>NC_083097.1:68438025-68757560 GCF_949774975.1 Lagenorhynchus albirostris
AATAAATGCCCCACCCAAACAGCTGTCTCTGCCCCTCTTCCTGGCATATGGAAGAAGGGAAAAACCCACATGGAAATGAAGCCAACAAAGAGAAAAGATTACCAGAGAAACTGAGCGAAAGAGACAAATTTCTGATGGCATTACTTGAACTCCTGAATCCAGACTGAGTAGCCCTTTATGTCACTGTTCCCTGGCCCCCACAAGGAGGACAATGGGCTCTAATACCTAGATGTTAGAAAAGAATATGGCTGAAGAGCTACACAAGGACACAGCTGATTTTCTCCTAATAACACAATCTCAACTGCCAGCCCAAATGCTTGTGTACTCCTCTGTATGCAAAGGCTCTATGTCCCATTGACAAGTATCAGTTTGAAGAATGACTTGTTCACTGCTTATCATGGCATGACAGGAGTTAGAGATGAGCTGGCTGGGGACTGTTGAGGGCCCCTTGATGGTGTGAAAAGGGCTTACCTGTGGGATAAGAACAGGAACACTATACAGTTTTCGTAACCAATCAATGGGTGAAGATTTTCTTTGCTGAGGGTGAAGGATTATAGTTTTCCATTGTTTTTAATGATATAAAGTTTTTAAATTTATATTTTAAGTTTAAAATATAAGTTGATAAGTAGATAAATATCAGGTAGATGTTAATACTGGTGCATAATTTTAAAAAGAAATATTATGCCTTGAATATTAGATTTAGTATAAGATGTGTTAAATGTGGCTTAAAATAGACTAACGATTTAGTGTTTAAAAATTAAGGACAAAGCAAATAAAGAGGAAAATGAAACATAATGTAAAAGTGCTTCTAAATTCTCACGACTATTGAGAAGAAGCAAACTAAATAAAGATCACACTGGATGTTTGATCTAATGAGCATATATAAAATCATGCACCAAGTATTTAGAGAATAGATGTTATTCCAAGCAAAAAATAGAGTAGTTTTAACACATTACCAGGAACTGTACTAGGTCAATAAGCACATTTCAGTGAAAGCAAAATATCAATACAATGCAGACCACATAAGCTAATAGGTCAGGAATGAACATGGCCAGCAAAAGGATACACCGCTTTTTTAGGGGGCGGTGGTGGGGGTAAATTCTTAGTGTGGAATGACAAGAATAGCATTGAAAATCAGTAGAGAAAGGATGGACCCTTTAATAAATGGTACTGATAAAAGTGGATGCCATCTGGAAAAAAGGAAATAGATTCCCTATCTCATTATAAATATAATGTCCAGTTGGATCAAAGATGAAAATGTAAGCAGCAAAAATATAACTTATGAAAACATAGAATATAATATATTTCTGACACTTTATGAGGAAGGATTTTTTAACCAAGGACTAAATGCATATGCAGGAAAAGATATTTCTTTCCAATATTAAATTTAAAAATTTATAATAATAGGGAGAATGTTTTGTGTTAGATTCCTATATAAAATTTATTTAAATTAATGTATTAAAAATTAAACAAATAAAACTCTCACAGTTCAATGAGTAAAGACAAAGAACTCAATCGAACATGGAAGAAAGATAAACAAGCAGTTCACAGAAGCTGAGCCATATTCTCCCACCTGATACCTGGTTTTGCTTTCTGCAGTTTCAGTTACCTGAAGTCAACTGCAGTCTGAAAATATTAAATGGAAAATTCCAGAAATAAACATTTCATAAGTTTTAAATTGCTTGCTTTTCTAGTAGCATAATGAAATCTCATGCCCTCCCACTCCGTCACACGTGGGGTGTGAATCATACCTTTGTCTGGAGGTATCCATGCAGTATATGCTACCACCCTTTCTACCTGTATAGGAAAAAACGTAGTATATATAGAATTCGGTACTGTCTGAGGTTTCAGGCACCCACTGGGGGTCTTGTTATGTATTCCTCCCTCCACGAATAAGGGGGGGACTGCTGTATGTGCATTTTGTTTATCACAGCAATTCTAATTCTAGTTAGAGAAACTCTCTCATACATGTATACTGAAGGTAGGTGCAGATCTTTTACTGCAGTTTTGTTTGTAAGGACAAAAACTTGGAAAAAGTTTAAATGTCTTTCAATACAGTAATAAATAAATTCTGGTATATTCATATAGTAGTACTCTATAAAACAGTTAACAAGAATGAACTACAGCTATAAGTATCAAGATGCCTAATCTTGAAAACATCATACTGTGTGAAAGTAGCAAATTGTAAAAGAGTATTTACAGTATGATAGCAATTATGGAAATTTTATAAACACAGAATGATACTATATATTTTAGGGTACATAAATAGGTAATGAAATATATAATTATGCATAGAGAGAATAAACAAATTCAGGACAATGGTTCAAGCAGGGAAGAATAGAGTGAGATAAGGCAAGTGTATTAACTAGTTCTGTAACATTTTGGGTTTTATTTTAAAATATTATAAGGCAAATATGATACAAAAATATTTTACATCTAAATACTGGATACATGAGATATATTACATACTTTAAAGTAATGGGCCTTTTAAAAAACTTTAAAAATGATATCACAATTTATCAGTTTAGAACTTACTGAGTTAAAAGGCATTAATTTAGAATATTTCCTGTTTTTTTATTTATAGTAGTTCAAAAAGATACTATCATTGAAATATTCAGTAAGTACTTTCAGGTTTCCTGTGTTATCAAATCTTTTAAATTTCTGTAGTGGGGAAAAGGTAAATAATTCTTATTTTCTTATGCTTAATACATATTGTACTAGATTTCTATATTAGTTATCCCTCCCAGGGAGCCTCATAAGACCAGAAATATTCCTTGATTAGTAGCATTATTAGTCCAGTACAGTAGTGCCCTGACTTAATAATATTATGGGTATATTTTTACTTTTCTGAGAAAGTTTGTATGATATTTAATTTAATTGCATTCAGTGATATATAGCAATCAATATTATGTATTTACATGAGGAGATGAGGCACATTTTACTTAATTTTTTCCTTGAAAAATACAGAAGAGCCATTTGTAAGAAAAAATGAAATCATACACATAATACTTTTATAGAATTTAAGTGGTTAAAATTGAGCAAATATAGTTAATTTATGTTGAGAAAAATACTTCTAACTTCTAAAAAATAATTCAAAACTGCTTCTTATGCTTCAGACTCAATTCTAAGCACTTTATAAATACTAACTCATATAACCTCATGACAATTCTATGAGGTAGATAGTAAAACTATCCTCCTTTTATATGTGTCGATGCTGAGGCAAAAAAAGTAAAGAAATTACTTAATATCACAGAGCTCGTAGGTGATGGATTCAGTCTATGAATCTGGCCCCAGACATGCTGCTCTTCACCATTTTTCTATGTCCTATTACTGAGGCTGTGCTATTTTTAATATCGGTATACTTTGGTGCCAGTCTGAAATTGAATATGATTTGAGGTAACCCTATTGGACTCCTTGTAGATATACTTGGACTTGTTTAAGTATGTGTGAACTAGTGTAAGCATTGTAATTATCAATGCTAACACATTTAAACAAGGAATTGAGTGGCTACTGCATAGGTCCCCAATCACAGGGCTATTTTCCTTTTTGCTAAAGGAAGAGGCAGACTCAAAGAAAATACCTCTAAATATAGCAACACAGGTTCAACAATAGGATTGATCACCTTACAACTGAAATAACACAATTCTTAATTAAAGCATATGACAGCTCATCTTTTATTAGGTCTGTGGTGATGTGACAACAGTGCGTTTTCCTCCCACTCTCTAGTCTTAATGCTTTCTGCTTCTTTAACGGGAATCAACTCAATGGCAAAGATCTAGGTTGTTGAAACAATAGTAGCAGGTACTTCAAGTTGCCATTGTAGCAGAAATCTCACTAGGAGCATTCTTATATATTACTGCAATACTGATTCAAGACAAATTTGGCATATCTATCCATTTAGTTTAATCAGTAAGAATTAAATTGGCTACCCACCCTGCCTGAGGTGCTGGGCTAGATGTTTTTTGGAAATAAAAGCTTTATACTCCTTTCAAGATCTCATACTCTAGGTCACTTCTTATTTGACCACATTTCTTGCCTCAGACTGTGATGTGTCTCTACTCCAAGCTGCCCAATCAGGCTCTTCTATGCACAAACCTTAGGGGATTCCTGAATTCTGGGTGTTCTGAGCTATTTTTTTAAATTAATAACAGACCTTGATAAGAATTATGTCAAAAATCTACACAATTGTTTCTGTTGAAACATTCACACTATTGCTAAACAGTATGTGGATATAGTAAATCTAGTAATTCTACAGCTGCAGTTTCTTGGGATAAAGTGCTTAATGCTCAAGAAATTATACTTCAAGAGGACCTTCAAGATGGCGGAGGAGCAAGACATGTAGATCACCTTTCTTCCCACAAATACATAAAAAATACATCTACATGTGGCACAACTCCAACAGAGCACCTGCTGAATGCTGGCAAAAGACCTCAGACTTCCCAAAAGACATGAAAATCCCCAAGTACCTGGGTAAGGCACAACAAAAATGAAAAAACAGAGACAAAAGAATAGGGACGGGACCTGCACCTCTGGGAGGAAGCTACGAGGGAGGAAACGTTTCCACACACTAGGAAGCTCCTTCAGTGGTGGAGAAGAGGAGATGGGCAGGGGAGAAGCTTTAGAGCCACAGAGGAGAGCACAGCAACAGTGGTGCAGAGGGCAAAATGGAGAGATTCTTGCACAGAGGATCAATGCTGACCAGCACTCACCAGCTTGAGAGGCTTGTCTGTTCACACATGGGTGTGGGTAGGGGCTGGGATCTGAGGCTCGGGCTTCGAAGGTCAGATCCCAGGGATAGGACTGGGGTTGGCTCCGTGAACACAGCCTGAAGGGGGCTAGTGTGCCACAGCTAACCAGGAGGGAATCTGGGAAAAAGTCTGGAACTGCCTAAGAGTCAAGAGACCATTGTTTCGGTGTGCGCGAGGAGAGGGGATTCAGAGCACCACCTAAAGGAGCTTCAGAGATGGGTGTGAGCCACGGCTATCAGCGCGTACACCAGAGACAGCCATGAAATGCTAACGCTGCTGCTGCAGCAACCACCAGGAATCCTGTGTGTAGGCACAGGTCACTCACTATTCACACCTCCCCTCCCAGAGCCCTTGCAGTCCGCCAATGCCAGGGTCCCGTGATCCAGGGACAACATCCCCGGGAAAACACATAGCACGGCTCAGGTTGTTGCAACGTCACACCGGTCTGTGCCACCACAGGCTTGCCCCGCTTTCCGTACCCCTCCCTCCCTCCGGCCTGAGTGGGCCAGAGCCCCTCAATCAGCCGCTCCTTTAACCACTTCCCGTCTGGGTGAAGAACAGATGCCAGAGGGCAACCAACATGCAGAGTCAGGGCCAAATCCAAGGCTGAACCTCAGGAGCTGTGCCAACAAAGAAGAGAAAGGAAAATTTCTCCATTCAGCCTCAGAAGCAATGGATTAAATCCCCACAATCAACTTGATGTACCCTGCATCTGTGGAATACCTGTATAGACAATAAATCATTCTAAAATTGAGGCGCTGGACTTTGGGAGCAACTATAGACGGGGTTTGCTGTCTGCGACTGACTAGTTTCTGATTTATATGGTTATCTTAGTTTAGATTTTAGTGCTTGTTATCACTGGTGGATTTGTTTATGGTTTTGGTTGCTCTTTTATTTTTTTACTATTTTAATTTTAATAATATTTTTTAATTTTAATAACTTTATTTATTTATTTATTTAGTTAGTTAGTTATTTTTCTCCCTTTTTTTCTGAACCAAATGGCTGACAGGGTCATGGTGCTCCAACCTGATGTCAGGCCTGAGCCTCTGAAGTGGGAGAGCTGAGTTCAGGATGTTGGACCACCATAGACCTCCCAGCCCCATGTAATATCAATCAGCGAGAGCACTGCCAGAGATCTCCATCTCAGTGCTAAGACCCAGCTCCGCTCAATGACCAGCAGCTCCAGTGCTGGACACCCCATGCAAACAACTAGCAATACAGGAACACAACCCTACCCATTAGCAGAGAGGCTGCTGAACATCATACTAACTTCACAGACACCCCAAAACACACCACTGGACGTGGTCCTGCCCACCAGAAAGACAAAATCCAGCCTCATCCACCAGAAGACAAGCACCAGTCCCCTCCACCAGGAAGCCTAAACAGCCCACTGAACCGACTTTAACCCACTGGGGTCAGACACCAAAAACAGCGGGAACTACGAACATGCAGCCTGCCAAAAGGAGACCCCAAAAACAGTAAGTTAAGCAAAATGAGAAGATAGAGAAATACACAGCAGATGAAGGAGAAAGGTAAAAACTCACCAGACCAAACGAAGGAAGAGGAAATAGGCAGTCTACCTGAAAAAGAATTCAGAGTAATGATAAAAAAGATCCAAAATCGTGTAATTAGAATGGAGAAAATACAAGAAACATGTAACAAGGAGCTAGAAGAACTAAACAGGAAACAAACAATGATGAACTACACTATAAATGAAATTTAAAATTCTGTAGAACAAATCAATAGCAGAATAACTGAGGCAGAAGAACGGATAAGTGACCTGTAAGATAAAATAGTGGAAATAACTATTGCAGAGAAGAATAAAGAACAAAGAATGAAAACACTTGAGAACAGTCTCAGAGACATCTAGGACATTATTAAACACAACAACTTTCGAATTATAGGGGTCCCAGGAGAAGAAGAGAAAAAGAATGGGACTGAGAAAATATTTGATGGGATTACAGTTGAAAACTTCCCTAATGTGGGAAAGGAAATAGTCAATCAGGTGCAGGAAGTGCAGAGAGTCCCATACAGGATAAATCCAAGGAGAAACACACCAAGACACATATTAATCAAACTATCAAAAACTAAATACAAAGAAAAAATATTAAAAGCAGCCAGGGAAAAGCAACAAATAACATACAAGGGAATCCCCAGAAGGTTAACAGATAATCTTTCAGAATAAACATTGCAAGCCAGAAGGGAGGGGCAGGACATATTTAAAGTGATGACAGGGAAAAACCTAAAACCAAGATTACTCTACCCAGCAAGGATCTCATTCAGATATGACAGAGAAATTAAAACCTTTACAGACAAGCAAAAGCTAAGAGAATAGCACACCACCAAACCAGCTTTATAACAAATGCTAAGGGATCTTCTCTAGGAAGGAAGCACAAGAGAAGGAAAAGACCTACCAAAAAAAAAAATTTAAAAAATGATAATAGAAGCATATATATCAATAATTCCCTTAAATGTAAATGGATTAAATGCTCCAACCAAAAGACATAGACAGGCTGAATGGATACAAAAAAACCGACCTGTATATGTGCAATCTACAAGAGACCTACTTCAGAGCTAGGGACACATACAGACTGAAAGGGAGGTAATGGAAAAAGATATTGCATGCAAATGGAAATCAAAAGAAAGCTGGAGTAGCAATTCTCATATCAAACAAAATAAACTTTAAAATAAGGACTATTACAAGAGACAAAGAAGGACACTAGAAAATGACCAAGAGATCAATCCAAGAAGAAGATATAACAGTTGTACATATTTATGCACCCAACATAGGAGCACCTCAATACATAAGGCAAATGCTAACAGCCATAAAAGGGGATACTGACAGTAACACAATAATAGTAGGAGACTTTAACACCCCACATTCACCAACAGACAGATCATACAAAATGAAAATAAAAAGGAAACACAAGCTTTAAATGATACATTAAACAAGATGGACTTAATTGATATTTATAGGACATTCAATTCAAAACTACAGAATACAATTTCTTCTCAAGTGCTCATGGAATGTTCTCCAGGATAGATCATATCTTAGGTAACACATCAAGCCTTTGTAAATTTAAGAAAACTGAGATTGTATCAAGTATCTTTTCAAACCACAATATGATGAGACTAGATATCAATTACAGGAAGAAAAATGTAAAAAATACAAACACATGGAGGCTTAACAATATGCTACTAAATAACCAAGAGTTCACTGAAGAAATCAAAGAGGAAATCAAAAAATACCTAGAAACAAATGACAATGAAAACACGACTGCCCAAACCTATGGGATGCAGCAAAAGCAGTTCTAAGAGGGAAGTTTCTAGTAATGCAATCCTACCTGAAGAAACTAGAAACATCTCAAATAAACAACCCTACCTTACACCTAAAGCAATTAGAGAAAGAAGAACAAAAAACCCCGAAGTTAGCAGAAGGAAAGAAATCATAAAGATCAGATCAGAAATAAAGGAAAAAGAAATGAAGGAAACCATAGCAAAGATCAGTAAGACTAGAAGCTGGTTCTTTGAGAAGATAAACGAAATTGATAAACCATTAGGCACACTCATCAAGAAAAAAAGGGAGAAGACTCAAATCAATAGAATTAGAAATGAAAAGGAGAAGTAACAACTGACATTGCAGAAATACAAAGGATCATGAGAGATTACTACAAGCAACTATATGCCAATAAAATGGACAACGTGGAAGAAATGGACAAATTCATAGAAAAGTACAACCTTCCGAGACTGAACCAGGAAGAAATAGGAAATATAAACAGACAAATCACAAGCACTGAAATTGAAACTGTGATTAAAAATCTTCCAACAAACAAAAGCCCAAGACAAGATGGATTCCCAAGAGAATTCTATCAAACATTTAGAGAAGAGCTAACACCTATCCTTCTCAGACTCTTCCAAAATATAGCAGAGGGAGGACCACTCCCAAACTCATTCTACGAGGCCACCATCACTCTGATACCAAAGCCAGACAAGCACGTTACAAAAAAAAGAAAACCATAGGCCAATATCACTAATGAACATAGATGCAAAAATTCTCACAGTCCAGCAGTACATTAAAGGGATCATGCATCATGATGAAGTGGGGTTTATCCCAGTAATGCAAGGATTCGTCAATACATGCAAATCAATCAATGTGGTACACCATTTTAAAAGACTGAAGGAGAAAAACCATATGAACGTCTCAATAGATGCAGAAAAAGCTTTCGACAAAATTCAACATCCATTTATGATAAAAACCCTCCATAAAGTAGGCACAGAGGGAACATACCTCAACATAATAAAGGCCATATATGACAAACCTACAGCCAACATTGTTCTTAATGATGAAAAACTGAAACCACTTCCACTAAGATCAGGAACCAGACAAGGTTGCCCACTCTCACCGTTATTATTCAACATAGCTTTGGAAGTTTTAGCCACAGCATTCAGAGATGAAAAAGACATAAAAAGGAATCCAAATTGGAAAAGAAGAAGTAAAACTGTCACTGTTTGTAGATGACATGATACTGTACATTGAGAAACCTCAAGAAGCTACCAGAAAACTATTAGAGCTAATAAATAAATTTGGGTAAGTAGCAGGACACAAAATTAATGCACAGAAATCTCTTGCATTCCTATACACTAATAATGAAAAATCTGAAAGAGAATTTAAGGAAACCCTCCAATTTACCATTGCAACAAAAAGAATAAAATACCTAGGAATAAACCTACCTAGGAGACAAAAGATCTGTCTGCAGAAAACTATAAGATCCTGGTGAAAGAAATTAAGATGATACAAACAGATGGAGAGCTATACCATGTTCTTGGATTGGAAGATTCAAGACTGTGAAAATGACTATACTACCCAAAGCAATCTACATATTCAATGCAATCCCTATCAAACTACCAATGGCATTTTTCTCAGAACTAGAAGAAAAAAGTGCACAATTTGTATGGAAACACAAAAGATGCTGAATAGCCAAAGCCATCTTGAGGTAAAAAAATGGAGCTGGAGGAATCACGCTCCGGAACTTCAGACTATACTACGAAGCTACATTAATCAAGATAGTATGGTACTGGCATGAAAACAGAAATATAGATCAGTGGAACAGGATAGAAAGCCCAGAGATAAACCCATGCACATATGGTCAACTTATTTTTGATAAAGGAGGCAAGAATATACAGTGGAGAAAAGACAGCCTCTTCAATAAGTGGTGCTGGGAACACTGGACAGCTACATATAAAAGAATGAAATTAAAACACTCCTTAGCACCATACACAAAAATAAACTCAAAATAGATTAAAGACCTAAATGTAAGGCCAGGCACTATAAAACTCTTAGAGGAAAACATAGGCAGAACAGTCTATGACATAAATCACAGAAAGATCCTTTTTGACCCACCTCCTAGAGAAATGGATATAAAAGCAGAAATAAACAAATGGGACCTAATGAAACTTAAAAGCTTTTGCACATCAAAGGAAACCATAAACAAGATGAAAAGATAACACTCAGTATGGGAGAAAATATTTGCATACGAAACAGCTGACAAAGGATTAATCTGCAAAATATACAAGCAGCTCATGCAGCTCAATATCAAAAAAACAAACAACCCAATCCAAAAATGGCAGAAGACCTACATAGACATTTCTCCAAAGAAGATGTACAGATGGCCAACAAACACCTGAAAGAATGCTCAACATCACTAATCATTAGAGAAATGAAAATCAAAACTACAATGAGGTATCACTTCACACCATTCAGACTGGCCATCATCAAAATATCTACAAACAATAAATGCTGCAGAGGGTGTGGAGAAAAGGGAACCCTCTTGCACTGTGTGTGGGAATATAAGTTGATACAGCCAGTATGGAGAACAGTATGGAGATTCCTTCAAAACTAAAAATAGAACTACCATAGGACCCTTCAATCCCACTACTGGGCATATACCCTGAGAAAACCATAATTCAAAAAGAATCATGTACCATAATATTCATTGCAGCATTATTTACAATAGCCAGGACATGGAAGCAACCTAAGTGTCTATCAACAGATGAATGGATAAGGAAGATGTGCCACATATATACAATGGAATATTATTCAGCCATAATAAAATGAAATTGAGTTATTTGTAGTGAGGTGGATGGACCTAGAGTCTGTCATACAGCGTGAAGTAAGTCAGGGAGAGAAAAACAAATACTGTATGCTAACACATATATATGGAATCTAAAGAAAAAAAAATTGTTCTGTAGAACCCAGGGGCAAGACAGGAATAAAGCCGCAGATGTAAAGAATGGACTTGAGGACACGGGGAAGGGGAAGGGGAAGCTGGGACGAAGTGAAAGATTGGCACTGATATATATACACTACCAAATGTAAAATAGGTAGCTAGTGGGAAGCAGCTGCAAAGCACAGGGAGATCAACTCCGTGCTTTGTGACCACCTAGAAGGGTGGGATAGTGAGTGTGGGAAGGAGATGCAAGAGGGAGGGGTTATGGGGATATATGTATACGTATAGCTGATTCACTTTGTTATACAACAGCAACTAACACAACAATATAAAGCAATTATACTCCAATAAACATGTTAAAAAAAAAGAAATTATACTTCATTTACATTTCAGGCACATACTCAATACGTGTAGGTGTAGGGGAATGAATGGGAAGAGTAAGATGGTTGGAGGATTACGACAAAGTTTTTTCTAATGTACCAGGGGAATTACACCATAATAACAACACTTTTCATGTTTTAGAAAATCTCTAGGAAAATATTTATTAAAATACCTATCAGGAAATAATGTCATAATAAATGTCTTAGCTCAGGCTACCCAACTGTATACAATGAAATTCACTTCTCACAGTTCTGGAGGCTGGAAATTCCAAGATCAGTGTGGCAGCATGGTCGGTTTTTGTAAGAGCTCTCTTCTTGGCTTGAAGGTGGCAGACTTCTCTTTGTGTTCTCCCATGGTAGAGAGAGAGCGAGCTCTGATATTTTTTTGTCTTTTTATAAGGCTACTACCCCTTATAGATTAGGGACCGACTTTGCAACCTCATTTATCTTTTATCATCTCCTGACAGGCCCTGTCTCCAAATACAGCCATATTGGGATTTAGGTCTTCAACCTAAGAATTTGGAAGGGATGCAAACATTTGGCCCATACAATAAGTAAAAGGCTATTAACAGCAGTAAGGATTCTTTGATTCTTGGAACAAAACAATAACAGATTACTTTTATAAACATGTTAATGGATTATGTATTTATTGTATGTGACATTGATTTTTGTGGCTATGTATACTTGAGGAAAAATCAAAAGAAAATTTCAGTGACTGGCTTGGTCTTTTGGGATAAGTTACATAGATAATATAATTCTGTGAGAATGGCATAAAATCTTAAGTTTGAACAGTGGCTTAGCTTTAGATAAACTAACAAGGTGAGCAAGAATACATTCCATACCATCAATATCTCTGAACTTAGAATTGCTTTAAGACAACATTACTGCCAAGGAATGTAATTGAAAAACTTGAGCTATGGATTGTTGAGGGAATTACCAGATTTATCAGAATGGCAGATAAGTGTCTGGGGAAATAGTGTTCAATGAAGACTTATAAAGATAGCAATAAAACATTAGTAGGAATTGGAACAGATAAACAAACTGAAGTTACAAAAACGTGTAGCAGAAAGTAAGTCTAAGAGATTACCCTTTGACTCATCCCCTCTATCTTTGTTAATTTTTTTCCATCAAAGATTCATTTTGTTTTCTACCAAATCTTCCTTTCAGCTTGCTGCACTTAAACTATATTGCAATTCAGTTCTAATAAAAGGCTGTGCAGATTGTTATATACTATTTTAAAGAAAAAGATTTTTAAAAGGCAGAAAAAAATGTTTTGTTGTTTCATATTACATTTAACCTGATCTCAAATCAATATTAATTTGCAAATTTCTTAAATCACCTCCTTTCAAATAAATTATAGAACTCTAGCTTTCATAGGCATGTCTGTTTTTTTAATGTATAAAAATAATTATTAATGGTAGTCCTGCGGTTGCAAATTAAATCCTTTTTCCTGCTGTCTTAAAAAAACACTTGATTGCTCTAATTCTCTCTTACTTGCACAGGAAAGTGTCATTCACACCTCTTTTCTACACAGTAGCCTAGCAACTACAAATTTCAAGCCCTTTATATAATAGTATTCTCTGAATAATTTCAAAATTATGTCACCCTCTGAAAGCTGAAAGAATAGTGCTAGCAGACCTTTCTCCTTGTTAGAAACTTAGTTTGGTGATCTTCCTAAGTAGTCAAGAACTTAGATTTGAAGTCCAAATATATCAAACCTCCATTTAGATAAGTACTCTGAACAACATAAACAAAATAAATCAAAAAATGAGGTAGTTTGCAATCTAGGGTACAGTAATACCACGTCCTGGTTTCTATATCCTTTAAAAATGGGTAATGCAATCAATGCACTTAGATAATCAGGTTAAATCAGTTGTAGCTATTGAGTAATGTGCACAAAAATATAGCCACAGTAGTCAAGTAAGATTGATTTCCAAAAGCCACAAAATAAAATATATTTTGAATTTAAGTTAAACCATCCTTAAATATTAACTTACAGAGATTATTATAATGCAAGATGATGATAGGGTAGAGTGAGCCTGAGTAAAATCCTGGAAAAGGATTTTACTTTTTTTTTTTAATTGATGCATCACAATATCAAGTAGGTACTTTGACTAGAAAATAATGTACTAAACAATCTGATTATGAGACATTTTTGAATTATAATCTCTGAAATGTCTGATTTGCATATATTTTCTGTTTATTCAATAATAATACCCTATCTTATGGGAATATTTAATATATGCTGCTTTTCTTAAAATCATTCTTGTACTTGAGTAAAACAAAAATACAATTAAAGAAAATGTCATGATCTATTAGGCAAGAACACAGTGGAGAGCTGCAATGCTTTCAGACTGAGGGACAGAGTGAGGCTATGTCAGCAGCACTAGCTGACCAAATTAAGATGAGATGATATAGTTGAATATTTAAGAAAGAACAGTAGTGGATGCAGGGTCACGTCAGGTATTGAAATGAGGAAATCTGTGTTGTCATTTTTATTTCACTAGTTAGAGTATGTTTTCAACTTGTAAAAAGTGGAGCACAGATTCTGGAAACTGAAATCCTTTACTGAAGTACAGGCAAATGCAGGACAGTCAATGGCAATATCAGATAGAAGCTTATGCCTGTTAATCAATGTGACTTAACCCTGATTTGGGGAGAAGTTCTTTTGACAGTGAGAATATCAACCCTATTCATTCCCCTGCATTTCTGCTGAGAGTGACAATTATTTATTATCAGTGACGATATGGAGCCTACCCAAGTGAAGAATGTGCAAGAATAATGACTGCTAGTGGATGGGAGAGGGATGGGAGCTGGACATAAGCCAGTTCTGCTGCTACAAACATGCTGGCAAACGCTAAGCAAGATAGCAGTTGATGTCATACATTCTCAATTTCTAATGCTGGGTCAACAGCTTACTTGTGAGACTTACATAAGTTGTTTAACCTGTCAGCTTCCTTTCTCTTAAATGAGATGAACTCTAAGGTCTTTCTAGCTCTCACCAACTCTGGCTATACCAATGATAAGGACCCTTATGAACTAGGTGTGATTGCCTTGTATGAATTGCTTAGGCATAGAAGTACTCATAAACATGGAAGTACTGAAAATTTATTTCCTTGGAGAACATGTTGGGGGAAGATATTCTGAATATTTCTAAAGTCCATACCTTATCTTTTGCACACACTAAATTTCAGTCATTTATGCGAGTTTATTGGACTTCACTATGGGTTTTAAAAGAGGTTGGACACTTTAAAAGCATTAAAAATATTTATCTGACTTAGGAACACATGTTTCCTTCAATAGAGCTATGCTACAAATTAGACATATGAGCATGCGTTTCCATCTCTTGGATTCCTTTGAGCCTAGCCAGGGATGAAACTATTATGCAAGAATTCTACACTATTCTCTTTCTGAAACCCTCAACTTAGTGTTCTGTATTGAAATGGAAGTAATGGCATTTAGAAAAAGCTCTGGTTAGAGTGATTTTTAGTTCAAGCAGTCAGACGTGAACCATAGCAGCTATGTGAACTTAGGAAAGGTATCTTATTTTCTTGTGCCTGTATTTAAACATAAGGATAATTCCTTACCAATTTCATAGGGTTGTTGTGAATACAATTGTAAACAACATGGTGCAGTCATGTAGTAAATGCTCAATAAATAGAAGCTATTGTTACTAGCATGAAAACTACTACTAGTATCAAAATAATTATTTTTAATCATCTTAATCTATACAGCAAAAGCATTTGACAAAATATAACATCCATTTATGATTAAAAAAACTATCAAAAAGTGGTATAGAGGAAGGGAACATACCTCAACATAATAAAGGCTGTATATGACAAACCAACAGCTGTAAGCTTTTCCTCTAAGATCAGGAAAAAGACAAGAATGCCCACTCTTGCCACTTTTACTAAACTAGTATTAGAATTCCTAGCCACAACAATGAGACAAGAAAAGGAAATAAAAGGTATCCAAATTAGAAAGGAAGAAGTATAACTGTCACTATTTGCAGATGATAGGATACTATATATAGAAAACTGTAAGGGCTCCATCAAAAAACTGATAGAACTAATAAATGAATTCAGTAAAGTCAGAGGATATGAAATCAATATACAGAAATATGTGGCATTTCTCTGTACTAATAATGAACTATCAGAAAAAGAAATTAAGAAAACAATCTCATTTATAAATGCACCAAAAAAAAATAAAATATCTAGGAATAAATTTAACCAAGAAGGTGAAAACCATGTATGTTGAAAACTATAAGACTCTTATGAAAGAAATTGAAGAATACACAAATAGAATAATAAGATATTTTTATTCATGGAGTGGAAGAAATGACACAGTAGATCAGCTGAACTAAATATATATCTACAGAACATTCCATCCTAAAAAAGCAGAATACACATTCTTTTCAAGTGCACATGAAACAATCTCCATGATATATCACATTCTAGGCCTCACACCAATTCTCCAAAAATTAAGAAGACTGAAATCATATAAAGTATCTTTCCCTACCCCAATACTAGTAAATTAAAAATCAATTAAGGAAGAAAACTGGAAAAAGCACAAACATGTAAAACTAAACAATTAATGTTGTTAAAATATTAATACTACCCAAAGCCATCTATAGATTCAGTGTAATCCCTATCAAAATACAAATGGCATATTTCACAGAACTAGAACAAATAATTTTTAAATTGCATGGACATAGAGTGTTCTGCCTATGTTTTCCTCTAAGAGTTTGATAGTTTCTGGCCTTACATTTAGGTCTTTAATCCATTTTGAGCTTATTTTTGTGTATGGTGTTAGGGAGTGATCTAATCTCATACTTTTACATGTACCTGTCCAGTTTTCCCAGCACCACTTATTGAAGAGGCTGTCCTTTCTCCATTGTACATTACTGCCACCTTTATCAAAGATAAGGTGTCCATATGTGCATGGGTTTATCTCTGGGCTTTCTATCCTGTTCCATTGATCTATCTTTCTGTTTTTGTGCCAGTACCATACCGTCTTGATGACTGTAGCTTTGTAGTATAGTCTGAAGTCAGGGAGCCTGATTCCTCCAGTTCCTTCTTTCGTTCTCAAGATTGCTTTGGCTATTCGGGGTCTTTTGTGTTTCCATACAAATTGTGAAATTTTTTGTTCTAGTTCTGTGAAAAATGCCAGTGGTAGTTTGATAGGGATTGCATTGAATCTATAGATTGCTTTGGGTAGTAGAGTCATTTTCACAATGTTGATTCTTCCAATCCAAGAACATGGTATATCTCTCCATCTATTTACATCATCTTTAATTTCTTTCATCAGTGTCTTATAATTTTCTGCATACAGGTCTTTTGTCTCCTTAGGTAGGTTTATTCCTAGATATTTTATTCTTTTTGTTGCAATGGTAAATGGGAGTGTTTTCTTGATTTCACTTTCAGATTTTTCATCATTAGTATATAGGAATGCCAGAGATTTCTGTGCATTAATTTTGTATCCTGCCACTTTACCAAATTCATTGATTAGCTCTAGTAGTTTTCTGGTAGCATCTTTAGGGTTCTCTATGTATAGGATCATGTCATCTGCAAACAGTGACAGCTTTACTTCTTCTTTTCCAATTTGGATTCCTTTTATTTCCTTTTCTTCTCTGATTGCTGTGGCTAAAACTTCCTTTCTGACCCACCTCCTAGAGTAATGGGAATAAAAACAAAAATAAACAAATGGGACCTAATGAAACTTCAAAGCTTTTGCACAGCAAAGGAAACCATAAACAAGACCAAAAGACAACCCTCAGAATGGGAGAAAATATTTGCAAATGAAGCAACCGACAAAGGATTAATCTCCAAAATTTACAAGCAGCTCATGCAGCTCAATAACAAGAAAACAAACAACCCAATCCAAAAATGGGCAGAAGACCTAAATAGACATTTCTCCAAAGAAGATATACAGACTGCCAACAAACACATGAAAGAATGCTCAACATCATTAATCATTAGAGAAATGCAAATCAAAACTACAATGAGATATCATCTCACACCAGTCAGAATGGCCATCATCAAAAAATCTAGAAACAATAAATGCTGGAGAGGGTGTGGAGAAAAGGGAACACTCTTACACTGTTGGTGGGAATGTAAATTGATACAGCCACTGTGGAGAACAGTATGGAGGTTCCTTAAAAAGCTACAAATAGAACTACCATATGACCCAGCAATCCCACTACTGGGCATATACCCTGAGAAAACCATAATTCAAAAAGAGACATGTACCAAAATGTTCATTGCAGCTCTATTTACAATAGCCCGGAGATGGAAACAACCTAAATGCCCGTCATCGGATGAATGGATAAAGAAGATGTGGCACATATATACAATGGAATATTACTCAGCCATAAAAAGAAACGAAATTGAGCTATTTGTAATGAGGTGGATAGACCTAGAGTCTGTCATACAGAGTGAAGTAAGTCAGAAAGAGAGAGACAAATACCGTATGCTAACACATATATATGGAATTTAAGAAAAAAAAATGTCATGAAAAACCTAGGGGTAAAGCAGGAATAAAGACGCAGAACTCTTAGAGAACGGACTTGAGGTTATGGGGAGGGGGAAGGGTGAGCTGTGACAGGGCGAGAGAGAGTCATGGGCATATACACACTAACAAACGCAGTAAGGTAGATAGCTAGTGGGAAGCAGCTGCATGGCACAGGGATATTGGCTCGGTGCTTTGTGACAGCCTGGAGGGGTGGGATGGGGAGGGTGGGAGGGAGGGAGACGCAACAGGGAAGACATATGGGAACATATGTTTATGTATGACTGATTCACTTTGTTATAAAGCAGAAACTAACACACCATTGTAAAGCAATTATACCCCAATAAAGATGTAAAAAAATTAAAAAAATTAAAAAAAATTAAAAAAAATTGCATGGACACACAAAAGACCCCAAATGGCCAAAGCAATCTTGAGAAAGAAAATCAAAGCTGGAGGTATTATGATGACTGATTTCAAACTATACTGCAAAGCTCTAGTAATCAAAACAGTATGGTACTGGCACAAAAACAGACACACAGATCAACAGAACAGTTCAGAAATAAACCTACACATATATGAACAATTAATTTACAACAAAGGAGCAAAGAACATACAATAGAAAAGGAATAGTCTCTTCAATAAATGGTGTAGGGAAAACTGTACAGCCACATGCAAAGACCACTGTCTTACACCATACACAAAAATTAAATCAAAAAGGAATATAGACTTGAATGTAATACCCAAAACCGTAAAATTCCTAGAAGAAAATATAGGCAATAACCTCATTCACATCGTTTTTTGTGAATCTGATTCCAAAGCAAGGAAAACAAAAGCAAAAATAAACAAATGGGATGACATCAAACTAATAAACTGCTGCACAGTAAAGGAAATCATCATCAAAACAAAAAGGCAACCTATTGAATGGGAGAAAATATTTGCAAATCATATATTCAGTAAGGGATTTGTATCCAAAATATATAAGGAACTCATACAATTCAACAACAAAAAAACCCCAAACAACCCAGTTAAAAATTAGGCAGGGGATCTGAACAGACATTTTTCCAAAGAAAACATACAGATGGCCAACAGGCACATGAAAAAATGTTCAAAATCACTCATTATTATGAAAATTTAAAGCAACACCACAATAAGATATCATTTCACACCTGTTAGAATGGCCATTATTAAAAAGAGAAGAAATAACAAATGTTGAAGAGGATGTGAAGAAAAGGGAACCCTTGTGCACTGTTGGTGGAACTATAAATTGGTGCAGTCACTGTGGAAAACAGTATGGAGATTCCTTAGATTAAGAATAGAACTACCATGTGATGCAGCTACTCCACTTCTGGGTATTTATCCGAAGAGCACAAAACACTAATTCCGAAAGATATATGCACCCCTATGTTCACTGCAGCAATATTTACAATAGCCAAGATATGAAAACAACTTAAGTGTCCATAGATGGATGAATGGATAAAAAAGATGTTGTTTACACACACACATGCACACACACAATGGAATACTACTCAGCCACAAAAAAGAATGAAATCCTGTCATTTGCAACAACATAGATGGACCATGAAGGTACTGTGCTAAGTGAAATAAGTCAGATGGAGAAACACAAATACCACGTGATTTCACTCATATGTGGAATCTAAAAAAACAAAACAAGCAAAAAACTTAAAACGAAACAAACTCACAGATACAGGGAACAGATAAGTGGTTACCAGAAAAGAAAGGGTTTGGGGGGGGTGAAATGGGGGAAGAGGGACAACTGTATGGTGATGGATGGTAACTAGACTTGTGATGGTTAACACTTTGTAGTGTATACAAATGTTGAATTATAATGCCATAGTACCCCTGAAACTTATATAGTTAAAAAATTAAATAAATTAATAAATACTTTATTAGAAATCTGAGAGGAGTGGAAACTTATTAGAAGTCAGTTTGGCTTTTCTTTTGCATGTCCACTGAATCATCTAACACACATATCAATAAAATCAGGTATAAATAAATTGGTGAAGAACAAAGGAGAGCTTTCCACTTTATCAATATTCATGGACTATTTATAAAATATACCTGAATATAAGAGAAATAATATTAGGTACAGTTTTTTAAAACATAAAGATGAATGGGGAAAGCAAATTTATTTGCCTGTACCAGTGCCTATAACTGACAGACAATATGTAGTCAATAAATTGATTATTTAAAAAATTTATTATTAGCTATCTAATATAATTTTTCTATGTAAAAGGAATATCTGTACATACATTAGCTAAGTGTAGAATGTTAATGTATAAAGCCAGGTCCATCATGATGATAATGCTATATTAAATAAACTCTCTGTCTTGATTTTACCTCTACATAATTTTGGTCTTGAAGGGGACTTCCTCCAGCCAGGAGAAAGCAATGACTAAGCACCAAGTGTTAAGAAGTACCAGCTGAAAATATTTTAAATTTTGAAGTAGAATGCCCTGTAAGATATGACTGATTCCAAATGTCTCCTGTACAGACATTACATGTTAACTGAAATTCCCATTATTAGACTAAATTCTTTGCAATACGATATAATTTCCAGGAGCTGTCTTTAAGAGTAAGAATATGAGTATAGAACTATTAGACAGCCATTGGGAATAGGCAAATTTTCAGCCTGAGAAATGAGCCAGGTCTAGAACACAAGTACTGAAAGAGGACATTGAGCATAAAAATACTTAGAATATGGAGTAAATCATAGAGAGAGGGGAGGTGAAGAGAAAATAAGAAAGTATATGTATACTTAATTAGATCTAAAATGTGGTGTCAGATACTTATAAAGCATTACATCAAGAATGTACTTACTGGGAAAATGGAAATAATTTTGAGATCAATTTATATTAAAGAAAAGTGGCTTAAAACTCCTAACTCTTCCTATCCCACCCCTCTAGATGGTCACAAAGCACCGAGGATAGGGAGGGTGGGAGGGAGACACAAGAGGGAGGAGATATGGGGATATATGTATATGTATAGCTGATTCACTTTGTTATGAAACAGAAACTAACACACCATTGTAAAGCAATTATACTTCAATAAATATGTAAAAAAATAAAAATAGTGCTTCTAGGACAAATAATTAATTAATTAATTAATTAATTAGGTTTCCTTGAAAAAAACCCTCCTAACTCAAAAACTTTCTACTCCTGCCTTTCCAATCTGTATGCATTTCAATAATTTCTCAAGCTTATTGCTTTGGCTAAGACCTCTAGTACAATGTTAAATAGGATTGTGAGTTTGGATATACTTGCACTAAACCTGATCTCAGAAAATAACTTTCAGCCTCACCATTAAGACAAACATTAAGTATGCATTTTTGTAAATGCTCTCTATCATGTTGAGGGCATTTGCTCCTATTCCTAGTTTCTGAGGTTTTCATCATAAATGATGTTAAATTTTATCTAATATCATTTTCTACAACTATTAAGATGATCAAATTGTTTTTCAAATTGTTTTGTTAATATGGTGGCTCACAGTGATTTATTTTAAAATGTCGAGCAAACCTGTATCCCGACAATAAAGTGCATTTGGTTATAGTGTATTATTCCTTTTACATATCGCTGATTCATTTTACTAATATTCTTAAGGGATTTTTACTTCTATGTCCATGACAATAGTCATCCATAGTGTTTTTGTTTGTTTTTACTCATAATGTCTTTGGGTTTGTTATCACAACAATTCTGGTTTCATAAAATAAGTGGGAAATTGTTTCCTCCTTTTCTACTTTCTGGAAGAATTTATGAATAATTGGTATTACTCCTTCCTTTAACATTTGGTAAAATTCACCACAAGTTTTTTGGTCCTGGGGTTTTCTTTATTGGAAGGATTTTAAACTACTGATTGAATCTTATTATGAAATGTAGAGATGTTCTAGTTATCTATTTTGGGGTGTATCTTTCAAGGACTATTTCCATTTCATCTAAGTTATCAAATACATCTACATAAAATTGTGATTATTCATCATTTAATTACAGTAGAATCCAATCTATACTCTTAGTAACTTTTTTATTCATGGCATTGGTCATTTGTGTGTTGAATAATAATAAAAATATGACAGCAGAAGTTGTTGCTAAAGCAGTGCATAGAGAAAAATTTATAGCTTCAGATGAAGAGGGGATGCAAATCTACTCTAATCTTTAAACTGAAGTAGGAAGAAAACTCAGAGAAGGTAGAAGGAAGAAAATAATGTGGATAGCCGCAGAAACATGAATCAAAGATAAAATCAACAGAGTCAAAACTTTGTTTTGTGAAGTGATAAAATTAAGCAACCCCCAATAAAACTGATCAAGAAGAAAATTTATAAGTTTATTTGAAGAAGAGAAATTCACTATGAACCCTACAGACATTAAAGGGATAATAAGAGGTAGTTATGAAGAAATTTAAGCTAATTTTAAAGAATTGTGATCATATAAACTATTTTCTCTATCCGCAAGAAAATTAAATTATGTGTTGAAAGAAAGGTAACTAGAATTTCTCTAAATGATTGCGTAAATCATGCAACATGTTTCTAAACTGAAAAATACATGCATAAAGGAAATTAGAAAAAAATTTTAATTGAATAAAATTAAAAACAACACACCAACTATGTAGCTAAAAATAGGACTTGAAGATGAATTTATAGAATTAAGGACTTATGTTAGAAAAATAAAATAATTCCAAAAGGAATTTTTAAATTTAACAAATTTACTTTTTCAGTTACTTGTTTAATCTGATTAGAATCAAATTCACTATTTTCTTCTTTTTTGTATCTCTGAAATGCAGAGACTACTTTGCATGTTAACAGTTAATATCAACATTAATCATCTATCATATCTTCTGGATTATCTTCTCCCTGTGAATATATATTCGTTAACTTCTCTCACTTTACAGTGTACATGAACGTTCAAAGGACTCTAATTTTTTGTACCAACTTTTTCCTCCATCATTTCCTAATTTTACTTACTTCTTTTTAACACATTTTTAATGATACTAAAGAGTACCTTGGAGAAGGAGATGGGTAGAAAAAGAAACATTTCCGTAGAGGTAATAGTAGTCAGCTACCTCCTCAGAACTCTTTAGCACCGACAAGAGTGCAATAGACTTGAACCTTGCATTCAGAAGGAAAACTGATGAGAATTCTATGGACATCTGTACCTTCTCTTCTTTTTTTGAACACTTTCTTAAGCTCTACATCAACTCTAACTAATTACTTATTCAGCGATTTCTCATTCATGCATTTATTCACTTAGTGAAATAATGTTTTTGTATTTCTATGACCTATGTTTTGTTAGCTATAGGAAATGAAGGAATCTGTACATTCAGCAAAGGCATTGTTAAATGCCAGGAAAATAACAGTTTATATGGTACTTTCCTCCATGCATGCTTAGTTGTAAAGGAAAAAATAAAGAAAATATTTTTACAACTACTATTATTAGTGTCCTCTCACCTATCCATGTGAAATACCTTGTAAGTAAAACACTTATTTTTCTCCTTTTACTCCTATAGTATTTTCTGTTACCTCTGTCTTCCTACTTTACAGACTAACCATTTTCCTTTTCATATAACTTCTTTTAGACTGTACTGGCTACTCTGTTTAAAAAAGAAAAAACAGCTATTAGCATCTTCTAATTATTTAATGCAGGTAATTAGACAATAAAAATATCTCAATAAACAGTTTAGCTGAAGATTTTCAATACTATAGTGAGATATAAGAGCAGAAAAATTGGGCAAAAAAAGGTGAATTGATCTTGTTTTATGTAGCTTCATAAATCATTTTTCCATCAAACATATCCTAGTTATCTAAAAAATAAAGTAGCTTCTTATAGATACTGACATTTTATTTTATATATATATGTGTGTATGTATATATATATATATACCCACATATATATATATGATACTCAAGTGCTTCAGCTTTGTTTCTCCCTCATCTAGTAGACATTTTCATTTTTGTTAAATATTTTAGCACAGTTAGGTATCCATTGAAAGACAAATAGACAAATGCCATCCCAAGTGTTTCATTAAAAAAAATCAGATACAATTAAATATTTGTTAAATGATATAAAATTCGTTCGCAACTGAGAATGAGTTTTAAGTTACTTGTATAGAAATTGAGATCATTCATCATTACAAATAATTCCACCTGGCAGGGATTCTTAGAAACCACTTCACACCATGACTCTTGATGTCTATTCCTAACTGTGACATATCCTTTTATCTTAACTGGAAACCTCAGGAGGTAGACTGTGGTCATAATTGAAAACAAAATGTCACACAATGTCATTTGGGAAGTCAAAGTTATGATTTGCACGTGTAAAACTGCTGTGGTTTGAATACTGTCTCTACCTCTTACTAAATACATGACTTTGGACAAGTATCTTAATATCTTCAAGTCTCAGTTTTCGTATCAACAGAATGGGGATATCAATATTAGCCATGGGATAAGGTTGCTACACAGACTAAATTAGATCATGTGTGCTAACTGCATAACATCGTGGTACAACTAAGTGTACATGGGGTCCTCATGCCAGCCTGGCAGTGAGTGATTCACTGTAAAAAACACCATCTTATCACCCCCTTGCTCAGATCACTTCAGGTACCAACTGCTATAGTTTAGATACTCCATAAGTGGAAACTGAGATAAAGTAAACAGAGCAAATGTCTGTTAGGGATCGGCATCAGTGAAATGAAAGCAGAAAGCAGGATTAGGTAGAGGGGACAGTTTAATAAAATCCTTGGTAAGTCTAGCAGAGACCTCCAGAGCCTATCAAAGTTGTCCTGTGTCAGATAGAAATGACCTGTCCATTACACCCTAACTTTCTCCCCACCCCTCATCTTCAAATGCAGCCTGCACTATGAAAAGGATGACCTCAGGCAAGTTGGCTCTCTGTTGGCCTACCCTGAAGGGGCTGGCTGCTGCAGCAAATACTTCCTTGAAGGAGGTCCTAGGTAGCACATCTCTATGCATACCACATTCAAATCTACTGTCTTAAAATATATATATATATATATATATATACACACACACACATATATATATAAATGTATTTATATTTATTTTAAAAGTACTAAAAATCCTAACAGTAAATTTGTCTCCTGCTGCACCTTTCCCAACCATAATAAATTGAGTAACAAAAATAATCTGATTTATGAATAAATGAATACTAACATCTAAAATTTTAAATAAGAATTTTATTTTCCCTCTGACTATTGCTCCTATTTCTACATGTTTAGTGTCCTCTCCTTGTTTTTCACACCTTATTTTCTTCAGACCTCTTTCTGTTCTTTATTTTATTCACTCCATTTTACTTTCTTATGTTTCTCTCATCTACTGAGACCTCCCCATTGGCATTATAAATACTCCTTGGCAAAAGGTGACTTACTTTTCATTTCCATGCTCTACTATTTTCTTTCCTGAAAAATTCAATGAGCAAATGTACTCGCACATGAATATTCTGTCACAAGAGAAACGTAGAAAGAAGGTGATATCTTCATTTTTCAATGACCTTTCCTCCCATTATCCTGGCTCTGGGGATCCCTAATGCTTCATGTTTTCTTTCCTAAAGATCAGTAGCTACTTTTGTACAGAAATATTCATCTGGAAACCACCTGATCCTCAGTGAATTTTTCACTATAGAATTAAATTAAGGCAGTTGTCATAAGTCACTGCTGAAAATAGGAAGCTTATAAAAGGGAGATCTAAATAACTGAAGGTAAAGAAACAAATCAGCTTTTTTTCCCCCTAATTTTACTTGTTTTCCCATTAAAACAATACATAAATTTGAAATCTTTCTGCTGGAACCAATTCTAATTAAGCATCTTTTTGTCATTAATTTCCATTCTGGCTCTCTTTAAACTCTGTTTTTTTAAAGCCCCGTAAGTCTATATCAGAAAACTAAGACTAAGAATTGAGGCAATTAGCTAAAAATCTTGGTAAAAGTAAACTTTAATTATGTTTAATAAAGTACCTTTTATGCTAAATCATTTTTATGGTTGACTCTATTCTACCTTTGAAAATATTTCTGTAAATCTGGTCTAAATAACATTTCAATTGTTATTTGACCCATCCAGTAATTGTAATTTTTCCACAGACCTTATGATTATACTAAAGTATCTGCTTATGATACTCAACAAAGGAAAGATTACATTAGCTTCACATGATAAATCTTGTCTTTGCATTATATGTCTTAATGCAAATATCTCTAACTTATCAATGGAACGTAAGCAATAATTTAATTGTCAATAAATTTATATACCTAATATGAGTCATATTAATTACTCTGGAGACATGTCTTGCTTCCCTTCTATTAACTCATAGCCTTTCATGCTGTCCTTTCAAGCTCCCTCTGGCTTCAGAGCCTTTAAACATCTTATTTCCCCTACCTAGAAATACTGCCCAGGCTCTGTAGGGAATAATAGATCTAAATCTCCTCAGTTCTTAGTTGAACTGTAACTTTATCAAAAAGAAACATCCTTGATCCTACAAACTAGGATAGGTTTATGCTTGCAGAGCTTCATTTTCTTTTTCTTTGTAGCATCCATCAAAAGTACAACAAGCACATGTTAGTGTAATTAATTAATAACTGTCTTACACTATGCAAAGTTCCATATCAATGTAAAAATCATATGAAGTAAACGACTGTTCAAAAAACAAAGAAAACCTCATAAATAGCAAATATAGAAATTCATATTTTAAAATTGACACTCATTTAGCTTTATTTGGTACTCTCAAGAAATCTATTTGTGATTTCTCTCACTGTGAAACTCAGAATTATAGTCAAATAATTCTTAAGCTTTCAATCTCAAAGCGATATGAAATCAGCAGGCATACAGATTTTAATTAAAAAAACACTTTCATTTCTATGCTTAAAGAAAAGTTAGTTTATCACATTATGCAACTTACTATATGCCCATCAACACCATGAATTAATGTATTTCCAAAGTATTTCCTTAGTTTATAAACATATTTTTCTTCATAAGTACTTTTAAAATGCTAGATTTATTTTTTATTATTTAAAAACCTCAAAAGGACAAACAAGTAGAATAAATCATACATCTATGTTCAAAGGAAGGGGGTTTGATAGATTCAGAGTGTAATTATCACTAGGGATGTTATATGAAGCATTCTTAAAACTTAATTGCTCACTGAACCCTTCTAATGTGGAAAATCTGGAAGTTCTTCTACTCTAAACTCATTTGTTCTTTCAGTAAATATTACTTTAACACATGCTCACTTTTAACACTATGCTCACTTTTTTTTAGCTGTGTGTGTTTGTGTATATGTGTGTGTGTGTTTGTGGGAATACACATACATACACAACAGAAAGTCATGGTCTAGGTGAGAAATAGAGAAGTAATTCTGCTATTTTGATATAACATTAAGAATTTTTAATATAGTATTTCATCATGTATTAGTTTTGCCTCAGTACAGGGGAGCATTTGCAAAATCTTCATAGAGTAGGTGTCATATGAGTTGAGTCTTAATGGATGTGGAAAAGTTACACTTGTACCTTGAGCATAGCAGTTATGTTGAAAAATGATGAGAACAAGATTAGTGAGAGATACTGGGATAAGACCATGAATTTCATATTCATAGTAAGTACTTTAAACATTATTTTCTGGAAAATGGGGACCACTGAAGAATTTTTAAGCAAGAAAGTAACAGGACAGTATTTTCAGCAATGTGGAGAATGGTTGATGGGAGGGCTATACCACAGATGACAATAGGAAGATTATTGCTTTCGAACAAGAGATTATGAGGATGTGAATGAATGCACTGGCATTAGACATGCAGAGACTCAAATAGACATGAAAGATATCTGGTAAGTGTAATAGGGTGCAATGACCAATTAGTTGTAGTGAATAAAGTAAAGGGAGAAATTCAGTTCCAGACTTGGGTGTCTGAGGTAATGAGGTCATTAACTGAGTTAGAAAATGAAGGATGAATATTGTGTTGAGATCAATTATGAATTCAAACTTAGCTGCCATGAGATTGATTTGATTCTTTTTTTTTTTTTTCCCCACCATATTTTTTTTTAACATCTTTATTGGGGTATAATTGCTTTACAATGGTGTGTTAGTTTCTGCTTTATAACAAAGTGAATCAGTCATACATAAACATATGTTCCCATATGTCTTCCCTCTTGCATCTCCCTCCCTCCCACCCTCCCTATCCCACCCCTCCAGGCTGTCACAAAGCACCGAGCCAATATCCCTGTGCCATGCGGCTGCTTCCCACTAGCTATCTACCTTACTACGTTTGTTAGTGTGTATATGTCCATGACACTCTCTCGCCCTGCCACAGCTCACGAGGTGGATAGACCTAGAGTCTGTCATACAGAGTGAAGTAAGTCAGAAAGAAAAAGACAAATACCGTATGCTAACACATATATATGGAATTCAAGAAAAAAAAAATGTCATTAAGAACCTAGGGGTAAGGCAGGAATAAAGACACAGACCTCCTAAAGAACGGACTTGAGGTGAGCTGTGATTTGATTCTTGATCATCTATCTGTATGGCGATTCAAAATGGTATAAAGTTAGTTTTAGATATATAGATGTTATTTTAAATGTTGGGTTTTCATATATATATATATATATATATATATATATATTATAGAGGGAAATTAAATCCTAGGTTACCAGTGAAATATTCAGGATTAATAATAGCTAAGAAGAATAAAAGCACAGGTTGGGAAGCAGAGGAACAGCATTTTTTTTTTTTTTTTTTGGTACGCGGGCCTCTCACTGCTGTGGCCTCTCCCGTTGCGGAGCACAGGCTCCGGACGCGCAGGCTCAGCGGCCAATGGCTCACGGGCCCAGCCGCTCTGCGGCATATGGGATCTTCCCGGACCGGGGCACAAACCCGTGTCCCCTGCATCGGCAGGCGGGCTCTCAACCACTGTGCCACCAGGGAAGCCCAGGAACAGCATTTTATGGGCAAGAGAAGGAAAACACAGTAAATAGTGTGGCCAGAAGACAACATGGTCTCAGTATGGTATGGTACAAAGAGAACAGGCTCTTTGTTAGTTTGGAGATCTCCTCTGAAGTTAGTTGTACACCCCCTGGCTTCTCCAGAATACAATTAGATAGAAATGCTTCTAAAGTCTATCTGGCCAGTCTTTATTTACTCCTTTAATCAGTAGTAATGAAGGAGCTTACTAACAAGGTTTACACAGACTGTGCACCTCTCTTTGGAGTTAGGCAAGTACTTCTAAAAGCAATATTTTATTTTCTTTCAGAAGTCCCAGAGGCCCCTGATCTTACTCAGGATGGTCCTTGTATTATAAAAGTAGACACTGTGTTCCCTCAACATGTATAGAATTCATACTAATATTATATTATAACATGCCTGGGGACACAGCTTAGGAAAACTGCACATGTAGCAGTGTTGCATTTATGATTATTACTCTATAATCCAGAGTATGCCCTGCTGAGTCTTCTTCTATTTTATGAATATCTACTGTTATCAATCTCTCATTTGTTTTGTCATCCCACGTGAACTTATCTTCAAAGTCTCCTTTGTCTTCCATTTTCCCTAGTAAAGGAAGTAACTATAAATCAATGTTTAACACTATTGACTCAGAACTGACATAATTTCCTGCAACTCTCAATTACTAGTAATCCACAATATGGTGATTCATGCAAATTTTGAAGCTTTATATACTTATATAAAAATATGGACATAATATCACTTTTATGTGGTTAAGAGAAAATGTTGGAACATAGTAGGTTCTCAATAAGTGGTAGCTGTGATTGGCATTCTAAATACTGGCAAGTGTCACTTACTGGGATTTGGAGACAGAATTATAGACTGGTTGAATATAGGAAGAGAAGACCAAGAGTACTGCTAGAATTGCTAGGACTGGCAATTATTAATTTCAGAGAGACCTGGAAATTCATAATTTATAAGTTATAATTTTTCTCACTAGACATTGCATGCATATTTGAGATTTTATTTTGTGTAAATCACTATTTTCAAAATCAAAACTTTTATAGCTTTCCGTATTGTATGTTCCAGTTCTAAAATACATGAAGCTGATTTGAAGAATAAAAGTCTATACTGTGCCTTGAAAATAACAACTATCTATATCATCTATATCTATATCTATTTGGCCATCCAGAAAAATAGTTCAATTCACTTTTTAAGAGCAACCAGCAACACTTAGACATTCGAACAACCTACTTAAGATGCACAAGTAAAGGAAATGTGAGCCAAGGATTTTGTAGCCATCCAAAACTGGTGTAAAGGTCAAAGACAATCTGTTATGAACATGGAAGATCTCAGAACTGATGAACATTTCCTGGAGAGTCTACTAGAACTCAAGCTGAGACTATCAAGAAATCAAAGGACAAACTGGAGTAATAAATCTATTGGCAAGAATTGAACAAATTTAGTGGTATAAAAATGACAAAATCCTATGTATAAAGGTTTTATATTGTATAAACACTATATTCTCTGAAAAAATAGACATGATAGCACACAGTGGTAAAGGGATAAGTAAATAGTCTGTTCTCCAAGACTTAATACTGATTCATCAAATACCCCTGGGCTCCCATGTTATACTTACAGTTAGGGAAACATCTGTGTTTGGCTTTGGCTTTTTTAATCAGCCAAAAACTTCTATTAGGCCTTTATTTTGGTCTCAGCCTTTGGAAGGCTCATTTGATTTCATATCTGGCATCCCTCAAATTGTACATGATCAAACAATTTGTAAATAGTAATTTACCACCATCATATGAAGTCAGTCTAAATATATGAAAAATATAGCACTAGGCATGTCATTTCATTTATTGTTATGTGAAAGTTCACAACAAATACATGTAAACATTCCAGGTGTAATTGGAAAGTATAAATCTAAGTACTAAAGATGGTAACCTTCTAATAACTGAAATATAAATTGCATATTTATCTTTACAAAAAAATTTGTAATAATGAATGATGTTTTAAAGGCAGTTATATAAAAGCAGTTATTAAATATGTTTACACAATCAAACAAATTGGGGAATAAAAATATCAGGCCTGTAAAAATATCAAGAGATTGCACTAGCTAAATAGCATTAGGGGAAATATTAATCATCTCTCTTTTGAGTCAACAAGTGATTGTAGGAGACTTCCGGGAAGATGGCAGAAGAGTAAGACGCGGAGATCACCTTCCTCCCCACAGATACACCAGAAATACATCTACACGTGGAACAACAACTACAGAACACCTACTGAACTCTGGCAGAAGACCTCAGACCTCCCAAAAGGCAAGAAACCCCCCACGTACCTGGGTAGGGCAAAAGAAAAAAGAATAAACAGAGACAAAAGGATAGGGATGGTACCTGCACCAGTGGGAGGGAGCCGTGAAGGAGGAAAGGTTTCCAAACACTAGGAAGCCCCTTCGCGGGCGGAGACTGCAGGTGGCAGAGGGGGAAAGCTTCGGAGCCGCGGAGGAGAGCACAGTAACAGGGGTGCGGGGGGCAAAGCGGTAAGATTCCCGCACAGAGGAACGGTGCCGACCGGCGCTCACCAGCCCGAGAGGCTTGTCTCCTCCCCCGCGGGGCGGGCGGGGCTGGGAGCTGAGGCTCGGGCTTCGGTCGGAGCGCAGGGAGAGGACTGGGGTTGGCGGCGTGAACACAGCTTGCAGGAGGATAGTGCGCCACAGCTGGCCGGGAGGGAGTCCGGGGAAAAGTCTGGACCTGCCGAAGAGGCAAGAGACTTTTTCTTACCTCTTTGTTTCCTGGTGCGCGAGGAGAGGGGATTAAGAACGCTGCTTAAAGGAGCTCCAGACACGGGCGCGAGCCTCGGCTAAAAGCGCGGACCCCAGAGACAGGCATGAGACGCTAAGGCTGCTGCTGCCGCCACCAAGAAACCCGTGTGCGAGCACAGGACACTATCCACACCCCACTTCCGGAGAGCCTGTGCAGCCCACCACTGCCAGGGTCCCGGGAACCAGGGACAACTCCGCCGGGAGAACGCACAGCGCGCCTCAGGCTGGCAACGTCACGCCGGCCTCTGCCGCCGTAGGCCCGCCCCGCACTCCGTGCCCCTCCCTCCCCCCGGCCTGAGTGAGCCAAAGCCCCCGAATCAGCTGCTCCTTTAACCCCGTCCTGTCTGAGCTAAGAACAGACACCCTCCAGCGAACTACACGCAGAGGCGGGGCTAAATCCAAAGCTGAGCCCCTGGGAGCTGTGAGAACAAAGAAGAGAAAGGGAAATCTCTCCCAGCAGCCTCAGAAGCAGCGGATTAAAGCTCCACAATCAACTTGATGTACCCTGCATCTGTGGAATATATGAATAGACAACGAATCATCCCAAATTAAGGAGGTGGACTTTGAGAGCAAGATTTATGATTTTTTCCCCTTTTCCTCTTTTTGTGAGTGTGTATGTGTATGCTTCTGTGTGAGATTTTGTCTGTATAGCTTTGCTTCCACCATTTGACCGAGGGTTCTATCTGTCGTTTTTTTTTTTTAATTTTTTTCTTAATAATTACTTTTTATTTTATTTTACTTTATCTTCTTTGTTTCCTTCCTTCCCTCCTTTAGACAACAAATCATCACAAATTGAAGAGGTGGACTTTGAGAGCAAGATTTATGATTTTTTCCCCTTTTCCTTTTTTTGTGAGCATGTATGTGTATGCTTTTATGTGGGATTTTGTCTGTATAGCGTTGCTTCCACCATTTTTCCTAGGGCTCTATCCGTACGGTTTTTTTTTTCCACTTAATAATTATTTTCTTATTTTAATAACTTTATTATACTTTATCTTACTTTATTTTATTTTACTTTATCTTCTTTCTTTCTTTTCTCCTTCCTTTCCTCCTTCCTTCCTTCCTTCCTTCCTTCCTTCCTCCCTCTCTCCCTCCCTTCTTCCCTCCCTTTCTTTCTTTCTTTCTACTTCTACTAATTCTTTCTTTCTACTTTTTCTCCCTTTTATTTTAAGTCATGTGGATGAAAGGCTCTTGGTGCTTCAGCCAGGAGTCAGTGCTGTGCCTCTGAGGTGGGAGAGCCAACTTCAGGACGCTGGTCCACAAGAGACCTCCCAGCTCCACATAATATCAAATGGTGAAAATCTCCCAGAGATCTCCGTCTCAACACCAGCACCCAGCTTCACTCAATGACCAGCAAGCTACCGTACTGAACATCCTATGCCAAACAACTAGCAAGACAGGAACACAACCCCACCCATTAGCAGAGAGACTGCCTAAAATCATAATAAGTCCACAGACACCCCAAAACACACCAACAGACGTGGACCTGCCCACCAGAAAGACAAGATCCAGCCTCATCCACCAGAACACAGGCACTAGTCCCCTCCACCAGGAAGCCTACACAACCCACTGAACCAACCTTAGCCACTGGGGACAGACACCAAAAACAATGGGAACTACGAACCTGCAGCCTGCAAAAAGGAGACCCCAAACACAGTAAGATAAGCAAAATGAGAAGACAGAAAAACACACAGCAGATGAAGGAGCAAGATAAAAACCCACCAGACCTAACAAATGAGAGGAAATAGGCAGGCTACCTGAAAAAGAATTCAGAATAATGATAGTAAAGATGACCCAAAATCTTGGAAATAGAATGGACTAAATGCAAGAAATATTTAACAAGGACCTAGAAGAACTAAAGATGAAACAAACAATGATGAACAACAGAATAAATGAAATGAAAAATACTCTAGATGGGATCAATAGCAGAATAACTGAGGCAGAAGAACAGATAAGTGACCTGGAAGATAAAATAGTGGAAATAACTACTGCAGAGCAGAATAAAGAAAAAAGAATGAAAAGAACTGAGGACAGTCTCAGAGACCTGTGGGACAACATTAACGCACCAACGTTCGAATTATAGGGGTTCAAGAAGAAAAAGAGAAATAGAAAGAGTCCTGTTACCAAGTAGCAAGATGCCTTAACCATTACATGTAAAATTCCCAAGAAAACCATTGAGGCCTGTGGGCCCCATTTGGGGATTTCTATTTTGTAAGGGATGTCGGTGTGGAAGCGTGGGACTAGAACTCCAGGGACTACACTTACATCTGTCATACAGAGTGACGTAATTCAGAAGAGAAAGACAAATACCATATGCTAACATATATATATATGGAATTTAAGAAAAGAAAATGTCATGAAGAACCTAGGGGTAAGACAGGAATAAAGACACAGACCTACTAGAGGATGGACTTGAGGATATGGGGAGGGGGAAGGGTAAGCTGTGACAAAGAGAGAGAGAGGCATGGACATACATACACTACCAAACGTAAGGTAGATAGCTAGTGGGAAGCAGCCGCATAGCACAGGGAGATCAGCTCGGTGCTTTGTGATCGCCTGGAGGGGTGGGATAGGGAGGGTGGGAGGGAGGGAGATGCAAGAGGGAAGAGATATGGGAACATATGTATATGTATATATATATATATATATATATAACTAATTCATTTTGTTGTAAAGCAGAAACTAACACACCATTGTAAAGCAATTATACTCCAATAAAGATGTTAAAAAAAAATTTAAAAAAAAACACAAAAACCAAGTGATTGTAAAACTGAAAGATAATACAAATCAAAATAATGGATATTAAATTATATATTAATCCTATTATGTGTTTGGACTACTAATATTCATAACATTAAAAAGTAATCTTTGTGAAATACATTTAATATTTATTTATTTGAATGCATTTATAGCCTAAAGAACTCAAGAAAAATTTATTTTTTGAATTTTATTTTATTTTTTTATACAGCAGGTTCTTATTAGTTATGCATTTTATACGTATTAGTGTATATATGTCAATCCCAATCTCCCAATTCATCACACCACCACTTTCCCCTCTTGGTGTCCATACGTTTGTTCTCTACATTTGTGTCTCTATTGCTGTCCTGCAAACCGGTTCATCTGTACCATTTTTCTAGGCTCCACATATATGCATTAATATAGGATATTTGTTTTTCTGACTTCACTCTGTATGACTTTGTATCTTCAAGTAAGAAAATTTCTTACTTGAAAGTTTTCTGAAGTGATAATGTCCACAAACGTGTGTTTGTATGTATGTATGTATGTCTCTATGTACATTATTGGGATATAATAAAGAGTTAACTGGATATTATAAACCAAATATTCTCCCACCAGCAGTTCATGTGGATGGTAGTTATGTGTTTAATAGAGCTGACCCCACTGTCAGTTGTTCTCTTCCAGCATGTAAAACATTGCCCTTATACAAGAAGTAGTATACTAGAGGAGTAGTTCTTTTAACTGGGTAATTCACAGTGGAACAGTCACAATTACTAGGTCTTTCCTTTTATTTTATTATTTTCAAATTTTGTTTGGGCAAAATGAGTCATTTTAGGACTTCATTGTGAACTATATATAAAAGATCATATTTATCCATATCATGTATTCAACTTCTGAATCTCAGTAATCACATTAATTTCACAGAATCCACTTTTCAAAATGTCCATAAAGCTTTCTTTTTCACCAGTGTCTAATTATATTTCAGTTGGCAGATATAATAATCTCTTTATAAATGTTATACAAAAGAGGGTTTCTAGTTTGTGCATTTGTCTAGAATTTAACATGAATCATAAAATCATAAAAATTAAAAGAAAGAAAATTATTAAAGAAAAACATAAAAGAAAAAAATAACTGTTACACTGAGCCACAGTAACAAAACAAGAAATAATGATTATGTTATTAGTAAAATATATCTTATTTACATCTGACCTATATCACTGCAGAATTTAAAAAGGAATAAATAAAAGGAATAATAGCCTTTTGTAATGGATTTAACTAATGTATTAGTCAGGGTTGTCCAGAAAAACAGAAAAATTAAGATATAGATAGAATACAGATATAGATGCACAGAGTGATTCTTTTAAGGGATAGGCTCATGAAGTTGTACGGCCTGGCAGGTCCAAAATCTATGGGGCAGAGGCTGGTAGGCTAGAAACTCAGGGCGGGTTTTTCTGTTACAACCTTAAAGCTGAATTCCTTCTAATTTGGGAAACCTCAGCTTTTGCTCTTAAGGCCTTCAACTGATTGGATGAAGCCAACCCAAATTATTCAGGGTAGTCTTCTTTACTTAAAGTCACCTGATTGTTAAAACACATCTGCAAAATATCTTCATAGCAACATCTAGATTAGTATTTGACTGAACAGTTGGGTACCCTAGCCTATTCAAGTTGACACAAAATTTAACTGCCCCAACTATGTTATGTCAGTTGCTATAAATCACATCCAAAGAATAGACATAATTTATTGAGTTACAGATATTTCATAATGACTGTGTTTTCATGTAAATTAATATAGCTCAGAATACATTTTAAAACATTCTTTTTCCATGTATTCCATGTATTACTCCTTTGGAGATTGTAGGTAACTTCAGATAGAAAAACTAACTTATCAAGCCATCATTAAATATAATAAAATAGTTATTCAAAATATAGTTCAGTCAGAACTGAGAAATCGAGAAAAAAATAAAATGTTTATGTTTATCCCTACAAGCATTCAACATTTAGGGTGGCGATATATATTCAAAAATATAGTTTCTTCAGGGTTAACAAGAGTTATACTTTATTCTGCTAATGTAGAAAATATTAATTTTAAATATTTAGGTCAAAAATTGCTCATCAATAAAGAATATATGTAAAGATAGGTAAACAGAGTAATTTTATTTCAGTGTTTCAGTGTTTTGTCTGAAGACATTTCTATGAGGACAATTAGCAATAGTTAAGTATGAAAATATAGTAGTGCTAGATCCTTTTCCTAGGGTGTGATAAGATGTGGCCTGAACCAGTTTTGGAACCCTAAGCCCATTACCAAGTTGCAATTTATCTATATAAGAAATGAAGAGAAATTGAAAGTAGGCTGTTGGATGATAGAAAGGGATTTGCTTAAAAAGAGATTTAGTCTTAAAAAGGAATTTCCTGTTTTTTATACGGAGTACAGATATTTATTTCTTTATTCCTCTATGTGGGGAAAGACAGACTACTTTCCTCCTCAAACCAAGTAAAGAGACCAGTAAAGGCCCCCTCTGAGTAATAGGAGGGACTTTTCAGAAAAGATGCATCTTATCCCTAGATGATTCCTATAAATTACAGAAACTTGTTGACTACTATCAGAGCAGAGCACACATGGGATCTTTAGTGTTGAAGCTGCCCTAAAGAATACGATGAAGAAGGAGGGCTGCAGTTAGAGTGAGCTGCACTTCACCAATAATCTGGCAAGCGTGAAGATTTTTCATGGTCAAATGTATACAAGAGGGTAACTGGGCTAGTCTCATCTTGAGAAGATTCTTCACAAAATGCCTGCTTCTCAGGGTGAAGAAAGCCCTGAAGTATGTTGCTATAGGGAAGGAGCTGAGGATGTGTCATGGAAATGTGGCCAGAGAGTATAGTGCCCAAGTATGGTTCAGAGGCTTAAGGAGTGGAGGGAGTGGGGAAGGGGCAGGCAAGTGTCCCAAGAGTCTACAGAAATGCCCTAGAGAGAAAAACAGTGGTTGGGCTCATGCCATGGCAGACAGCATTGAACAGCCGTCAGTGGTCAAAGGAGGACTACAAAACACTCCTGCTTAAGTGAAATGGCTTTTGCCCCTTTACCTCTAAACATTACTTCTCCTTGACCCTGGAAGAAACAGAAGCAACATGGTGATTAGGAAAGGAGAAGTAGAAGGGCAAGGTAGGGCATCTTATCCCACTGTGGAAACATGGATCGCACCTGCTTACTAGAAGGAGAGAAGCTCTGGATTGGAAGAAAGATTGAAATGCTTTATTATATAGAGAGAAAGCTGAATGTAATTGTAGCATGCAAAGCTATATATATTTATATATATATATTTCTTTGATATAAAACATTTATGGTGACTTCAACAAAGCCATGTACATTATGATTCTGAGGAAATGTAATCAAAATAATGGTGTATTTTGAATAGTTTACCAGGCATATTTTATTCCAGTGTGTTTTAAAATACTTAAAAACACATTATTATGTTAGCCAGTAACTCAACATGAAGCAACTTTTAGTTTCTTACACTGACAGTAACTCAATACCGTCATCAGCGGGTTGACTGTAGGTTTTCCTGTTGACCTATTCATGAGGAAACCCATCATGTTTAAATATACAGTGTACTTTGTTAGAATTTAGTTTTATTGCTTTGTAAGATTCTTAAAACTTTAAATATGAAGAGCCTATGTTTCCTTCACAAAAGGGTGACAAAATGAATGTCACCAATATTACTATATTAAGTATTCATAGTGATACATCATTCACATCTTTGCAAATATTGTATAATTATGTAAATATACATGTGTAATATGTATTTTCATTCTGCTGTGGTTTTATATTTAACATAGGGCTTTAATTTAACCATGTTTTTTCTTGAGGGGGGAAATAACTTTAGATTTATTCTACTGTATAAAATCCATGGACTATTCAGTTTATTTGTGAAAATATACTTAGGGTAATTAGGAAAATTTAGCGATTTTATGCACATGCACCCATTCTCATTCTCTCTCTCTCTCACTCTCTCTTCCTCATATCTGGAAATTCTCACTTTTAATACGAAGAGTGAAGCATAGATGCTATTAAAATAACCCCAGGAAATCAGGCCTAAACCTGGATACAAACTTAAATGTATACTCAACCTAGATATATAGTATAATGTATTAAAATTTCCTTAATAGTATATAATTCATAATGAGTATTTCTCATACTTTTATTGCAAATCCTTATATAATTTATATTTTGAGGTCTTGTAGGATTATTAATATCAGTGTAATTTTCCAAGCCACTGATTTTGATTAAGCTACACAGAGAAAAACAAATGCAAAATAGAGAATAAAAAGTAAATGTACAAATAAAAGATGAGAACTTAACATAGAAAAAAGCTTACAGATCATAATCAATAATATACCTAGAAATACCTAAATAGTATTACAACATGTAGAAATACTGATAATGTTTTCTTATACCCCAATATCTAATGTAAAAAAATCTTCTTACTTTTTCCCTTATAAATATTACTGAAATTTTTCTTTGTCTTTCTAATCTCACTATCATTACATTACTCTCTTCCCTAATGACACACCAGGCCCTTACAATAGTCTTTCAATGAATTTCTCATCTGGAGATTCTTCCTTTCTAATACATCCTGCACAATTCTGTCAGACTAATCTTCATAAAACATCATTTTAGCACATCAGTCATAGTTTTACTCATCAGTTGATTATCAGTCTCTGTGCTCTGTGCTGCATAGAGCAAACATTGTCTTGGCCTCACTGATGTTTTAATTCTGCTGGGGAGACACAGTAAACAAATAATTACACAAATAAATATATAATTACTAACTCTGATAACTGCTATGAAGAAATGAACAGAGTGCTATGAAAAAAAAGGGCCTGTTTTGTATTGTGGAAGTAGAAAATGCTTTTTTTGAGAAACCAACACTTATAGTGAAACTTGAAGAATGCGAAGGAAAATCTAGCCTGTGAAGTGAAGAGTAGATCATTGTTATGTGTAGGAATTTGTAGGGGAAATAGTTGGTGCAAGTGAGGAACTCAAGAATGGCTAGACTCCTGGATCATAGAGTAAGGTGATGTTCTGAGCTGTCTGGAGTGGTGGACAGATACTTATCATGTAAAGTCTAGGAGGCCAAGTTAGAGGTGTTCTATTTTATAAGTGTGATGGGAAGACAATGAAAACTTGAGAATCAAAGTGCAAAGAATGCAGTAGAGGCAGGCTAGAAAGATGACATAAAATTTAGAAGAGTACTGCAGAAATCTAGGTGGAGGGTGTGATAGTGGATTTGATTAAGAGTTTGAAAGTATACATATATTTGAAAGTTATTTTTACAGCAGAATTGACAGAAATTATAAATGACTACCCTATAACTTAAAATGATACCCCTACTGCAGCAAACCAAAACTTTTCTACTTGGCTTTGAAAACAAATTTATAATATAAGTTTCAACCTACAGGTGAAAGGAAAAAAAAAAACACTCAGTTTTTTTTCCTCTCAATTACTACTCTCAGAATACTTTTGTACTGTAAGTGACTGGGTAGTTTTCCCACACCAAGCAATCCTCTGATGCTCTGTGGACACCAACTGGATGTCCTACTATTTAATTTAATTGTGAGACTACCTGGAGTGAGTATCAGATCCCACAGGTTAAGGGTTCAGTTGATAAGACTACCCCCACCACATTTCAGATGCCAACTGAATGTCCAGGTTGTCACTTGTGCTCCTAACCAATCAGCTATAAATGTGAGGGGTTCCCATGACCCCTCCTCGGGTTTGATCATTTGTTACAGTGGCTCACAGAACTCAGGAAAACCACTCATTTATTAGATTACCAGTTTATTATAAAAGGATATAACCCAGGAACAGCCAGATGGAAGAGATATATAGGGCAATGTATGAGGGTAGGGGGTTACAGCTTCCATACCCTCACTGTCAGGTCATCCTCCCAACACCTTCTTGTGTTCACCAACCCAGAAACCTCTGAAACCTCATATTTCTTATGTCACAACAGTTCTGTCATTATTTTCCATATTTTAATATTTAAATTTCAATCCACTCATTCAGATCTCCTTACTCTCTTGAAGGTTTGCTTATTCTTCAAATCCAACCTAGAATATATGTCCTTCTCCTTCCTCTCCACTTTATAACCAAATTCATTCTTTACAGCCCAACTGGAACCTTTATATATTCCAAAAAGTTTTTTTCCCAGAAATTCTAAATACCACTATTGTATAATAGAATTGTATATAGCAAAAACAAAACAAAGCAAAAAACAACAAAATAATTGTTTATAGCAAACATAGAGCATAGCATTCAGTTATTTATTTATTCATCCATTAAATGTAAGAACTGTCAACTTTAGAATAACTTCAGTTATTCAAATCTAACATCAGATATGTGATAAAATATCATTCTCTAAGAGTCATCCTAACATGAATGAGTTAGGAATGGCCACATTTAAAACAGTTAAAACTCTTTTCTATTCCTAAACATTCTATGAAATTTATATCATTTAATTGATTTTAACAGATTAGAAATATTTATTGAATATGTACTATGTGCAGTAGGGCAACATATGATTCAAAGAAATACCAAAGAATTCAAATTTATTCACTAGTTAGAATCTGCATTAGATATATTTAGAACATGACTCAGGTACTAGAGATATACTCAATATTGTAGAATTGAATTAACCATAAATTTGATGGACAGAAAATGAAAATCAGTATCATTTTTTTAAGGATTTACTTTTTGAGAGCAGTTTTAGGTTCACAGCAAAATTGAGAAGGTACTGAGATTTCCCATATACTTCTTCCCACACACATATGTAGACTCCCTCATTATTAATACCCCCCACCAGAGTAATATATTTGTTATAATTAGTGAACCTACATTGACACACCATAATCATTCAAAATCTATAATTTACATAGGGATTCACTCATGGTGTTGTACATTCTATGGTTTTGGACAAATGTATAATGACGTATATCCATCACTATGGTAACATACAAATTGTTTTCACTGTCCTAAAGGTCTTTTATGCTCCACTTATTCATCCTCCTCCCCTCTCTCCAGCCTCTGACAACCACTGATCATTTTACTGTCTCCATACTTTTACCTTATTCACGATGTTATATGGTTGGAATCATACAATATGTAGCCTTTCAGATTGGCTTCTTTTACTTAGTAATATACATTTAAGGTTGCTTTGTGTTTTTCATGGTTTGATAGCTCATTTTTTTTTCATTGCTGAATAATATTTTGTTGATTGGATATACCACAAATTATTTATCCATTCACCTACCTTAGACATCTTGGTTACTTCCAAGTTTGAGAAATTATGAATCAAACTGCTATAAACATCTGTGTGCAAATTTTTATGTGGATATAGTTTTCAACTCCTTTGAGTAAATATCAAGAAGCACAACTGCTGGATCATACGGTAAAAGTATGTTTATTTTGTAAAAAACAGCCAAATAGTCTTTTAGAGTGGCTGTACCGTTCTGCATTCCCAGGAACAACGTGTGAGAGTTCCTGTTTCACAATTTCATCAAATGCTCACCAGCATTTAGTGTTGTCAGTATTCTAGATTTGGGCCATTCTAATAGGGGTGTAGTGGTATTATTGTTGTTTTAATTTGCATTTTCCTGATGACATATGTGTGGAACATTCATATGCTTACTTTGTCATCTGTATATCTTCTTAAGTGAGGTGTCAGTTAAGATTTTCAGCCCATTTTTCAGTTTGTTTGTTTTACTATTATTGAATTTTAAGAGTTCTTTGGATATTTGAGATATCAGTCCTTTATCATGTGTGTCTTTTGCAAATATTTTCTACCAACCTGGTTTGTTATCTTTTCCTCTTGACTTTGTCTTTCACAGAGCAAAAGTTTTTAATTTTAATTAAATCCAGCTTATCAGTTCTTTCTTTCATAGATCATGCCTCTGCTGTTGTATTTAGAAAGTCTTTGCCACACCCATGATCATCTAGATTTTCTCCTATTCTATTCTCTAGGAGTTCTATAGCTTCATATTTTATATTTAGATCTGTGATCAACTTTGAGTTCGTTTTTGTGTAGGATGTAAGGTCTATATCTGTATTCATTTTTTTGCATGTGGAAATTCAGTTGTTCCAGCACCATTTTGCTTAAAAGACAATTTTTCTTTCATTGTACTGCCTTTGGTCCTTTGTCAAACTACAGTAGACTACATTTATAAGGGGATACTTCTGGACTTTTTTCTGTTCCACTGATCTGTTTATCTATTCTCTTGCCAATACCACACTGTCTTGATTACTATAGTTTTATGGTAAAGTTGGGAATTGTCAGTCCTTCAACTATGTTCTTCTTCAATATTGTGTTGGTTACTCTGGGTCTTTTGCCTCGCCATATAAACTTTAGAATTAGTTTGCCATTAACCATAAAGTAACTTGCTGCAACTTTGATTAGGATTGCATTTTATATATACAGATCAAGTTGGGAAGAATTTACATCTTGACAATATTGAGTCTTTCTATCCATGAACATTGAATATCTCTCCATTTATTTATTTCTTCTTTAATTTCATTCATCAGAGTTTTAAACTCATATACAAATATATAATTTAGTTTCAAAATAACACCATAACAAAAAATCCAATTATAAAACAGGCAAAAGACATGAGGAGACATGTCACCAAAGAAGATATACAGGTGAGAAATAAGCACATGAAAAGATTTAAACATCATTAGACATTATTTGGAAATACAAATAAAAACTAAACATGAGATACCACTACAACCTACCAAATGGCTAAAATAATAATGGTAGCAATACCAAATGCATGAGGATGCAGAGAAACTGGGTCACCCTTACATTGACTATGAGAATGTTGTAAATTTTTTCTACCAGCCTTTGCAAATTAAAAGAAAAGGATATATAAGAAAAATTTTATCTATAAAATTATTGTTAGGGCATTGTTTATTATATAAAAAATAATGGAGTGGGACCAAAATGACTAACAACAAGTAATTGATAGACTTTGAACAAAGATGTACAGTTAGGTTTGTTGTCTACTATTTATGGTTAAACTTACAATATATTAGGTTACCATAAGATAGGTACAGAATTCCATTTTTTTAAAGACACAGAAAGAGAGAAATACAGAAAAACTACCATTCCAAAATCAGTGTGGAGGCAGTGGTTTTCTATTTAGGATAAGTAATGATTTTTATTTTCAATGTTTTTCTTAATTTTTTGGAAAATTTCTACAATTAACAAATTATTTTGTAATTAAAATGCATATGATTTCTTTCTTAATCCATTCGGACTGCTGTAACAAAATACAATAGAATCAGTAGGTTATAAACAACAAACATTTATTTCTTACAGTTATGGAGCCTAGGAAGTCAAAGACCAAGGTGTCTGTAGATTCAATGTCTGTTGAAGGCCAGCTTTCTGGTTCAGAGACAATTGTCTTTTCTCTGTGTTCATATACAGTGGAAAAGGCATGGATGGGATCTCTCTGAGATCTATTTTATAAGGGCACTAATCCACCTATTCATGTCTGCTTGACCTGCATGACCTAGACCTAATCACCTCCCAAAGGTCCCACTTTCTAATACCATCACCTACAGGGTTAGGATTGAAACATATAAATTTTGGGGTAAACACAAACATTCAGACCATAGGTATATCTATCAAATATACACATGCTTCATGATTTTTCATCCAAATTGAGTCACACAAATATAATAAAAATAAAGAAAATGTTAGAAAATTGGTCTCAGTTCCACTCAATTTTCTTTTTCTATTTTCTTTAAAATGTTTCTTTATATTTTATACTTTTTAACACTGGAGCTATTAGTACACATTTGTATTTTTTGCCTCTTACAATGTAATATATTTCCTATTATATAACTTGAATCATTACAATTATAAATCTTCTAAAATATGTTAAGAATATATATATTAATTTACTTAATTTTTTCTAAGTATAAACATTTTTCTATGCAAATACTCACTTAATTATTGCTTGTGTTAAATTCCAAGAAGTATATTACTTGGTAAAAATGTGGGGACATACATAAGTCTCTTACACATAATGAGAAACCTACCTTCCCAAAGGATTGTACTAAATCCATTAAAACCAGTATTGCAACAGTACCCTGGTTTTACTACCACCCAAGAACAGAGTATCTTTAACTTTTTTTTCTAACTTAGTAGGAGAAAATATTATTTCTATATTTTATTTTATTTTACTTTATCTATTTATTTATTTTCATGAGGGGAGATTTAGTTCCTTGTATATTAGGTTTACTTATTGTTTAACCATATTTTCTCTAGGACAAATTTCTTTTTCAGGTTAATGGTTTTTTCCCATTGTTTTTAAACTAATATGAGCCTATAAACATATGGTTATTTGAAACATTTCATAGAAATAAAAATTGTTGTAAAATGTAATCTCTAGTAAGTACCAACAGTGAATAATTTCCTAGGGGGCACTGAGCAAAAGCACAAAGAACAAAAGAAAAAACAGACAAATTTGAACTTCATCAAAATAAAAGTTAGTCAATGAATGTTTGTTAAATTAATGAACAAATTAAAATTTTTAATTCCCTACGTGTAACACATTTTCAAATATACCAAATATATTATGGTCAAATATTTTAGGGCCATGTTATCCAAAGAATTTTTAATAAACCAGAATAGAATGCTTTTAATGTACTAGAGTAGAACTTTCACACTTGTTCATCCTCACTCCTGGCTACCTATTCTCTGTAAAAAAAATTAAACTGTAATTGAGACAAACACTAAAACAGTCACATGGAAAATTGCAAGATATGGAATATTGTAGATAACTAGATCAGAATTCTTTCTACTACATTATACTATCTTCCTGTATTTGTGAGGTTTTCTTCCTAGTTGCCAAAATTAATTAGGGATAAAAGGGAATTTAGAAAGTATATAATTCCAATTTTTATTGTTATAGATGAATAAAAAATACAGAAAATTTTGAAGATATATATAAGGTGATACAATTAGTTATATGCAAAATTAAAGCACAGATCTCCTAACTCTCATTCTATTACTTTACACAGAGTACAGTTATTTAATTTCATGATATTTTAAATATGCAAACTTTACCAAGAGCCAGATCTTTTATATTACAATTCTAAAATCCCAATATCATCTTACTTTAAGTGTAGTAATTCTAAGACCCTTATTCTAAGAGTCATCCTAGACCAAAGAGAAAACATATTGAATCTTATTATAAATACTGCATTTCTCTAAGTAAGTGAAAGACGTTTTTCTCTTTTTCCTTTCTAGAAAATTTATAGAAATCCAATTTTAAATACCAGATGTACATGGAGGAAAATATTTTATCTCAAATAGGGATGCTGCAATAGATTTTGAAACTTATTACTCTGTTAGCTTGCACAAATTAATACTTGAGGTACCTCATCATACCAGTCAGAATGGCCATCATTAAAAACTCTACAAATAAGAAATGCTGGAGAGGATGTGGAGAAAAGGGAATCCTTCTCTCTTGGTGGGAATGTAAGTTGGTAGAGCCACTATGGAAAAGAGTATGGCAATTCCTCAGAAAACTAAAAATAGAATTACCATATGACCCAGCAATCCCACTCCTGGTCATATATCAAGACAAAACTCTAATTCAAAAAGATACACGCACCCCTATGTTCATAGCAGCACTGTTCACAATATCCAAGACATGGAAACAACCTAAATGTCCATCGACAGATGAATGCATAAAGAAGATGTTGTACATAGATGCAGTGAAATACTACTCAGCCATAAAAAAGAATGAAATAATGCCATTTGCAGCAACATAGGTACAACTAGAGATTATCATACTAAGTGAAGTCAGAAAGAGAAAGACAAATACCATATGACATTACTTGATGTAGAATCTAAAATATGACACAAATGAAACTATCTATGAAACAGAAATAGTGTCATGGACATAGAGAACTGACTTGTGGTTACCAAGGGGGAGCAGGTTGGGGAAGGATGGAGTGGGAGGTTGGGGTTAGTAGATGTAAGGTAGTATATATAGAATGAATAAACAACAAGGTCCTACTGTACAGCACAGAGAACTATATTCAATATCCTATGATAAACCCTAATGGAAAAGAATATAAAAAAGAATGTATATATTTGTATAACTGAATAACTTTGCTGTACAGCAGAAATTAACACAACACTGTAAATCAAATATGCTTCAACAAAAAATAAACAAAACAAAACAAAACAAACAAAAATGCTGCTAAATCAGATACCTTCCACATGTTGAATAAATATTTTAGGGATTTTGTTTTTATGAAACCAAGCTTGTAGAATGTAAAGACAAAATACTAAACTACTGACATACTAGAGAATAAGATGTGATTATTTATGGCAAGTCAGGAAGCTATCACTAAGCTTTTGAAAACAGCATACCTTTATAGTAATGACTCTGAAGGAAGACAAATGTAATTTTAAATAGTAAACTAGTACCAAAAAACCACATACAAGAAGTGATGCTTTGCTTTACAGAAACTCTATTACTTAATATTCCTTTCATTGCAGATAGTTTAGAGGGTCAGACATTTCTGAGAAGGCAGCTTGTACTTCATCATTTCTTCTTAGTAGCTACGTGGCATTCCAGAAGAACACTCTTCAGAAATGTCAATGTGCTTAACGATAGGACAAACCACAAATGGATTGTCTAAAAGCTAAATAAGACTGGATTTTCCTAACAAAATAACAATAAGAGTTAGTCTCCATTGATAAACTCTTCTCTTTTGTCTCCTGGCTGCCAAAAGCAGCATATAATAAAATTTTCCATGGATCTAGAAGGAAAGAAATATACAGGTAACCAAGGATGTAGGGTCTCTTGATTAGCTCTAGTATAGCTTCCCCATTCCCACCAAACCTTCGCTATCCCTACCTTCTTCCCCACTCTTTGACATCTGGCCCACTGGACCAGACTACATCTCCCTCTCTTTTTAAAACAAATTCTCATTTTGTGAAAACACCCACATTTAAGGTTCTAATTCTCTTGGTGTTTTCTGTGTTTCTCTGCTTTTTTGATTTCATTTCCTGGTACACAAATAACAAGCACTAACTTATGAATAAGAGATGAACCACATATTGTTTCATAGAAATGTCTTAGATAGATCTGGGCTCATAGATGACTACTCAGATAGAATCAGCCTATGTGCAAGGCTTTTTAAACTATCAACTTCATGAAGTTGTGCACCACATATGCATTTACAATGTAGTAGATGTGCACTTAACTTTCACTTATCCTACTTAACATACTGATTATTTCCATTTTTACTGTGAAACATACTGATGGGTGCCCATAGCATTTGCAGCCGGAAGGATACTTTAGTACACTTGTGCAATTCTCCCACTGGTTGAACTGTTTGCTTACCAGGAGTTAGTTGTGTCTATTCCCAGACCTGTTTATTGTCAGTTGCATTTGTTGTTGTAATCTTGAAATTTGATTAAAATATTGTATAGATTGATGAACTCATAAAAAAAGAAAATAAGATTAATTTAATGGTAAATTTCTAAGCAAGTCACATATATAGGTTTTACATTTTAGAAAAGGGTTGTACAGAATGGGACTGAGCAACATTTAAAAGTTATAAATTGATTTATTTGCTTTGCCCATTTATCTTTGATTTCTTACATTTATGAGTGGTCTTGTTATCACAATTAGTGGGCTAATTATTAAATTCCATCATAAAAGTAAATGCAATAAGAAAGAGTTATGCTTCTAGAAATCCTAATTTTAAACCAATAGATGAACTCTCAGGGTTATTTATTTCCTTTGCTAGCCCTGTCAGATGTTCCAGTACTTTAATCTGTAATGAACATGGGAAGGTATAACTGTATATACTCAAATAGCAGATCTTGCTGTGCTCGTGTCCAGCAAACTGGAAATTGGACTTCAGCTATAGTGGTGTTTAGTTGTTCTTTGAGATACAATAATTCCATTTTAGTAAAAAGCAGATTGAAAGAAGTTCACTGGAAACATTTGTTAAGTGTTTGCTAGAATAACTTAAATGTTTACTATTGACAAACTTTTGGCCAAAGGAGTCCTGAATCTGATGTCCTCTGATTTTAATCTAAGCACCTTTGAGAGCTCACCCTCCTATCTCCTTAGATGAACTAAACACATCAAACAGGGTTCACTTGGATAGAAATTACAAGTAACAGAATTTGTTAATTTTACAGATAGGGATATACTGAGTCTGAGAGATAAAGACCTAGAGTCAGATTATAAGCTAAATGTCTAATCATGAATCCAACTGGAAATAATCCATCAGGGAAAGGTTAGGGCTAGAGATAGAACTTGAGTAAATTGCAAAGACAAAAGAGGGTTCGAAGAGAGTCACCAGAATAAAAAAGAAACATGAAGACACAAAACCTGAGAACAATACATATTTAGTTGGGTGGAGAAGGAAAAGCAGGTATCTAGAGAGATTTTTTTTCTTACATCTTTATTGGAGTATAATTGCTTTACGATGGTGTGTTAGTTTCTGCTTTATAAAAAAGTGAATCAGTTATACATATACATATGTTCCCATATCTCTTCCCTCTTGCGTCTCCCTCCCTCCCACCCTCCCTATCCCACCCCTCTAGATGGTCACAAAGCACCGAGCTGATCTCCCTGTGCTATGGGGCTGCTTCCCACTAGCTATCTATTTTACATTTGGTAGTGTATATATGTCCATGCCACTCTCGCACTTTGTCACAGCTTACCCTTCCCCCTCCCCATATCCTCAAGTCCATTCTTTAGTAGGTCTGTGTATTTATTCCAGTCTTACCCCTAGGTACTTCATGACTTTTTTTTTCTTAAATTCCATATATATGTGTTAGCATATGGTATTTGTCTTTCTCTTTCTGACTTACTTCACTCATCCACCTCATTACATGAGGTCCATCCACCTCATTACAAAGACAACCCTCAGAATGGGAGAAAATATTTGCAGATGAAGCAACTGACAAAGGATTAATTTCCAAAATTTATAAGCAGCTCATGCAGCTCAATAACAAAAAAACAAATAACCCAATCCAAAAATGGGCAGAAGACCTAAATAGACACTTCTCCAAAGAAGGTATACAGACTGCCAACAAACACATCATTAATCATTAGAGAAATGCAAATCAAAACTACAATGAGATATCTCACACCAGTCAGAATGGCCGTCATCAAAAAATCTAGACACAGTAAATGCTGGAGAGGGTGTGGAGAAAAGGGAACACTCTTGCACTGCTGGTGGGAATGTGAATTGGTACAGCCACTATGGAGAACAGTATGGAGGTTCCTTAAAAAACTACAAATAGAACTACCATATGACCCAGAAATCCCACTACTGGGCATATACACCAAGAAAACCATAATTCAAAAACAGTCATGTACCAAAATGTTCATTGCAGCTCTATTTACAATAGCCTGGAGATGGAAACAACCTAAGCGTCCATCATCGGATGAATGGATAAAGAAGATGTGGCACATATATACAATGGAATATTACTCAGCCATAAAAAGAAACGAAATTGAGCTATTTGTAATAAAGAGAATTTTTACATAACCATGTTTATTGATTTCTGCTGTGTGGGTTCTTCCCTGAAGATATTTCTCATGTCCTTCCCTTTTAGGTTTGACTTCCATGAGATATTGGAAAAATTCAAACTAATTGATTAATTTTGTTAATGTGCCTTGCTTGATGCAATATTCCCAGATCAGCAATGTAAGGAGAATGAAATTGAAAGCAGTATTATTTTCCCTAAATTTCTTATTTCCTGGGTGATTTCTTGCTTTTTAACTGTTACAGTCATGTTGTCTTCTAAGAAAGAAATTAACATTTTTGCCCAGAGGTTCCTCTCCTCTTATAGCTGAGGTAAGCATGAATATTTAAACAGAACTTTGATTTCATTTTGGCTATCACAAGGCAGAGAGAGCAGCATAGATTAGACAACTCTCTCAGGATCAGGTGCCTGTGTTCTCTGACTTGCTCCGTTGCAGAAATGTAGAAATTTCCATCTTAATCTTTACTACCTGAACATTCGCATTTTAAAATAAATCCTCAAAAGTTTGTTCCTGAGAAATCATAATCCCACGAGTAGTTGTACTTTCCTCTCGAAAGCCAAAAGTTGAATTTTATTTTCAGCTTTGTGCCCGAGAAATTCTTCCCTAAACAATTGACTCCAGGAATATCCATCTCCTTCAGATATTTCTTTAACTTCTTTTTAATTTCCATGAGAAAAGCTATATGAGAATGCATAAGGGGCTTCTGGGAAGATGGTGGAAGAGTAAGACGTGGAGATCACCTTCCTCCCCACAGATACACCAGAAATACATCTACACTTGGAACAACTCCTACAGAACACATACTGAACTCTGGCAGAAGACCTCAGACCTCCCAAAAGGCAAGAAACCCCCCACGTACCTTTAGGGCAAAAGAAAAAAGAATAAACAGAGACAAAAGGATAGGGACGGGACCTGCACCAGTGGCAGGGAGCTGTGAAGGAAGAAAGGTTTCCACACACTAGGAAGCCCCTTCGCGGGCAGCGCAGGAGAAAAGCTTCGGAGCCGCGGAGAGCACAGCAACAGGGGTACGGATTGCAAAGCGGAGAGATTCCCGCACAGAGGATCAGGGCCGACTGGCACTCACCAGTCCAAGAGGCTTGTCTGCTCACCCGCCGGGGCGGGTGGGGCTGGGAGTTGAGGCTCGGGCTTCGGTCGGAGCGCTGGGAGAGGACTGGGGTTGGTGGCGTGAACAAGGCCTGAAGGGGGCTAGTTCACCACAGCTAGCTGGGAGGGAGTCCGGGGAAAAGTCTGGACCTGCCGAAGTGGCAAGAGACTTTTTCTTCCCTCTTTGTTTCCTGGTGCGTGAGGAGAGGGGATTAAGAACGCTGCTTAAAGGAACTCCAGAGACGGGCGCGAGCCGCGGCTAAAAGCGCGAACCCCAGAGACGGGCGCGAGCCGCGGCTAAAAGCGCGAACCCCAGAGACAGGCATGAGACGCTAAGGCTGCTGCTGCCGCCACCAAGAAGCCTGTGTGCGAGCACAGGTCACTATCCACACCCCTCTTCCGGGGAGCCTGTGCAGCCCGCCACTGCCAGGGTCCCGGGTTCCACAGACAACTTACCCGAGGGAGCGCATGGCGCGCCTCAGGCTGGTGCAACGTCACGCCAGGCTCCACCGCCGCAGGCTTGCCCCGCACTTCGTGCCGCTCCCTCCCCCAGTCCTGAGTGAGCCAGAGCCCCCAAATCAGCGGCTCCTTTAACCCCGTCCTGTCTGAGCGAAGAACAGACGCCCTCCAGCGACCTACACGCAGAGGCGGGGCCAAATCCAAAGCTGAGCCCCTGGGAGCTGTGAGAACAAAGAAGAGAAAGGGAAATCTCTCCCAGCAGCCTCAGAAGCAGCGGATTAAAGCTCCACAATCAACTTGATGTACCCTGCACCTGTGGAATACATGAATAGACAACGAATCATCCCAAATTAAGGAGGTGGACTTTGAGAGCAAGATTTATGATTTTTTCCCCTTTTCCTCTTTTTGTGAGTGTGTATGTGTATGCTTCTGTGTGAGATTTTGTCTGTATAGCTTTGCTTGCACCATTTGTCCTAGGGTCTTTCTGTCCTTTTTTTAAATTTTTTTTCTTAATAATTACTTTTTATTTTCATAACTTTATTATATTTTACTTTAATTTCATTCTTTCTTTCCTTCCTTCCCTCCTTTAGACAACAAATCATCACAAATTAAGGAGGTGGACTTTGAGAGCAAGATTTATGATTTTTTTCCCCTTTTCCTCTTTTTGTGAGTGTGTATGTGTATGCTTCTGTATGAGATTTTGTCTATATAGCTCTGCTTCCACCATTTGTCCTAGGGTTCTATCCGTCCGTTTTTTTTTTCTCTTAATAATTTTTTTTATTTTAATAACGTTATTATATTTTATCTTAATTTATTTTATTTTACTTTATCTTCTTTCTTTTTATCCGTCCTTCCCTCCATTCTCCCTTCCTTCCTCCCTCCCTCCCTCCCTCCCTCCCTCCCTCCTTTCTTTCTTTCTTTCTTTCTTTCTTTCTTTCTTTCTTTCTTTCTTTCTTCTTCTAATAATTCTTTCTTTCCACTTTTTCTCCTGTTAATTCTGAGCCATGTGGATGAAAGGCTCTTGGTGCTTTAGCCAGGAGTCAGTGCTGTGCCTCTGAGGTAAGAGAGCCAACTTCAGGACACTGGTCCACAAGAGACCTCCCAGCTCCACATAATATCAAATGGCGAAAATCTCCCAGAGATCTCCATCTCAACACCAGCACCCAGCTTCACTCAACGACCAGCAAGCTACAGTGCTGGACATCCTATGCCAAACAACTAGCAAAAAGGAACACAACCCCAACCATTAGAAGACAGGCTGCCTAAAATCATAATAAGTCCACAGACACCCCAAAACACACCACCAGACATGGACCTGCCCACCAGAAAGACAAGATCCAGCCTCATCCACCAGAACACAGGCACTAGTCCCCTCCACCAGGAAGCCTACACAACCCACTGAACCAACCTTAGCCACTGGGGACAGACACCAAAAACAATGGGAACTACGAACCTGCAGCCTGCAAAAAGGAGACCCCAAACACAGTAAGATAAGCAAAATGAGAAGACAGAAAAACACACAGCTGATGAGGAAGCAAAATAAAAACCCACCAGACCTAACAAATGAAGAGGAAATAGGCAGTCTACCTGAAAAAGAATTCAGAATAATGATAGTAAAGATGATCCAAAATCTTGGAAATAGAATAGACAAAATGCAAGAAACATTTAACAAGGACCTAGAAGAACTAAAGATGAAACAAACAATGATGAACAACAGAATAAATGAAATGAAAAATACTCTAGATGGGATCAATAGCAGAATAACTGAGGCAGAAGAACGGATAAGTGACCTGGAAGATAGAATAGTGGAAATAACTACTTCAGAGAAGAATAAAGAGAAAAGAATGAAAAGAACTGAGGACATTTTCAGAGACCTCTGGGACAACATCAAATGCACCAACATTCGAATTATAGGGGTTCCAGAAGAAGAAGAGAAAAAGAAAGGGACTGAGAAAATATTTGAAAAGATTATAGTTGAAAACTTCCCTAATATGGGAAAGGAAATAGTCAAGTCCAGGGAGCACAGAGAGTCCCATACAGGATAAATCCAAGGAGAAATACGCCAAGACACATATTAATCAAACTGTCAAAATTAAATATAAAGAAAACATTTTAAAAGCAGCAAGGGAAAAACAACAAATAAGGGAATCCCCATAAGGTTAACAGCTGATCTTTCAGCAGAAACTCTGCAAGCCAGAAGGGACTGGCAGGACATATTTAAACTGATGAAGGAGAAAAACCTGCCACCAAGATTACTCTACCCAGCAAGGATCTCATTCAGATTTGATGGAGAAATTAAAACCTTTACAAACAAGCAAAAGCAGAGAGAGTTCAGCACCACCAAACCAGCTCTACAACAACTGCTAAAGGAACTTCTCTAGGCAAGAAACACAAGAGAAGGAAAAGACCTACAATAATGAACCCAAAACAATTAAGAAAATGGGAATAGGAACATACATATTGATAGTTACCTTAAATGTAAATGGACTAAATGCTCCCACCAAAAGACACAGATTGGCTGAATGGATACAAAAACAAGACCCATATATTTGCTGTCTACAAGAGACCCACTTCAGACCTAGAGACACATAGAGACTGAAAGTAAGGGGATGGAAAAAGATATTCCATGCAAATGAAAATCAAAAGAAAGCTGGAGTAGCAATACTCATATCAGATAAACTAGACTTTAAAATAAAGAATGTTACAAGAGGTAAGGAAGGACACTATATAATGATCAAGGGATCAATCCAAGAAGAACACATAACAATTGTAAATATTAATGCACCCAACATAGGAGCACCTCAATACATAAGGCAAATTCTAACAGCTATAAAAGCGGAAATCGAAAGTAACATATTCATAGTAGGGGACTTTAACACCCCACTTTCACCAATGGACAGTACATCCAAAATGAAAATAAATAAGAACACACAAGCTTTAAATGATACATTAAATAAGATGGACTAAGTTGATATTTATAGGACATTTCATCCAAAAACAACAGAATACACATTTTTCTCAAGTGGTCATGGAACATTCTCCAGGATAGATCATATCTTGGGTCACAAATCAAGCCTTGGTAAATTTAAGAAATTGAAATTGTATCAGGTATCTTTTCTGACCACAACGCTATGAGACTAGATATCAATTACAGGAAAAGATCTGTAAAAAATACAAACACATGGAGGCTAAACAATACACTACTTAATAACAAAGTGATCACTGAAGAAATCAAAGAGGAAATCAAAAAATACCTAGAAACAAATGACAATGGAGACATGACGACCCAAAACCTATGGGATGCAGCAAAAGCAATTCTAAGAGGGAAGTTTATAGCAATACAATCCTACCTTAAGAAACAGGAAACATCTTGAATAAACAACCTAACCTTTCACCTAAAGCAATTAGAGAAAGAAGAACAAGAAAAACCCCAAAGTTAGCAGAAGGAAAGAAATCATAAAAATCAGATCAGAAATAAATGAAAAAGAAATGAAGGAAACGATAGCAAACATCAATAAAACTAAAAGCTTGTTCTTTGAGAAGATAAACAAAATTGATAAACCATTAGCCAGACTCATCAAGAAGAAAAGGGATGAGACTCAAATCAATAGAATTAGAAATGAAAAAGGAGAAGTAAAAACTGACACTGCAGAAATACAAAAGATCATGAGAGATTACTACAGGCAACACTATGCCAATAAAATGGACAACATGGAAGAAGTGGACAAATTCTTAGAAGTGCACAACCTGCCAAGACTGAATCAGGAAGAAATAGAAAATATGAACAGACCAATCATAAGCACTGATATCAAAACTGTGATTAAAAATCTTCCGACAAACAAAAGCCCAGGACCATATGGCTTCACAGGCAAATTTTATCAAACATTTAGAGAAGAGCTATCACCTATCCTTCTCAAACTCTTCCAAAATATAACAGAGGGAGGAACACTCCCAAACTCATTCTACAAGGCCACCATCACCCTGATACCAAAACCAGACAAGGATGTCACAAAGAAAGAAAACTACAGGCCAATATCACTGATGAACATAGATGCAGAAATCCTCAACAAAATACTAGCAAACAGAATCCAACATCACATTAAACGGATCATACACCATGATCAAGTGGGGTTTATTCCAGGAATGCAAGGATTCTTCAATATACGCAAATCAATCAACGTGATACACCATATTAACAAATTGAAGGAGAAATACCATATGATCATCTCAATAGATGCAGAGAAAGCTTTTGACAAATTCAGCACCCATTTATGATAAAAACCCTCCATAAAGTAGGCATAGAGGGAACATACCTCAACATAATAAAGGCCATATATGACAAACCCACAGCCAACATCATCCTCAATGGTGAAAAACTGAAAGCATTTCCACTAAGATCAGGAACAAGAAAAGGTTGCCCACTCTCACCACTCTTATTCAACATAGTTTTGGAAGTTTTAGCCACAGCAATCAGAGAAGAAAAGGAAATAAAAGGAATCCAAATCGGAAAAGAAGAAATAAAGCTGTCACTCTTTGCAGATGACATGATCCTATACATAGAGAATCCTAAAGATGCTACCAGAAAACTACTAGAGCTAATCCATGAATTTGGTAAAGTAGCAGGATTCAAAATTAATGCACAGAAATCTCTGGCATTCCTATACAGTATGGATGGAAAATCTGAAAGTGAAATCAAGAAAACACTCCCATTTACCATTGCAACAAAAGGAATAAATTATCTAGGAATAAACCTACCTAAGGAGAAAAAAGACCTGTATGCAGAAAATTATAAGATACTGATGAAAGAAATTAAAGATAATACAAATAGATGGAGAGATATACCATGTTCTTGGATTGGAATAATCAACATTGTGAAAATGACTGTACTACCCAAAGCAATCTATAGATTCAATGCAATCCCTATCAAACTACCACTGGCATTTTTCACAGAACTAGAACAAAAAATTTCACAATTTGTATGGAAACACAAAAGACCCCGAATAGCAAAAGCAATATTGAGAACGAAAAACGGAGCTGGAGGAATCAGGCTCCCTGACTTCAGACTATACTACAAAGCTACAGTAATCAACACAGTATGGTCCAGGCACAAAAACAGAAAGATAGATCAATGGAACAGGATAGAAAGCAGGAAACCATAAACAAGACCAAAACACAACCCTCAGAATGGGAGAAAATATTTGCAAATGAAGCAATTGACAAAGGATTAATCTCCAAAATTTATAAGCAGCTCATGCAGCTTAATAACAAAAAAACAAATAACCCAATCCAAAAATGGGCAGAAGATCTAAATAGACATTTCTCCAGAGAAGATATACAGACTGCCAACAAACACATGAAATAATGCTCAACATCACTAATCATTAGAGAAATGCAAATCAAAACTGCAATGAGATATCATCTCACACCAGTCAGAATGGCCATCATCAAAAAATCTAGAAACAATAAATGCTGGAGAGGGCGTGGAGAAAAGGGAACCCTCTTGCACTGTTGGTTGGAATGTAAATTGATACAGCCACTGTGGAGAACAGTATGGAGGTTCCTTAAAAAACTACAAATAGAACTACCATGTGACCCAGAAATCCCACTACTGGCCATATACCCTGAGAAAACCATAATTCAAAAAGAGTCACGTACCAAAATGTTCATTGCAACTCTATTTACAATAGCCCAGAGATGGAAACAACCTAAGTGTCCATCATCGGATGAATGGATAAAGAAGATGTGGCACATATATACAATGGAATATTACTCAGCCATAAAAAGAAATGAAATTGAGCTATTTGTAATGAGGTGGATAGACCTAGAGTCTGTCATACAAAATGAAGTAAGTCAGAAAGAGAAAGCCAAATACTGTATGCTAACACATATATATGGAATTTAAGAAAAAAAAATGTCATGAAGAACCTAGGGGTAAGACAGGAATAAAGACACAGACCTACTAGAGAATGGACTTGTGGACATGGGGAGGGGGAAGGGTAAGCTGTGAGAAAGAGAGAGGCATGGACATATATACACTACCAAACGTAAGGTAGATAGCTAGTGGGAAGCAGCCGCATAGCACAGGGATATCAGCTCGGTGCTTTGTGACCGCCTGGAAGGGTAGGATAGGGAGGGTGGGAGGGAGGGAGACATAAGACGGAAGAGATATGGGAACATATGTATATATATAACTGATTCATTTTGTTATAAAGCGGAAACTAACACACCATTGTAAAGCAATTATACTCCAATAAAGATGTTAAAAAATTAAAAAAAAGAATGCATAGGTGGTTAGCACAGTAAATAACACAGTTTAATGAAATGGTATTAGATAGCCATTAATATATTTGACAAATATTGTACAAAATAGTAGGTTTAACTTGTTTTAATCTTTTTAATTTATTTTTTCTATCATTTTTAATTTTTTTAATATTGTTTATTGGAGTGTAGGTGATTTACAATGTTGTGTTAATTTCTGCTGACTGCAAAGTGAATCAGTTACACTTATACATATGTCCACTCTTTTTTAGATTCTTTTCCCATATAGGTCATTACAGAGTGTTTAGTAGAGTTCCCTTTGCTATACAGTAGGTCCTTATTAGTTATCTACTTTATATATAGTAGTGTGTATATGTGTTTTAATCCTTTAATAGAAAGTTAGTAGACAATAAGTATCTCAATGGTTATCTGTGTTTCAGTCTCTATCTGCCCCTGAATGTCATTGTAGCTAATTAAAGATTATGTCTTTGTTACAACATGATAGTTAGAATTAAGACATTTCAACTCTTAAAGAGGAGAAATACCATGAAATGTAATCTTTTCACTCATAAAAGTATTTATTTGAGCTTACTATATGGCAGGGACTATTTTAAGTTATGCACATCCAAAACAAATAAACAAACAAACAAAGAAACAGGTCTTGCCTATAAGTAACTGATAATAGGAGAAAAGGAAACTAAGGTAATCAATAGTGTGGTAATATAAAGTAAAACAAACTTCTATGTCAATATCATTATTTTTGTACATAGCAAAAATAAAAAATGAAATTAAAATATTTGAACTGTTGACAAGTAAATAGAATTGAGTTTTTTAAAAATCTATGTTTTTTCAATTTTAGGAATGTTTCAAATACTTTGATAATAACATGTGGATATACAACATCACAACTTATAATATCTGGCATATTTATTCAGTATAATTTTATTAGTTGCATAGGTAACAGGGCAACAGAATTAATAGATGACATGACCAGAGTACTGAGTAATTAGAATGGGAATGTTAGAATTAGATCATTAACCACCTGTGTTTTTGCTTAATGACAAGGTGTCCACTGAAACTAGAAACAAAGGAAAGAATAATAACAAATTCAGTAAAAGGTTGTGTTTAATTGCGCTTAGTGTATATAGTAGAAAACTCTAAAAAAAAAGGGACATGGGAAAGATTATGATTAATATGGAATGCAGAGTGTGTTAGATTTACCATTAACTGGAAAAAATATAACTATTATACAAAGCCTCTCTTACTTGAAACATTGCTGTTTATTGTTAACATTCTCAAAAGTATAGAATCATTTCCTGTCATAGAAATCATCACAATTTTTCACTGGTGATTGCAGATGTGCTGCTTATTTCTAGTTATCCTCTCCAGATCCAGTCTCCATTCTTTGCACTTCCATGTGCCCTGGGAGATATGATTTTCATGAACTGCATCAGTGAGCCCCTTTACCTCTAGCTTGCTCTTGCATTTTTGACCAAAGTCATACATTTGCAGTAACAAGGGAAAATCGCAAAGGAAGAGGTGGGGTATTTTTGCCACTCTCTCTCCCTCCTGAGTGAACAAGGGATAGGTGTGTTCCTCCTGTGAGAGGGCCCTCCCACACTTACAGCCATTTTTTTTTTCTGGATTCACTAACTACTCCCTGGGCTGGCTACTTCACACCTATGAACCAGTATTTCCTAGCCCTGGGTGCCTCACTTTTCACTTGACTTTTTATACCCTCTCTCACACCTTTAGATATAGCACTTCTCTGAACTCTTCTCAATAAACCACCTTGAATATGTCATTTCTTTTCTGCCAGAACTCTGACTGAAAAATAGTTTCTAGCGGTGATTTTGGATCAGCATTGTATAGATAGAGAAAATACTAGAGACTGGAAAAATTTCATGAATTCTAGTTTACACTCTATAGCCTCTTTTTAAAAAAACTTATGTGGGCCTCTCACTGTTGTGGCCTCTCCCGTTGTGGAGCACAGGCTCCGGACACGCAGGCTCAACGGCCATGGCTCACGGGCCCAGCCGCTCTGCGGCATGTGGGATCTTCCCAGACCAGGGCACGAACCCGTGTCCCCTGCATCGGCAGGCGGACTCTCAACCACTGCGCCACCAGGGAAGCCCTAAAAAACTTTTTTTAACTGAAGTATAGTTGATTTACAATATTGTGTTAGATTCAGGTATACAGTAAAGTGACTTCATAATACATATATATCTATATATTTTTTTATTTTTTTCCATTATAGTTTAAGATATTGAATATAAGATATTGAATTCCCTGTGCTATATTGTAAATCCTTGTTGTTTATTTTATGTATGATAGTGTACATCTGTTAATCCCATAATCCCAGTATATCCCTCCTACCCCAGGCATTCTTATATATTACTGCTGGAAATATATATTATTATAAACATGCTAGAAACAGATAGAGGAATGTACTGCAAGGTCCTTTACAATGCTGATACTTTGATGCATAATAGTTCCATTTTGGGGATCCTTTCCTAAGAAAATAAAGAGAAGTGTTGACAAAGATGTTCATCGCAGGCTTGTTTGTAATATCTGCCTATTGGAGATAACATAATAACCTACTTTATAGGAGTAATAAACTACAACACGTCTATATAAAAAATTGCAATGGAGGCAATAATGTAAAATATCCAAAGATTGTTATAAATATCATTAAAAAATTAAGTAAAAATATAAGGAATGCAAAATTTAAGACATGATATTATAATATTTAAATTTTATGCAGAATAATCTTAACAATGTTTTCATCTATTGATAAGTCTGTAGGTGAGGTTTCCTTATTTTCTTCATATTTTTCTATGCTATTTTTTCCCCATTGGTTACATACCAAGAAAGTGATGAGTGTGCAGATTGAACCATTTTGGTCCATAGTGCAAATATATTTCTCATTGAAAAAATAATATACTGGAATCCATATTTTAATGATCAGTTTCTATGCCCTGTAGACCTTAGTCCATCTACCTCTGATAAGGGCATACAGTTGCTTGGTTTTCTGATAAAAAAGATTACTGAGATAAGAACTATGACTTAATAAGTTCAAAAGATTATGCAAACCACATGAGGTCAATGAGTAGATAGATGGCATGCCATACCAAGGTAACATGCCAATTTCACCAGGTGATCATTTTAAAAACAAAAGCTCTTTGTGTTCCATTACAAGAGCAAATATTAAGGAAAATGAGACAGACAACATAATCAAAGAGAAAATATGTATTTTGTGGTTTATGCCCATTTCTTCTCAATGCATTTGAAAAGTGAATATGATTTAATTTCATTCTCACTGTTCACTATTTCCTCCAACACTGAATTGAAATGAAGAGACATACGATTGAATACCAACAATGTATTGTCTGAATAAATCGTGTCTGGATTGACCTTCAGATACAATTTTTTTTAATCTAAATAACAATGACTTTTTACTCCAAGTGTAATTTTGACTCTCAATATATCCTTTCAAATATGTATTGTGGTTCATAGTCTTTTTAATTAAAAAATATGTATGTGTGTATATTTTTCACAACATGAATTTTCAGTGACAAAAAAGAAGTTCTTTAGAATATCTGTCTAACATGCAGGCCATATATATGCTAAAAGCTTATTCATTATATTGTTAATTAATATATTTAATAGTATGAATATATGATAGTGTATTCTCTTAAATATTTCACAACATTAATATTATGCAATATCCAATAGTGTTCTTAGGTTTATTTGCTTTCCTTCAGCAATAAGATTTGTTATTATCTTTGTGATTACTTTCACAAATTTCTTAGTTATAGTATTATATTCCTTGTTTTCATTATAATTCATTCAACACTGAATGATGTCACCTTAGTTTCCTGAAAATTACATCCAAATAGATTTTTTAAACAATCAGTTTGCAGGGACTTCCCTGGTGGTCCAGTGGTTAAGACTTTGCCTTCCAATGCAGGGGGTACAGGTTTAATCCCTGGTCAGGAAGCTAAGATCCCACATGCCTCAGGGCCAAAAATCCAAAACATAAAACAGAAGCAATATTGTAACAAATTCAATAAAGAGTTTAAAAATGGTCCACATCAAAACATCTTTAAAAAAAAGATGAGCTTGCATAATTTGTCCAAATGACAATTGGTTTACTAGTTGGGCCACTGTGCTTTCTTTGCAATTCATGTGAAAATATTGATAGTTTTATTCACTATTTGATAATCAGTTCTTATAACAGAAAACATAGTTAGAAATACAAATAAAATGACTCACCATTAAATTTAGTTACTAGCTATTCCGTGGTTTCTATACTTTCTTTTTTAGCTGCTTGTGCAAAATCATTACTTCTTTTATTCATTTATGCCACTATATTTATTGACATCTGTATTCCCAATGGAAATCTGTTTATAATGCTCACTGTTTATATTTTCAATACTAGTCAGTTATAGCAATTATATTATTATTTACCTCAGCATTCTAAAAGTCAGTCAATAACACAATCATTACTTTACAAAAGTGAAAATTTAACCAATGGAAAAGCCATTAGCTTAGATGGTAGATTCTCAATCCTGGCTGCATGTTGGAATCCTAGTCTAACCAGAGATGTTTGGAGCTGTTTTTTTTTATTTTTTTACTTTACTTTATTTTTTAAACATCTTTATTGGAGTATAATTGCTTTACAATGTTGTGTTAGTTTCTGCTGAATAACAAAGTGAATCAGCTATACATATACATATATCCCCATATCCCCTCCCTCTTGTGTCTCCCTCCCAGCACTGACATATATACACTACTGAATGTAAAATAGATAGCTAGTGGGAAGCAGCTGCATAGCACAGGGAGATCAGCTCCGTGCTTTGTGACTACAGCCTCTTTTTAACTGTCTGATTATTTTTCCGTGTGTCCACAACCTTCATAGTTTTGATTAAACAATACTTTGGAATGAGCAATAGGGAGAAACACATCATGCATTCTTTTTCACTAGAAAATATTGCAATGATTCCTTATGTTATCAACCTTTACTAAAGTAAGTAATTATGTACAATCTATGGCCATTTACTAGAATTTCCCCAAATACTACATTTTATTCAACTGTATTATTATATAACCCAGCAACAAAGACAGCATCCCACCAAACTCATATTTCTTTTATATAGAAACAGAATTATTAATTTACTGGTCATAGCATAATTTCACTTATACCAAACTAAAAAACATATTAGCACCTATAATACAATAAAAATATGAATTATTAGTAGTTTTATGTTTTGTTAGCTTTAGATTTTATTTACATATATTTTACAAAATATTTACAAATTGTTATTAGACAATTATAAATAGAGACAATTAGGTCTCATATATAATATTTTAGAATAACTGAAATATAAATTTATATGTCTTGAGGAATATTTTATCTCTTTCCCTAAATAGGAATATTGTTTTAAAAATTATACATATTGATTCAAAAATGAGATTATAAATTATGATGCATAATTAAGAGTATTTATAACTCCTAATCCCTAATGAAAGCATCCTTGATATCTTTCCATACGGGATCACATTTAAAGTCTTTAACATAATAAAACTCTGCATATTTAATTCAACTTGACTGTTAATTGATTAGATCAGGTTAATTGAGGTAAGGTCATGTTTTTTCTAAATCCTTAACAATATTTGTATAATTAGTTCATGAACTTTTTTTAATTGCTTCTTGTCCCAAATCACAATTATTCTGTTTTCAAATATAATCTGATATAAATGTCTGTGTAAATGGTATATGTATTTGTTATCTATTATTGTGTATGAAATTACCCCCAAATTTATTGTTTTAAAACATCATTTACTATCTCATAATTTCTGTGTTAGGAATTTGAAGTTGTTTAGCTGCATGGCTTTAGCTGAAGGTCTGTCATGAAGTTGAAGTCCAGATGTTGGCCAAGGCTGCAGTCATCTGAAGGCCCAACTGGTGTTGGAGGATCTACTTCCAAGCTCATACTTCCTTCTTGGCTATTGGCAGGAGGCCTCAGTTCCTCATCACATGGACTGCTCCCCAGAACATGGCAGCTGGCTTCATTCTGAAGCTTTCAAGAGCAAATGGGCAAAGAGATAAAAAGGAGAGAATGAGAGAGAGAAGCCATAATGTCAGAAGTTAATACCATTCCTTCTGCTATATCCTATCAGTCCTATACACCAATGCTGACACAGTGTAGGCAGGGACAACACAAAGGAATATTGGGAAGTGGAGATCATTAGGCCATCTTGGAGGCTGACTAAGTAATTTTTATATCAACATGCATTTCATCAGACATCAAGGAATGTAAATATCAGTAGTTCTCAGGTCAGAGAATAATGAAGCACGTTGCTATTTGAGTTTGAAATTCCTTGATAATGGTGCATAGAGTCCTGCAATATGATAAAAAAATTATACAGGCAATGAAATTCAATTAGAGTGCTACACTGTGTTCTGTTACCTCTTTTTAGTGTTCTGTTACCTCTTTTTAGTCTCAAGTGATAGTTAAAGGGATTGTTCTGAGAATATGCTGATCCTGTAGAAAAGACAGAACAATTTATCTGCTTCTATCATCATCATTCTACAGAAATAGTACAGAGTCAATCTGAGTAACATATTAATAAATCTATAGGACCTTTAGCATTTGACATAAAAATGTGTAAATTATGAGTTACATGCCCTTTAGTTATGAAAGTTTTGCCTGTTTTGTTTTACCCCATGTCTTTAAACACCCATTGTTTTTATTCATTTAGCTCAATTTTTAAAAATAAGTTTAACTCTATCAGACAAGAGGTTTTTTATACCCAAGGAAATGTCAAGAAATATAGATTTTTGAACTTAACACTCTTTCCTTCAGCATGGCATTTGTTTTACTCTTGTGACTGCTTCACTACATATTTATCGAACCTCTTATTCTCACAGTAACTAACATATCAACATAGTCACAGGGGTTCTTTGCTTTGACCTTGTCAAGTAACTATAAATGAGCAACTCAAGTTAATTTAGCACAACTACATAAGATTCTGTATTGCCAAGAAATGTTTTTTTTTTTTTCCATTCATGAGAAAGCACTATTCTGCTTAGAGGTTTATTATTATTTTCTAAGACAAATATAAATATTTAGGTATTTATAAAACCAGGTTCTCATTTTTTTCATAAGTTAAAGATTTCCAGTAAGGTTGGTTTTAGACTGAATTATGCAACATGCAAAATTGAAGCACCTATTATTGAAATGTGACATTGCAGCACAATTCTGTGAGGCACTGGAAATATTCTGACAGCAGAATAGGTATGAATTCTGAGAGATATATGTGTTGGGCCCAAGTTTTCCCAGGTTTGTGCTATTTACTAGGAACTGGAACAAACTGCGGGTGAGGACAATAATGAAAGTCATTTTGGTCAACTTAATAAAATGTTTCAAGTGAATTTTTATTTGTAGTTAATATTTCCAAAAATAAGCAATGCACGTTTGTCAGGAAAACATATTAAATCCTTTTCACAATAACCGAGCAACTTAATTCTTTCATTCATCCACTCATTCAGCACACATTTATTGAGTATTTTATTTTAGGCCCTATGCTAGGCATTGGATATAGCATAGTGTTTGAAAATACATATTATCTTCTCTCAATAATTGTACAAACTAATGTGCAGACTAAGAAATGTACAGAAAATAAACAAATAAAAATTGCAAAATGCAAACTACTATAAGGACATAAAGTAGGTGCAATTATAGTTGATGACATAATAAGCAAATTTTGGTATTGATAAGGGTATTTTCACTCATGACATTTAAGCTGGAACCTGAAGTATGAGAAAGTCTACATGGGAAGATCTGGGGAAAGAGCATTCTTGGCAGGAAGAAGAGCCAGTGCAAAGATTATGGTATATTGTAAGAACAGAAGCAGCCATGTGTAATAAATGAAGAGGAGAATGCCATGAGATGAGGTTTGGTTTGATATAGTAAAGACCAGAACTTATTGAGGTTTGTAGGCCACTGAGTGTGTATTAGTTTCCTAGGGTTGCTGTTACAAATTACCACAAACTTGGTGGCTAAAACAATGGAAATTTATTCTTTGACAGTTCTGACAGACAGAAGTCTGAAATCAAGGTATCTGCAGAGCCACACTCCCCCTAAATATGCTAAGGAAGCATTCACTCCATCCTCCCCTCCTACGTTTTGATGAATGCTGGAGATCCTTTGCATACCTTGACTTGTGGTTGTCCTCCAATCTCTGCCTGCATCAGCGGATCACCTTCTGCTATGACTCCTGTGCCCCAGATCTCTTCTTATGACACTAGTCATTGGATTTAGGATCCACTCTAAATCCAGAAGGGTCTCATTTGAAGATTTTTAGCTTAATTGCATCTGTAAAAAAAAAAACAACCAAAAAAAGTATTTCCAAAAAGGTCATATTCACAGGTACAGAGCTTGGACATATCTTTTGGGGGGCACACATCAACACTAAGGATTCCAAGTTATTCTAAGTAGTATGAGTAGCCATTGAAAATTTATAAGCAGGAAACTAAAATTACGCAATGTAGATTTAATCAAAATAACACTTTAGCTGCTATGTAGGAAGGAGTAATACTAGAGAAAGCAAGAGAAGAACCTAATTATTTAGGGAGTTGCTTTCACAGTTTAGATGAGCAATTGCAATGCCTTAAACTAGAGTATTAGCAGTAGAGTTAAATAAAATGTATATAGATTCAAGATATATTTTGAAGGTAGAATAACTAGTATTTAGCAATGGATACCATATTCCATGTATCAAGGTAAGGAAGAATGAAGAATAAAATTTGGTTCCCTCCTTTCTGATTTGAAAATCTTAGTGAATAACACTAACTGAAATGGAGAAAACAGGTTTATCTAGTCTATAAAAATGTCTATTTCCAAGACTTTTTATTTTAGAGTTAATAATGGAATATAAAATTAATGTAATTTTATTTACTGGAATTAGTTAACTAAATATTTGACCAAATTAGATCCAACTTTCTAGGTGAGTAATATGTAATTTTTTTAAAATGTACAACTCTATTGGTTATCTGCATTAAAGCAGAGTAAAATTCCTAACTGACAAATGGGGATCGGACAAATTTGAAATCATCTTTAATTCAATTGCTTAGGTCTTTAATTCAGAAAGAAAAGTGGGTTCTTCCTCTTAGAGCATAACAAAATAGTCAGTTCTATTGATGTTTAATGTTTTGAGGAAGTTAATGTCTTATATAAAAGGCAATCACAGAGGGCTTTGCAAATCTTTCATGCAGATAATAAATACAAACTCACATGCAAGTTGCAGCCAAGGCAAACCTTAAATGTATGAAAATTTCTCCTCTCATACACCATTGTGTTGACTACCCTGGCAGCTAAGCCAATGAGAACCCATCATCACCCAGAATTCTTGCTTTTCTCCAATGCACTCTTGTTCAAAACAACCCCTCCCAATTTCCTCCTTTTTGTCTACAAAATAATGTTCCTCTTCTTCATTTTTTGGACTTTCCTATGGCTTTTGCCAAAGCCTGCTTGTCCCAAATTGAAATTCTTTGCTGTTCCCGAATAAACTCATTTTGGTGGTAAAGAAAAAAATAATTGTGACCATGGAAAGTAAAGCTATACTTTCAGTAATTTTTCACTAGTCATAATCATATGTGTTTGTAAACATCTTTTTTTCCTTAAACCTAAAACAGAGACATTATGAAATAAAATTTTCAAAATACAGAAAATTTAAAGAAATATAAAGAAATTCTTTATAAATTCTCTCTATGTAGTTTGCATCACAGTCAGATGTAGACTGTCTTGTATGTTAAAAGCAAAATTCTCTTTATACTCTGTGTCATCTATTTTTGGAGGGGAGTGGGAGAAAAATCTAGACAACAAGGCTATCTATCTTGTGGTGATTAACAATAAAGAAAGCCTTACATTAGATACAAAATAAATGATTAGATTATAATGTAGTTTCAAGCCCAATCATGCATGAGGGACACATTCAAGAATATTTAATTTATTTACATGTTAAATATTTACATTTATGGATAATAAATTTCTTAATCATCTTTAATAAAAACACAACGAGTTTAGGAAACCCAATGGCAAACCCATTAACAGGGTTTATTTTAGGTAACTCTCTTATAAAAGCCCCAGTCTATCTTGAAGTGAAGCTTGGAGACTAACAGATTGGAACTAAAATGTGAACATAATAGAGCTATCAAAGTACAAATAATGCCATCACCTCCCTTAGTTATAAAATTAATATATCAGTGATACTTGTCTTAGGTCATGTCCCCTTGAAGCAGAGTTTGATTTGAGAATTCAGATGTGAGCAATTGATAATTTACTTCCTGATACTTGCTCTCATTAAAGCTGTGTCTCTGGCTTTCACATATTCTGGATATTTTAATCATTATGGACTACTAAACTCTTTCAGAGTTGCCTCTCTTTTGTAGGAGTACACTTTACCCTCTTCAGAACCCTCTTTATTTTATAAAATAGCTCTTTCATGTATCATTGTTCAACATTTAACTTGTCACAAAGAATCCAATAATATATTTTTTAAATTTAATACCTACCTAGGTATAATATTTTTATTCAAATTTTAGCTTTCCTTAGCATACTTTTCCTATTGAGTAATATTTCAGCAATCATCAACAGGACTTTGCCAGAAAACAAAATATTGGCAATGATAAAGTTCATTATTTGATCAACCTCAAATAATAGTTTGAGGTTGATACATTATTTAAATGTGGAATGTGTTAGCAAGAAAACAAACTGGATAATACTAATGAAATAAACACTAGATAACTGCAAATGACCTTCTTCATATAACATTTATGTACTAGACTGTATTATACTATAAAAATTGTATAAGACTTTGAGGAACAGTTTTGTTTTGCTTTTGTTCTTTTTGCGGTACACGGGGCCTCTCACTGCTGTGGCCTCTCCCGTTGCGGAGTACAGGCTCCGGACGCGCAGGCTCAGCAGCCATGGCTCACAGGCCCAGCCGCTCCGCGGCATGTGGGATCTTCCCGGACCAGGGCACGAACCCGTGTCTGCTGCATCGGCAGGTGGACTCTCAACCACTGCGCCACCAGGGAAGCCCTGAGGAACAGTTTTGCTTTTTAAAACAGAGACATAAAATGGCAAACATATATAATTCTACCATTTCTAATTTATGTTCAGAATCTGAGGCAATGTCATATGTTGTTCATTTGCCAGAAAGCACCAATATCTCCTCTTGTCTGTCCTTCCTACCTTCTGTGATCTGTGACTCAGCACTTCTTTCAAGACACCTAATATTGTATATACTAGAGACACTCAATTTACTTTTTGGAATCCCAGCTCGCTTGGAGTAAAGAGATGGTTCTAGGAACATGATTATGAAGCATGTCTCAGAGTTGGTTACTGCATCATTACAACTTTCACATATACTCTTCTAAACTTTGTAAATGGAACTAGGAATCTAAGGTATAAACAAGGGATCTCCCTTGACAGGCAGCCCACTAGAAGCTTATGAAACCAGATTTTCAATTAATCATATTTGGACAGGATGGACTACAGCAGGAGACAAGATAAACCTCAAGAAAGCAAAATAATAGTTTGAGGTTGATACATTATTTAAATAAACATTTACATCTGTTATGGTTTCTCTGAAAACATGAAAAAAGGAAATAATGATGTGCTAAAATATGAGTATGTTATCTGAAATCAATACAGCAGACCTAGTATAAACAGCCAAAACTTTCTTGAACTTCAGAACACATTTCTATGAAAGCACATTTCTGTGCTTTTAGAAATCCACCGGATTGATTACACTGGTTAAGATAAAGAATACCTCAACCGTTTTGCTCTCCTAGCATGTCCCTCCTCTTAATTCTTCCATACAATTCAGTTTCAGCATGCAAATTTATCTAAGTTTTATGTAGCACAGGACACCTCATAAGGAAATGAAGAAAGACCCAAAGAAATGGCAAAACCTAAATACGTTTTTACTAAGTTGAACAAAGGGAGGCAATTGCAGAAAAGTAACTGAAATACATGGAGAGTTTAAAGGAAGATAACAAAGTCTCTTTGTACAGAATTCTTATTCTCTCAGCTTTGATTCCCCCTTGAAGAATATTTCTTTTCTCCTGGTACACGGAGGACATCTTTCTCATGGGAGTTTTTATCTCCTGCTTTCAGGAAGAAAAGGAGAGATTAGAATGTCCACTTGCATCTGCTGTTTTTAGTGCCTTTAGCTCAAAATAATTCTTATGCCAAAGTGGCATATTTTGGGATGCATATTCTTCTACCCTTCAATGTCATACAATATAGTAAACTTTGGTTGATTGAACATGATAATCTGAGACCAGTTCAATGTTTTCTTAGTCTCTAAATTAGTTGGATAAAATAGAGAGCACATAGCTCTGTTTATACCACTGCAATAAAATCAAAGAGTTATTTTACTACAGCATTTTTCCCCTGGCAGATAATGAAAACTTGTAGCTATTTTTCCAAACAAACCTTTCTACACATCATTTACTTTCTCAAATGCAAAGGTGACATCACTATTAAACATCTCTACAGTGGAGCAGTATATTCTGTATTACTTACAGAACTGTTAGAAGCTTGGATCATCATTTCTAGTAGCTGTCTACACAGTAACCAGCTATCAGGTGCGGGCAGACAGCATAGTTACAATTAGTGAGATTGATCCTTCCAGCAACTGCTTCAGATATTATATCTCACTCTTAAGAGATTCTCTATAAAATGCCACATTCTTGAAGTTCAGAAACATTTGAAAATTCTTTATTAAGCATTAGGAAATTCTTTGTAAAAATAAAAAATAAAAAGAAAGAAAGAAAGAAGGAAAGAAAGAAAAAGAGTTTTACATAGGTGCAATTCTGGATCCTTAGAGATAGAAAACTCTCAGACTGGCTTGGTGGTATTTTTTGAATGATTAAAAAGAAAGACTACATTCTTGATAAAGTATGACTAGTTCAAAACTTGAAAAGTCCTTTCTAGCAAGTGATGTTTTATTTGATTTTATAATGATGAATTATTGATACAATAACTGAGACATTCAATTAACTTTCTTTGACATGGAAAAATTATTAGCTCAGATATGCAATTTGTGAACATAAATGCCCAGAATGACCAATATAGAATATTAAGTGTTCTGGGTTTAATAAATGTCCCACACAGTGTAACACATACAAGTCATGGTAGTAAGAATATAAAAGAAAGCAATTTAAAATAATGGATAATACTTATGGGCAGTTAATGGGAAAGGGTAGGGAGGTTAAAATTTGTGCATCAAGGTCCTTTAAAAAGATAGAATGTTTTATGAATATATACTTTATAATATAGTATAAACTTTAAAATTTCCCTAAATGCATTTAAAGAATGTAATTTCTCTAAATATTCTCTAATTCCTCAGGAATTAAAAAGTTTAGAAGTCTTACAAATATTATTAATGTGATTAATAGGAGAACTGTATAAGACTGAATTAAATCATGACACTTTTACCCTTATATATGAAAAAGAAAAACTCAAATGTTAACAATCAGCTAAAGTGAGAAAGCCAAGCCAAAGTTTGTATTTCCTTACATCATAGAATTATTTTATTTTAACATCTTTATTGGAGTATAATTGTTTTACAATGGTGTGTTAGTTTCTGCTAAAACTTTATACTAAAGTTCACTTTATACTAAAGTTCACTTTATTCACTTTATACTAAAGTGAATCAGCTATACATATACATGTATCCCCATATCTCCTCCCTCTTGCGTCTCCCTCCCACTCTCCCTATCCCACCCCTCTAGGTGGACACAAAGCACCGAGCTGATCTCCCTGTGCTATGTAGCTGCTTCCCACTAGCTATCTATTTTACATTTGGTAGTGTATATAAGTCCATGCCATCTCTCACTTCGTCCCAGCTTACCCTTCTCTCTCCCTGTGTCCTCAAGTCCATTCTCTACATCTGTATCTTTATTCCTGTCCTGACATTAGGTTCTTCAGAACCATTTTTTTTGATTCCATATATATGTGTTAGCATACGGTATTAAGTTTACAGCAATACAATCCTACCTCAAGAAACAAGAAACAACTCAAATAAACAACCTAAGCTTACACCTAAAACAATTAGAGAAAGAAGAAAAAAAAATAACCAAAGTTAGCAGAAGGAAAGAATTTTTAACTTAAGTAATCTGTATGGTTACATAATGCTATGGTATTTTATTCCCTTAACATATATAAGAGAATATTTAACATATAAAGAGGATATTTATGAAATGCAGATGTATTTGAATATTAAAACTTACAAGAACACAATGCAATTTTAAAAGGATGCTATTGACTTGTATTTGGTTTTCAAAGGAATTTTGTTAATGAAGACAGTGATAATTATAGTATGATAAATCTAATGTGCTGGTCTCTTTCCATTATGGCCCTGATGGTATAGTAGTCAGTGGCACCATAATTTTCTATACCTTTCTGTTTATATTTCTAGTAAGCTAAATGAGTTGAAATATTTAATGCATTAATTATTTGTACACTATACAATGGTGTGAAGGTTAATTTTATGTATCAGCTTGACTGGATTATGGGGTTCCCAGATACCTGGCTAAACATTGTTTCTGAGTATTTCTGTGAAGGTGTTTTCAGATGAGATTAGCATTTGGATCAGTAAACTGAGCAGAGGGGTTTGCCCTCCCCAGTGTGGGTGGGAATCATCCAGTTGGTTGAGGGCCTGAATAGAACAAAAAGCAGAGGAGTGGAAAATTTGCTCTTTCTGCCTGATAGCTTGAGCTGGAACATTGGCTTTCTCCTGCCCATGGACTGGGACTTACACAACAGTTCTCTTTGATCCTCAAGCCTCTGACTTGAACTATAGCTCAAGATTTGCAGTGCAGATTCTGCAAACAATCTAGCTGCCATTTGGGCAGGAAATTTCAAGTTCTCTGTATTCAGAGCATTGTCAAGCATGAGTTGTTTTTGTTGTTGTTGTTTTTTATGGGGGGAAACGGAAGAAGGATTTTCGAAGTAAACAAATAAAACAAACCAAAATAGTGAAGTTAATCACAAGGAAAATCATTTTTAGATTTGATCAAATAAAACTAAACTATTTCTGTATATTAAAAACCCATCAATAAGATAATTTCAAAAGTTAAACTTAGAAAACTATGTTAAATATGACAAAAATACAAATGCTTTAACAGAAATACGAAGAGATAATTTCATTTAAAAATGCAAATGAATAAAATGTATATGAGTTTAACCTAAATAATAAGCAAACAGTTGCAAATCATGATAGAAATGAGATACGATTTTATGCCTATTTCCAATTCTCAATACTAAAAATAGTATACTTCAGTAGAGAAAGATGATCATCTTATGCTACTGGTGATAGTGTAAATGACAACTTTTCAGGAAGGTGATCAGCTAATATAAATCAGAAGCCTTGAAAAATTAAAAGCGCTTTAATTCTATATTTCCACTTTCAGAAATATTTCAAAAGAAGACTCAGGCATATAAATAAAGATGTATGCAATGGTTGCTCATCAAATCATAGTAAAAAAACCCAGAAACCATATAAATGCCCAGGAAGAATGATAGTTGGGTGAGATTATTTAATGTAGGTGTTTTAAAGTCAGTTAATCCATCATAAATCAATGTGTTTGTTGACATTTAGTCATATGTCTGCAGTACATATTTGTTGCACATCAAAATTTTAAACAAATTTTTGCATCCATCATGAGCAAACACATATTCATGCTCTTATTATTTTGCTATGAATGAAGTCTTATGTGTTATTTGCTCTCATGGATTTTTAATATTTATTATACAAAAAATAATCTGAAAAAAGTCACTGAATAAAGTTAAAATGTAACATTTTTTAAAATAATGAAAAATAACACAAATTTAGCATGCTCTGATAAATTTGGTCCGCTGTTAAGACTTTCCCTAAACACCACATAGTCTGCCAAATCAAGATAGGACATTTACCTCTAATTGTGACCATCCGTTTTGCAAATCAGACTGTATTTGACCAGAAAATTGGATCTTGGCTTATGTGCTTATAAATGCATGTGCCTCTCTCCTGTTTCTGAAAATAAATAGGATAAAAATGCTAAACAAATGATAATACATCTGCCACATGCAGGCCTATTGGAAGTGGATTGCACTTTTGATTATGAAATTCTAACATAATTTAGCAAATCAAAAACATAGCACTCAGTAACAAACTCTATAGAGAAATATTTTAGTCCAAACTGAGTATTATTAGAGTTATATTGACAATGGAATTACAGGCATAACTCAGAGAGATGGTGGGTTCAGTTCCAGGCCAACCCAATAAAGCGAATATTGCAATAAAATGAGTTACACAAATTTGGGGGTTTCTAAGAGCATGAAAATGTTTTTTTTACACTAACTATTCTCTATCGTGTGTGGTAGAATTTTGTCTAAATAATTTACACACCTTAATTAAAAAAATACTTTATTGCTAAAAAATGCTAACCATCTGAGCCTTCAGTCAGTTGTAATCTTTTTGCTGATGGTAACCTAAATTCTTTGTTGTCATTTAAACAATCTTCACAGCATCTTTACTAGGAGTAAATTCCATCTCAAGAAACCACTTTCTTTGCTCATTCATAAGAAGCAACAGGGGACTTCTCTGGTGGTACAGTGGCTAAGGCTCCATGCTCCCAATGCAGGGTGCCTGGGCTTGATCCCTGGTCAGGGAACTAGATCCCACATGCCACAACTAAGAGTCACATACCTCAACTAAAATATCCTGCATACCGCAACTAAAAGATCCCTCATGCTGCAACTAAGACCCTGTGCAGCCAAATAAGGAAAAAAAAAAAAAAAGTAACAATGTTTTATCATGAGATTGCAGCAGTTCAGCCACATCTTCAGGCTCCACTTTTTGTTTTTCTTTTGGAAACCTGTATTTATTTCAATCAGTAGTGCAGATTTTAAAACATACATTAAGGCATGGTTATTAACATTAGTAAAGAATTTTAATATAACCGAAGCACAAGCAAGATTTTCATAAAGTAGTATAGTCTCCAAAGTCATGTAAAATATAATTCCAAAATCCCAAAACATGTTTAGGAAGACAAGGTTAGGAGATGTTTGTTGGTTAATTTTCCTTCCTTTTTTTTTATTGGGGTATAGTTGCTTTATCATGTTGTGTTAGTTTCTGCTGTACAACGAAGTGACCCAACTATATATTTACATATATCCCCTCCCTCTTGGAAATCCTTCCCACCTGCCCCCATCCCAACCACATAGGTCACCACAGAGCACCAAGCTGAGCTCCCCGCACTATACAGCAGGTTTCCAATAGCTATCTGTTTTACACATGGCAGTGCACATACATCAATCCCAACCTCCCACTTCATCCAAGCTCCCCACTCCCCATGTCCACACGTCTATTCTCTACATCTGTGTTTCTATTCCTGACCTACAAATAGGTTCATCTGTACCGTTTTTCTAGATTCCACATACAAGAGTTAATATACAAAAATTGATTTTCTCTTTCTGATTTACTTCACTCTGTATGACAGTCTCTAGATCCATCAAGTCTCTACAAATGACCCAATTTCGTTCCTTTTTATGGCTGAGTAATATTCCATTGTATATATGTACCACATCTTCTTTATCCATTTCTCTATTGATGGGCATTTAGGTTCCTTCCATGACCTGGTTATTGTAAATAGTGCTGCAATGAACACTGGGGTGCATGTGTCTTTTTGAATTATGGTTTTCTCTGGGTATATGCCCAGTAGTGGGATTGCTGGGTCATATGGTAGTTCTATTTTTAGTTTTTTAAGGAACCTCCATACTGTTCTCCACAGCGGCTGCATAAATTTGCATTCCCACCAACAGTGCAAGAGGGTTCCCTTTCTCAACACACTCTCCAGCATTTATTGTTTGCAGATTTTGTGATGACAGCCATTCTGACTGGTGTGAGGTGATACCTCAATGTAGTTTTGATCTGCATTTTTCTAATAATTAGTGAAGTTGAGCATCTTTTCATGTGCCTCTTGGCCATCTGCATGTCTTCTTTGGAGAAATGTCTATTTAGGTCTTCTGCCCATTTTTTGATTGGGTTGTTTGTGTTTTTGGTATTGAGCTTCATGAGCTGTTTGTGAATTTTGGAGAGTTGTCCCTTGTCTGTTCATTTATTTGCAAATATCTTCTCCCATTCTGAGGGTTCTCTTTTCATCACATTTATGGTCTTCTTTGCTGTGCAAAAGCTTTTAAGTTTCATTAGTCCCATTTGTTTATTTGTGGTTTTGTTTTCATTACTCTAGGAGGTGGGTCAAAAAAAGATCTTGCTGTGATTTATGTCAAACAGTGTTCTTCCTATGTTTTCCTCTAAGAGTTTTATAGTGCCTGGCCTTACATTTAGGTCTTTAATCAATTTTGAGTTTATTTTTGTGTATGGTGTTAGGGAATGTTCTAATTTCATTCTTTTACATGTAGCTGTCCAGTTTTCCCAGCACCACTTATTTAAGAGACTACCTTTTCTCCATTGTATATATTCTTGCCTCCTTTATCATAGATTAAGTAACCATAGGAGGGTGTATTTATCTCTGGGCTTTCTATCCTGTACCATTGATCTATATTTCTGTTTTTGTGCCATTACCATACTATCTTGATTGCTGTAGCTTTGTAGTATAGCCTGAGTCAGGGAGCCTGATGCCTCCAACTCTGGTTTTCTTTCTCAATATTGCTTTGTCTATTCAGGGTCTTTTGTGTTTACATACAAACTGTAAAATTTTTTTGTTCTAATTCTGCCATTGGTAATTTGATAGGGATTGCATTGCATCTGTAGACTGCTTTGTGTAGTACAGTCATTTTCACAATATTGATTCTTCCAATCCAAGAACATGGTATATCTCTCCATCTGTTGTGTCGTCTTTGACTTCTTTCATCTTATAGTGTGTTATAGTTTTCTGAGTAGAGGTCTTTGACCTCCTTAGGTAAGTTTATTCCTACATATTTTATTCTTTTTTTTGTGATGGTAAATGGGATTTTTTCTTTAATTTCTCTTTCTGATCTTTTGTTTTTAGTGTATAGGAATGCAAGAGATTTCTGTGCATTAATCTTGTATCCTAAAACTTTACCAAATTCACTGATTAGCTCTAGTAGCTTTCTGGTGGCATATTTAGGATTTTCTATACATAGTATCATGTCATCTGCAAAGAGTGACAGTTTTTCTTCTTCTTTTGCAATTTGGATTGTTTTTTATTTCTTTTTCTTCTCTGATTGCCTTGGCTAGGACTTCCAAAACTATGTTGAATAATAGTAGCAAGAGTGGACATCCGTGTCTTGTTCCTGATCTTAGAGGAAATGCTTTCCGTTTTTCACCATTGAGAATGATGTTTGCTGTGGGTTGGTCATTATGGTCTTTAGTATGTTGAGGTAGGTTCCTTCTATGCCCACTTTCTGGAGAGTTTTTTTATCATAAATTGGTGTTGAATTTTCTCAAAAGATTTTTCTGCATCTGTTGAGATGATCATATGGTTTTTATTCTTTAATTATAGTTTTTATTCTTTAATTTGTTAATATGGTGTTTCACATTGATTGATTTGCTTATATTGAAGAATCCTTGCATCCCTGGGAAAAAATCCCACTTGATCATGGTGTATGATCCTTTTAATGTGCTTTTGGATTCCTTGTGCTAGTATTTTGTTGAGGATATTTGCATTTATGTTCATCGGTGATAATGGTCTGTAATTTTCTTTTTTTTCAATATCTTTGCCTGGTTTTGGTATCAGCGTGATGGTGGCCTCGTAGAATGAGCTGGGGAGTGTTCCTTCCTCTGCAAATTTTTGGAAGAGTTTGAGAAGGATGTGTATTAGCTCTTCTCTAAATGTTTGATAGAATTCACCTGTGAAGCTCTCTGGTCCTGGACTTTTGTTTATAGCAAGATTTTTAACTGCAGTTTCAATTTCGTTACTTGTGATATTGGTCTATTTATATTTTCTATTTCTTCCTGGTTCAGTCTTATAATGTTGTACCTTTGTAAGGATTTGCCCATTTCTTCCAGGTTGTACATTTTATTGGCATATAATTGCTTGAAGTAGTCTCTTATAATTCTTTGTATTTCTGCAGTGTCAGCTGTAATTTCTTCTTTTTCATTTCTAATTTTGTTGATTTGAATCCTCTCCTTTTTTTTTCTTGATGAGTCTGGGTAAAGGTTTATCAATTTTGTTTTTCTTCTCAAAGAACCAGCTTTTAGTTTCATTGATGTTTGCTATTGTTTTCTTCATTTCTATTTCATTTATTTCTGCTCTAATTTTGATGATTTCTTTTCTTCTACTAACTTTGGGTTTTGTTTGTTCTTTCTCTAGTTGCTTTAGGTGTAAGGTTAGGTTCTCTATTTGAGATTTTTCTTATTTCTTGAGGTAGGATTGAATTGCTATAAAATTTCCCCTTATGACTGCTTTTGCTGCATCCCATATGTTTTGGGTCATCATGTTTTCATTGTCATTTTTTTCTATGTATTTTTTAATTTCTTCTTTGATTTCTTAAGTGATCTCTTGGTTATTTAGTAGCATAATGTTTAGCCTCCATGTGTTTTTATTTTTTTACAGATTTTTTCCTGTAATTGATATCTAGTCTCATAGTGTTGTGGTCAGAAAAGATACTTGATACGATTTCAATTTTCTTAACTTTGCTGAGGATTGATTTGTGGCCATAGATGTGATCTCTCCTGGAGAGTGTTCCATGTGCACTTGAGAAGAAAGTGTATTCTGCTGCTTTCAAATGGCATGTCCTATAAATATCAACTAAGTCTATCTGGTCTATTGTGTCATTTAATGCTTATGTTTCCTTACTAATTTTCTTTCTGGATGACCTGTCCATTGGTGTAACTGGGATGTTGAAGTCTCCCACTATTGTTGTGTTACTGTCAATTTCCCCTTTTATGGCTGTTAACATTTGCCGTATGTATTGAGGTGCTCCTATATTGGGTGCATAAATATTTACAATTGTTATGTGTTCTTCTTGGATTGATCCCTTGATCATTATATAGTGTCCTTCCTTACCTCTTGTAACATTCTTTATTTTAAAGTCTAGTTTATCTGATATGAGTATTGCTACTCCAGCTTTCTTTTGATTTTCATTTGCATGGAATATCTTTTTCCATCCCCTTACTTTCAGTCTCTATGTGTCTCTAGGTCTGAAGTGGGTCTCTTGTAGACAGCAAATATATGGGTCTTGTTTTTGTATCCATTCAGCCAATCTGTGTCTTTTGGTGGGAGCATTTAGTCCATTTACATTTAAGGTAATTATCGATATGTATGCTCCTATTCCCATTTTCTTAATTGTTTTGGGTTCGTTATTGTAGGGCTTTTCCTTCTCTTGTGTTTCTTGCCTAGAGAAGTTCCTTTAGCATTTGTTGTAAAGCTGGTTTGGTGGTGCTGAACTGTCTCAGCTTTTGCTTGTCTGTAAAGGTTTCAATTTCTCCATCAAATCTGAATGAGATCCTTGCTGGGTAGAGTAATCTTGGTGGCAGGTTTTTCTCCTTCATCAGTTTAAATATGTCCTGCCAGTCCCTTCTGGCTTGCAGAGTTTCTGCTGAAAGATCAGATGTTAACCTTATGGGGATTCCCTTATTTGTTGTTTTTCCCTTGCTGTTTTTAATATGTTTTCTTTGAATTTAATTTTTGACAGTTTGATTAATATGTGTCTTGGTGTATTTCTCCTTGGATTTATCCTGTATGGGACTTTCTGTGCTTCCTGGACTTGATTAACTATTTCCTTTCCCATATTAGGGAAGTTTTCAACTATAATCTCTTCAAATATTTTCTCAGTCCCTTTCTTTTTCTCTTCTTCTTCTGGAACCCCTATAATTCGAATGTTGGTGCATTTGATGTTGTCCCAGAGGTCTCTGAGACTGTCCTCAGTTCTTTTCATTTTTTTTTCATTCTGCTCTGCAGTAGTTATTTCCACTATTTTATCTTCCAGATCACTTATCCATTCTTCTGCCTCAGTTATTCTGTTATTGATCCCATCTAGAGTATTTTTAATTTCATTTATTCTGTTGTTCATCATTGTTTCATCTTTAGTTCTTCTAGGTCCTTGTTAAATGTTTCTTGCATTTTGTCTATTCTATTTCCAAGATTTTGGATCATCTTTACTATCATTATTCTGAATTCTTTTTCAGGTAGACTGCCTATTTCCTCTTCATTTGTTAGGTCTGGTGGGTTTTTACCTTGCTCCTTCATCTGAGGTGTGTTCTTCTGTCTTCTCATTTTGCTTATCTTACTGTGTTTGGGGTCTCCTTTTTGCAGGATGCTGGTTTGTAGTTCCCATTGTTTTTGGTGTCTGTCCCCAGTGGCTAAGGTTGGTTCAGTGGGTTGTGTAGGCTTCCTGGTGGAGGGGACTAGTGTCTGTGTTCTGGTGGATGAGGCTGGATCTGTCTTTCTGGTGGGCAGGTCCATGTCTGGTGGTGTGTTTTGGGGTGTCTGTGGACTTACGATTTTAGGCAGGCTCTCTGCTAATGGGTGGGGTTGTGTTCCTGTCTTGCTAGTTGTTTGGCATAGGATGTCCAGCACTGTAGCTTGCTCGTCGTTGAGTGAAGCTGGGTGCTGGTGTTGAGATGGAGATCTCTGGGAGATTTTCACCATTTGATATTATGTGGAGCTGGGAGGTCTCTTGTGGACCAGTGTCCTGAAGTTGGCTCTCCCTCCTTAGAGTCACAGCACTGACTCCTGACTGCAGCACCAAGAGCCGTTCATCCACACGGCTCAGAATAAAAGGGATAAAAAGTAGAAAGAAAGAATTAGTAGAAGTAGAAAGAGAGAAAGAAAGAAAGAAAGAAAGGAAGGAAGGAAGAAAAAAAGGAGGGAGGGAGGGTGGAAGGAAGGAAGGAGGGAAGGAAGAAAAAAAAGAAAGGAGATAAAGTCAAATAAAGTAAGATAAAATATAATAAAGTTATTAAAATAAAAAATAATTATTAAGAGAAAAAAAAGAAAAAAAATTAAAAAAACAAAAATAAAACAGACGGATAGAACCCTAGGACAAATGGTGGAAGCAAAGCTATACAGACAAAATCTCACACAGAAGCATACACATACACACTCACAAAAAGAGGAAAAGGGGAAAAAATAATAAATTTTGCTCTCAAAGTCCACCTCCTTAATTTGGGATGATTCGTTGTCGATTCATGTATTCCACAGATGCAGGGTGCATCAAGTTGATTGTGGAGCTTTAATCCGCTGCTTCTGAGGCTGCTGGGAGAGATTTCCGTTTCTCTTCTTTGTTAGCACAGCTCCCGGGGCTCAGCTTTGGATTTGACCCCACCTCTGCATGTAGGTCGCCGGAGGGTATCTGTTCTTCGCTCAGACAGGACGGGGTTAAAGGAGCCGCTGATTCGGGGGCTTTGGCTCACTCAGGATGGGAGGAGGGAGGGGCACGAAGTGCGAGGCGAGCCTGCGGCGGCAGAGACCAACATGACGTTGCACCAGCCTGAGGTGCACCGTGCGTTCTCCCGGGGAAGTTGTTCCCGGATCCCGGGACCCTGGCAGTGGTGGGCTGCACAGGCTTCCTGGAAGGGGGTGTGGATAGTGACCTGTGTTCGCACACAGGCTTCTTGGTGGCGGCAGCAGGAGCCTTAGCATCTCACGCCCATCTCTGGGGTCCGCCATTTTAGCTGCGGCTCGCGCCCGTCTCTGGAGCTCCTTTAAGCAGCGCTCTTAATCCCCTCTCCTCGCGCACCAGGAAACAAAGAGGTAAGAAAAAGTCGCTTGCCTTTTCAGCAGGTCCAGACTTTTCCCCGGACTCCCTCCCGGATAGCCGTGGCGCACTAACCCCCTGCAGGCTGTGTTCACGCCGCCAACCCCAGTCCTCTCCCTGCGCTCTGACCGAAGCCCGAGCCTCAGCTCCCAGCCCCGCCCGCCCCGGCGGGTGAGCAGACAAGCCTCTCCAGCTGGTGAGTGCTGGTCGGCCCTGATCCTCTGTGCTGGAATCTCTCTGCTTTGCCGTCCGCACCCCTGTGGCTGCACTCCCCACCGCGGCTCCTAAGCTTTCCCGCTCTGCCACCCACAGTCTCCGCCCGCGAAGGGGCTTCATAGTGTGTGGAAACATTTCCTCCCTCACAGCTCCCTCCCACTGGTGCAGGTACCGTCCCTATTCTTTTGTCTCTGTTTATTCTTTTTTTTTCTTATGCCCTACCCAGGTATGTGGGGGGTGGGGAGGTTTCTTGCCTTTTGGGAGGTCTGAGGTCTTCTGCTAGCATTCAGTAGGTGTTCTGTAGGAGTTGTTCCATGTGTAGATGTATTTCTGGTGTATCTGTGGGGAGGAAGGTGATCTCCGCGTCTTACTCTTCGGCCATCTTCCTGGAAGCCCTCCTATTACTTTTAAATTGATATATCCAAGTAAGCTACCTTAGAGTGATAAATTCCAAAGAGATGGAGTATTAAATGCTGTTATATTAAATTCAGTTTGTTTATAGGAATGCATGTTTACTTATAGCTTTAGTATATATTATGAACATAAAATCATTTCAAGCAAAAAACAAGTATGAAATTCTAAGCTGACCATTATTCCAAGTACTTAAAGAAGGATGATACTGAGTTCCTACTTAGAATTACATATTGTTTAAGAAATATTGTATTCTTAGTGGAGAATAAACAGTCAAACCTTAACCGTAATGAAGAAAGACCTTATTATGAAAATCAAGGCATAAAATAATAATATTTAAAAAGAAAAGAAAGTTGTAGCTACTGCACTCCTTTAAGAAGAGACTACACAATCTCTTGGAATAAATCCTTGCATGCTTTGATTATATGATAATGCCAATAATATATATAAGTAAAATTAACAACTATAATGACCCAAAATCTTATAATAATAAAGTATGGATCACTTTTTTTTTAATTTCAAAGGGTCAATTAAATTTATGAAAAGGTATTTTTGAAGCCATGTATTTAAAAAATAATGCCTTCTGAGAATGTTTGTAATCAGACATTACATTTAATCTCATTCTTCTTTAAATTAATTGAGTAAACACTGCCACTAACAGCTCTATCATCAACTCTTTAAAATTTACTGTAGTTTTTGATATGCCATTCTATTTCTATGCCTTTAATTAATTTTGATGTTACTTGATTTAGAAAGGTTTAGCACACATTATCTCATCTACTAATTCGTGGCAAGACCATCCACAAAGGTTTCTGCTCAACAAGATTATAAAAATATATTTTTAAAAATAGGAAGAAGAATAAATAGAGACATAACTAGAGACAAAATTTATTTGCCTTATTAATTCTCATCTTTGATAGCATTTCCAAGAACAGAGTTTAAATAACACCATTGAAATCACCTAACACCTTTGCCATTTGGGAGTTTTTTCATATCACTGCCAAGTTCCACATGAAATGTACTTTAGCCTTTCGAGCATGAAATTGGAAAGGGTTTTCTTTTCGTGAAGAGTCACGAAAAGCAAATTTTACAATGTGACTTTTGCCCTTTTTTTGATTTATCAGTGGAATTCCTGACCTAATGAAATTTGCTTTCTTTTTTCTAGTATACTCTCTTCCCTGTGGCTTCCATACTTCAAAACAAGCACAGTTTTGAAACATGCCTTCACCTTTGGGCCATAATAATATAAAAGAGCTAAAACCTATCTTTCAGTCCACCTTGCACTTAAATTTAACAGTCTTCATAATAGTTATCCTCATAGGTGAGCAAAGGTAATGGGCATGGAGGTCAGCAATGTTTCTGTGATAGATTTCATGTCACTATTGTTCCTTTGTCCTCAGATATGCTTGTTCTTTATAAGATTTCTGGAATTAGCCTGTAAACTAATTTCTGGCCATGGGGAACTCCCTCACTTTATGTTAAATCTCATTGTCTTCCTAAAAGAAAATACCTAAAGTAAGTTTTCTACATTTATTATAAGTTTTGTTAAGGTACACTATTCTTTCCATCAAGTAAACATGTTTTTTATACTGACTTATACCTGTGTCAAATTGTTTTTTAAATCTGTTTGACAGGCCCTAGGAATGGGCAGAACATGGCAAGTTATTGGAAGTTAGACTGTTGGAATGGCTACTCAGATGTGTAACTAATTGTAGAACTTTTTTTTTCTTATTTTTTCTTTGACATTCCTTTAAATAATAAGTAATAATAATAAAACCTTAAAATAATCATAAATGGTTTATAAATGCAAATGAGAATGTATTGATGAAGCCTTTATTTTAACTTCTAAGAGGAATACAGCAGTTATTTGGCAACATCTTCATGCTCATGATTTAAAAGTACATATTTTTAGCTTTCTAGCTTCAGGGCCATGCATCCATAGAAGGAGCCCCATAAAGATTTGCATGTGAATTCTAATTTATGCCATAAGTTTCTTTAGATCCACTGCTTAGTTTCATTTAACTTAAAACTTCTGCTTTCCTAAATAATTTTTGAAAATATTCATTATTTCAAAATGCATTTTGAGAAAGAAAAAATATATTTTGGATATCTCAAAGATCTTTTCTTGGAGGTTTCCAATATTCCTATAAAGCTCACATTCAGCTGTCATTATTGAAAATTAAACCTTAATGGTAGTGGACTATAGTTTCACTTTGAATTCATATATACTTCAAATATATTTTAAATTCTTTACACAGAAACAATACTATAAGAGCAAAGGACATATAAACAGTCAAATTAGGAGGGAAGAAAGATAAAACAAATTTCTTATATCTTCTTAACAGCAAAATTAATTTTGCCACAAGATACTTTTTATGCTTATATAGAACATAGATATATTAAACAATTAAAATTAGATTCTGGCAGGAATTCCCTGGTGGTCCTTGGTTAGGGCTTGGTGCTTTTATTGCCATGGCTTGGGTTCAATCCCTGGTCAGGGAACTGAGATCCTGCAAGCCACGTGGTGTGGCAAAAAATAAATAAATAAAATAAAATAAAATAAAAATAGCATAAAAAATTAGATTCTTGCATATCATCTTTTATATGCTATCTAGGAAATATGAGTTTTATTGCTGATCTTCACATAACCTATAAACTTATGTAAAAATATATCATACAACTAGAAGTAATGTTTGGCATGAGATAGACTGAAACACAAAGTAGGTTTTTAGAAAACTAAATGCTGAATTTAATTTTGCATATTCTAAATTTCATGCAGTGTTGGGCAGACATCTAAGTCTGCTTTATGTAGCAGTAAAACTGCATCATTTTACAAAAGTCAAACATCAGATAATCATCCCATTTTAAAGAACCAGTCACTTCATAAGCTATGAAATGGATACAATTGATTATTGATAAAGATTTTATTCCACTTTGAAAATAGACTCAAGTTTATTACCCTATGTTAATGTGCCAGGGTAAAAACAGTCTTAGGTAATTTCCCTGTGAGTACTTTATCTCTGAGTTATTAAACGTGCCTCTGACTCCCTACACGCTAATGTTAGAGGTTAATAGCAATGTTCTGTTTTATCCAGTGCCTTACTTCACTTAATGCAATGATGCATGACTTTGATTAAAACATAAAGCAAAAGGAAGTACAGAAAAAAATCACATGTGAATTCAGGACAAAATAGCCTTACAAAAAAAGAATACAATAGTGGTACCAATCTATGTCAAGTTTAGCTAGGTATACAACGTAGTTGTAAAATAAACTATATTTTGAATTTTATCACATAAAAGAGAACATTAAATCATATTACAATATTTCCAAAGTACTAGCCCTAGTTTTGCTTTTTATACATGTATATCTATCAAAAATATCACGTAGATGAAACATTTTCTACTGCCACAGTAGATTTACTGTGGAGTTGTGCTTTTACCATTCTCATCAAGTTTGTGGCTCAATAAAATGGTTACTGGAATTATGTTGAAATAAAAGTGTTACTGAACTCAGGTGTGGCTGCTCGCTGCTCAAAAGCCAATAATTCAAGAGGCAAGTGTCATTAGAAAGGAAAGGCATTTTAATCAGAAAAGCCGGCAATCTGGGGAGAAGGTGGCTTCCAGATTCCATCTCTGAAGATTCTGCTCACCAATGACAGTTTTTAAAGGGAAAAATGGGGGGAAGAATCTCAGTGAATCATCGAGGCAGGAGGTTGGGTTCTGCATCATTCTCCATTGTGTGCAGACTGGCTGACTCTCTCTTCAGATGTTTTCTCACCAGTGTGAACTGCCTGCATGATTCCTTAGGGGGCTGTTGGGGATAGAGAGCTAACCATTCTTAAACTACTTCATTCTTCATTCTGACTTCTTCTTATCAAGGAAAAGAATCGAAAGGTTAGGCGAGGCATGGTGTGCATTCAGGAGAGCATAAGTCCAGACTTAATTTCAGTTGCTTAGTGATCTCATTGCTATAATTAGACTCTTAAGGTTAGAAGGGGACAGAAAAAGGTAAACAGAAAAGGGGCAAAAGAGCTGCTTTCAAAAGATTGTGTAATTGGCTATGTGTACTTTTAAAATCCCATTTTGTATTATCAGCCCTCATATTAACTCTATTCTTACATATGCCAAATGAATGAAATCAGTTATCATTTGCTTATGCCTTTTGGGGGGGGTTTACATTCTATTTTTAATGTACAACAGTAGTTCAGTTATTCAACATTTTTGGAAAATGCAGTGTCTTTGTGGATTGAGGGATGCAATGTAATTTCTGCCTCTAATGGCAGAATCTCTACTACTCTGGCCTTGACTCTGGGCTCTATTCATGTCTGTTCACAACACTTTGGTTGCATCTTATTGTCATAGTTTTCACAATTACATTCATGATTAAATGCTTCCTTATGTAAATATTCACAAATGAAATCTGTAAAAGTAGGATTGAAGATGTTTGTCCTCTCACTTACAAGTATCCACTGTAGATTAGTTTTGCCTGATTTTGAATTTCATATAGTCATACATTATATACTCACCATAATACTTTTGAAAGTATTTTGTTGAGTTTATCAATAGTGCATTTTATTTTATTGTTCAGTAGTATTAAGGAGTACATGAATATACCAAAGTATAATTTTAATGATGGACAAATGTAGTGTTTCAAGTTTTTAACTAACATGAACAAAGCTGGTATAAACATTCTTGAACAAGTCTTTCTATGAAAGTTTGTTTTCATTCCTCTTGGGTAAAAACCTAGCAGTGGAATTGCTAAGTCTTTTATAAGACATGTGTGAGAAACTGCCAAGCTCTTTCTAAAGTAGTTGTACTATTTTATGTGCCTATAAGGAAAGTGGGTTTCAGTTGCTCTCTTCTTGCTAACAGCTTGTGTCACCTTTTTAATTAAAGCTATAATAATAGCTATCATTGTAGTGTTTGCCAGTTTCTGTGGTATAAATTCTCCTATCATGAGTTATTTCAAGTGAACATAGAGTAGGCAAGAGATGTGTACAATCTGCTCTTGTGAGCTAGTGTAAGTCAGCTTCAGCACACCAAGGCAACTACCATAATAAATAAGTGCATACTTATTTACTCTAGTAAAGTACTGAAATGTTTTGCATGGCTTTATATGTACTTCTTATTTTGACAAAAAGAATATTAAAAAGACATAGAATTAAGGGTCAAGATGTAATAAAACTAATATTTTTATTGCTTCCTCAAGGCCCTTTTTTTAGGTTTTGTGTGTGAAAATGAGCAACACAAAACTATCAGTTCAGTTTGCTGTGATCTGTGCTAAAAGGACAATACTTGTCATAGCTTTTTCAGTATCTGTGCAAATGCCAACAAAAGGAAAAAGGCAAACATCTTACTGTTATTATAAAAATAGTTTTGACCTCATAGATCTCTTGAAAAGGACTAAGAGACTCCTGTGTGTTTATGGACCACACTTGCCAACCATATCTCTTGTTTTATTGGAAATATTGGAAAATTTATATTATCCAGGATGTAACTTACAGTGAGTTACTGCATTTTCTTTTAGCTTCTCTGTTTAGAAATGATTGAAACATTCAGGAAAGAAAAGAGGGAAAGAGATGATTGAAATACAAATGAGGTCGATATACTTATAGTGTATATTTCACTTTCTCTAACTTTCATAAAGTTTACAGAATATTTTGTTTTATATAAGTATTATTAGTAAAATAAATGCTTAAAGATAAAAACTAATGAATTCTTAATACCTGCTAAATATCTCTTAATTTTTAATATGGTTCCTTTTGAGGTTTATCGTTTGCTAATGAATCATTTGACATACCAATATAAAAATGTTAAATCTGCAATATAAATGCAAAATCGCAATGACAAAAATGTACTTTCACTGACTATAGAGAAGTGAAAATTCTACATCAGGAAAATAACAGACTGAAAGTTATGACTAAGGGTTAAAATGTCTTTAGAGGGACATCATTTTCCATGCAAAATACAATCACCATATAATAAACGGCAAATAGAACAAATACAAGTATTAATGATTTGTAGAAAGGCAAAGTTTTTAAAGAAACTTTTTCAGCTACATTTTTTACATTATAATATTATATTCTAATATATAAAAATTTCTCACTTTAGAAAATAAATAAAATTACTACCTAAAGATAAAAATATGACTAGACAACCTCTTCTATAATGCTAACATGAATACTTGAAAAAAAAAAAGAGGGCTAAAGGCTCAGAAACCGTTAGCCAAGAAAAATCATTTCATACTGGGCAGAAAGTTATGAAGCTTTGTTTAAAGTTTTCTACTCCAGTACAGTCTATACCGGGGCTCTTTTGGGTTATGAAACAAGGCAGATAATTATCAACTCAGTGGTTCAGGAAGGGCAACATTAAAGCTCAGCAGGGTAAAACCAGACAATCTAAAAATAATTAAATTATTCAATTAGATTTAAAATAGACTTTGACATTGTAGTGTAAATCCTGACTTTTTTTTTTCTTTTTTGTAATGCAAGTGCCTGACTTAGGCTTTGGTTGCTAAAGCATCTACTTCCAAGGTATTATCTCATATCAACACATTGCCAGCCACAGAACTGAACACTCAGGGCATCTCTCCTGCACAGAAGTTCCTTTGTTTTCGAGATCTTCGTTGATTTCAGTGACTGACCATTTGCCCACTTGTTTTTTTCTCTTCCTATGCTTTAAACTTTTGTTTTTAAAAAACATTTTAACAGCTTTATTGAAGTTTAATTTAATGCCATAAAATTCATTAATTTCAAGTATGAAACAAGCAATGATTTGTAGTAAATTTATAAAGTTGCTTGGTTAAACTTATGTTTAAATTCACCAATAAAGAGTGAGCCTAGCCCCCTACCACTCCATGGACCTCAATAAAAGCAGAATCTCAGGTCACTGTGATTGCTCTCTCTATCCTCTGACATCACAACTTCGCTGTGTGGCCCCAGGTGTGTCATATGCTTTCCAGGACTTGTGAGTAATAAACCTTTCTTTTTTTTTTTTCAATTTCTTCAAGTTTCCTGATAGTTATTACTTAGGGGCATCTTTCAATCATAAGAACCACAAGGGTTGGTCCAGCCACAATATTAGTTATTAATAGGCTGAAACCAGCACAAAACAGACGTTTAAAAGTAAGAAACTTCAAATATGACCTTTATGAAGTAAATTACCATTTTCAAAAAAAATGTCCAAAGTAACACAAGAAGACAGTATCCAATAATCTTTCATAGAATAAATATTGTAAATTAAAACACTATAGGGCTTCCCTGGTGGCACAGTGGTTGAGAGTCCACCTGCCGATGCACGGGACACGGATTCGTGCCCCGGTCCGGGAAGATCCCACATGCCGCGGAGAGGCTGGGCCCGTGAGCCATGGCCGCTGAGCCTGCGCGTCCGGAGCCTGTGCTCCGCAATGGGAGACGCTACAACAGTGACAGGCCCGCGTACCGCAAACAAACAAACAAACAAACACTATGACTAGGAGCAGAGAGATTAGAACTTTTCTTTATGTATAGAGATTTTCTTAAGACCCAAATCATTGGGATATAGACCATCCATGTTACATATTACTACATATTAAGATCAGTGCTTTCTCTTTTTTTTATATTTGATGTCAATGAAAAGAACAGGGGACAGCTAACTAAAGCCTGAGTGTCAAATGCAGCCTGCCATTTGTTTTGTATGGCCTGCAGGCTAAGAATATTTGCTATAAATAGTTGAAGAAACAAAAAAGAAAACAAGTATTTCATGGTAAGAGAAAATTATCCGAAATTCAAATTTCAGGGTCCATGATTAAAGTTTTATTAGAGCATAGCCATGCTTACTCATTTAATTTTATCTGTGGCCACTTTTGCATTACAAGGGCAAAATTGAGTTATGGCAACAGAGGCCAGATAACTTGCAAGTTGGAAATATTTATTATCTGGCCCTTTATGGAAAAGAGTTTACCAACCCTTGATTAAAAAAAAAATTAGAGATTATATTACTAAGTTAAATTTTTTTTAGGAATGAGTCAGACTTTCATTATAAAGCTGAAATAATTCTTGTAAATTTTTCTCCATAGCTGTTTGACCTAATATTAAGGATGAAATATCATCTAAGCTACTTGTGTTCCCCAAAGTAGAACATACCTAATATTAGAACATAATATTTGAGAGAGAAAAGTGAAAAACAATATATCTTCAGCATTTAAAATTACTATATATTCAGGCATTGCAGAGGAATTGTTCCATTTTAATACATAGAACAACTCTAAGGCAAATTTTATCCCTGATCAATAGACGAGGAAACTAAGGCTCAAAAGGATCAGGCAGATAAATGTGGGCAGCTGGGTTTGAATTCAGTTCCAATTCTGGAACCAAATAGACAGAGTCAAGTGTGATTAGAAGGGAGTTCTTAAATGTCCCTTTATCTGTTGTCTGACCCTGAAATTTCAGTAAGTGATATGTAGTACTTTCTATTAAGTATGTGTATATATATATATATATATATATATATATACCATGAAAATATTTTGAACATACAAGACCAAAATAGAGAATAAAGAACAATTATGTGTCTATCATACTAATTCATCAAATCTAATATATTTGGATTATTTATTTTTAATAAAACACTAAAGATAAAACTGAGATGTTGTGACTTCCTGGGTTCCTCTATCAATATCTCTATTCCTATATATTCATCATTTTCAATTTTTTAAAAATTACACATTTATATATCTAAAATATTATGTCATATTATTTTAAAAATATTTTAAATGGTATAAATTGCCTCTATTTTGCAGTGTATGGTTGTGTTACAAAAGTGAAGAAGAAGGAGAGTAAAGAGGTGGAACAGTAAGAAAGGGGAGGGGAAGGAAGGAGATAGGAGGGAAGAGGGGAAGAGAAGAAGGAAGGGGAGGACAAGGAGAAAGTAGAATGAAAAACCCCATATCTCAGTGGCTTAAAAAACAACAGAGGTTTATTTCTCTCTCATATCTGATGTAGCCAACAGCTACATCTCATGTCTGATGTAGATCAGCTGCAGTTCTGCTCCACAGGACTGTTCAGTCCAGAACCCAAGCAGAATGAATAGTACCAATCAGGCATATACCATTCAAGTGGCAGTGAGGGAAGAGCAAGAAAGTTGGTAGAACCAGAAAAGCCTCCCTAGAGTATCTGCTTGTGGCATAAGTCACATGTGCTTACATTTCATTGGTTAAAGCACATTTTGTGGCAAACCCAAAGTCAGTGTGTACACCTATATAGTTCTCTTTCAGGGAAGGGAAAAATTGCAAACAATAATACAGTCTACTAGACTGCCAAAATCGTATATACTATTCCACATTTTTTTTTTCTTTGCGGTACGCGGGCCTCTCACTGTTGTGGCCTCTCCCATTGCGGAGCACAGGCTCTGGACGCGTAGGCTCAGCAGCCATGGCTCACGGGCCCAGCCGCTCCGAGGCATGTGGGATCCTCCCGGACTGGAGCACGAAGCCGTATCCCCTGCATCGGCAGGCGGACTCTCAACCACTGCGCCACCAGGGAAGCCCCATCTCTTATTTTTAAAATATCTTTTTTTTTTACAAGGACCTATTGTATAGCACAGGGAACTACACTCAATATTTTGTAATAATCTATATTAGAAAGTAATTTGAAAAAGAATATATATATGTGTGTGTATGTGTATATATATATATATCACTTTGCTGTACACCTGAAATTAACACAATATTGTAAGTTAACTATACTTCAATTTAAAAAATAAATTTTAAAAAAGTAAAAAATTATAACAATAATGTATACATAGAAAGTAATTAAAAAGATCTTTCTGGTGATTATCTCGGGGGACTTAGGAAGTACTTTCACATTCTATGTAATTCATCTCTTCATGTGTAAAATGTTTTTAAGAAGGAATTACAGTCGCCAAAATAAAAATAATAAAGATGTAAATAATCAAAAAAATCTTTTTCATCCCTCAACAGGAGATTCTGAGTGAATTCCTCAAAGTTAGCTTCCAAATTACTAAATTATTTTCTGAGTCCAGGGAAAAAGTTACTTTGTCCATTTTATTTTTTAGAAAATTGTTTCTTTCCTTTTAAAAAAATTACTTGTTTTAATTTACATTTGCCTGTTTCGTTTCAAAATTCCCTGTTTATTTTGTATTAGAAGTTTTGTCTCATTCATTATTTGAACATCTTAGATAATTCAATAAAATTATTGGCATCTGGAGAGAATCCATGTTTTGATTATTGATTTTGGTGATTATGTTTCTCTGGACTAGATTTATTTCTGTATTTTGGAATGAAGGTTTTCAGGCTCATTTTATTGGGAAGGATAATCTTACTATTGTTGGTTCTTTTTTTCTCTCCCTCTGCAGCTTCTTCTCCTTATCTAGTATTTTTTGCTTGCTTCTACTTTAATCTTTCAGTACCTATACAAAATAGGTCTTACTAGGCTTATGGTATGGTTGCAGCAACACTGAATATGTGAATGATCAGTTGCAGAATCTGCTGGCAATTTACTTCACTTTCTGTATAGGAGGATGTGTCTGTGCCCTACTATCTTCCTAGGTTTGTAGTTTTTTGGGAACCTGTATTCTCAACAAAGACTGGCAGCAGGGGGTTTTGTTCAATGCTTGGTTGCTACCTTACTTTCTTCTTTCCTTCCTTCCAACTTCCTTCCTTCCTTTCTGAATGGGAGGAGGCATAATAGCCCTTTGATTTAAATAGTCTGATTCAACAACTATTTTATGCCAACGCCCACCACTCCCCCCCAACCTCGTTTACCTTGGAAGAGATGAATGCACAGTCACTTCTGCCCACTCCCAGAGGAAGAAGTCAACTGCAGTTTCAGTTTCAGCTCTAGCTGCAAGTGCTGATTTTGACTTTTGTGCTGTCCGTGGTCTACAAATTTTCATTTCCTGTTTTTTGAGCCCAGCTAAAGTTTTTTTTTTAATTTTATCTTTTTACATTTTATTTATTATTGCTATGTGTTTTGAAAAAAAGGAATTATTGGAACATAAACTCACTACACGGTCTTGGACTGGAAATCAGCATGAAAATAACTGCTAATTCATAAAATTTTTGAGGATAAGTAACTTCTAGGGAGAGAGAGACTTGAGTGAATGGAGTTGTAGTCCATTGGCAAAACATCAATTTGTTGGTGAAAGGAGAAGGGAAGATTTGTGGTCATTTCCTCAGCATGTGCTGTAGTCCTATGCTTTTGATGAAAGTACAAGGCTGGAAGGAAATAGACTCTTTTTGGCCCTACAAATCTCAGCTCTTAATAGCATCATTTATTGCCTTGTCCATAATCTGATATTGGAGAAGTGAATAAATATTCTCTGGTAATAAAATGTTTGAAAGAAATATACCTTTTAGAGTAGTATTTGAAGTTGAGGAAGAGCTAATTTACCAGATGGCACCATTTTATACTCAAAGTGTTCATTTGCCTCTAATGGATAATTTCTTTAACACTGGTTATTTCCACTCATTCTGATTAACAATATGGTTGAGACCTGTCTACTTGGCTGAACCATGTAAAAAAGAAACTTTGAGACTTCCCTGGTGGCACAGTGGTTGAGAGTCCGCCTGCCGATGGAGGGTACACGGGTTCGTGCCCTGGTCCGGGAAGATCCCACATGCCGTGGAGCGGCTGGGCCCGTGAGCCATGGCCACTGAGCATGTGCGTCCGGAGCCTGTGCTCTGCAATGGGAAAGGCCACAACAGTGAGCGGCCCATGTACCGCAAAAAAAAAAAAGAACATTTGTTCAATTTCACAACGACTTTCATAATGAAGACCAGAGAAGGTGGCTTAATAATACAGAACTATTGCTAAAATTATTCGCACATTGGCATTTCCCTTTTTCTTTCTCCGAAGACATTTGTAATCCCCTAAGAACCTTCTCCTTTTGGGCCCAGAGGTTATAACATATGTTCATAAATTTTCTGCAGAGAAATTTTTGGTAAAGACTGAGAAAATGAGTGTGAACTACCTTAAAAGTCAGGCTTCCAGTGAAGCCTCAATCAATTCAACATGCAGCTCTGAAAGTGTAATTGCATTTAAGGTAACTTGGCAATCTTAGAGCGAATGATAAAATATCTAGGCATGAAAGCCAAATATTTTATTCTTTTCATGTTTTATTCAGGATTTAGTTGAATCTTATATAAACTACAATTCTTTATATTTTTGATTATCTGCTTTATCCACCTATAGCAAATAAGACAATAAATAGTAAAATGGTAAAAGAGAACAAGCAAGGTGCTAAAGAGAAGAACAATGGAAGAAGGAAAAAAAAATATGACAGGCTGCCAAAATAGAGCCATAACAAAAGGATATAATAATTACTGTTCATTAAGAAAATATTTAGATTATATTTGGAAACCTCTATTAAAACAAATAGTAAAATAGGTAATGAAATTGAGAAAATTTCTACAAAATGGAAAATATTAAAAAAAAATGTTCAGACTGTAACAGGAAAAGGTTTTCATTACCATATTCCAGCAGGTGGTCCATAGAACACTAGCATGGTGTGAATATATTACAAGAATGCTGACATTTTTCACTGCTTGAGGTCTTGGGATGCACAGAGCCCATACTAAGAGAACCCCAGAGCCCATTTTCTAATGCCAAAGCATCCTTTTCCTTTTATACTCTGTACTTTGAAACAGAAATATTAGGAAGTACTGTTCTGGATAATTTATAACAGATAAGGACAGAAATGCTCAGAGAGATAAAGCCATTAATATGATCTAAATTGTAAACTCCTTGTTGGCAGAAATTATGGAGTCTTACTCGTCTTTGTGTCCCATCCCCAGCAGATGCCTGACACATGGAAATTATGCAGTAAATATTTGTGAGTGAATGGCAATGAGGGATAGAGGCAACAAATGTGAGGCAAACTGAAGCTTGAAGAATAGGAATGAGAGAAGAATAGAATAGAGAGAGAGTAAAATAATGGGCAATGACACAAGCAAAATCATGGAAGAGGTGAGGAATATATACAAGTAGGAGAGAGTAGAAAGTAAGACTATGGGGGAACATTGAAATTATATTGGTATATGTTTTAGGTTAAATGATACATCAACATAGTGGATTGCTTTCAGATTAATGGGGAAAAAAGCCAAGTTTGGAGTAAAGCACAGGAGAGTAAGAACCCTACAAGTTATAAAAATAGTATACTTGCTTTCATACATACTTGTTAAAATCTTTTATAAAAATAAATATCCCACATAATTTTATGAAGTCCAGCGTTAAGATAATTTTGAAGCAGAAAGCTAATAAAATTGCATCTTAAACTGTAGATATCTGGGGGAAAAAGAAACTAGAAGAGTTAGATTTTTTTTAATGTGGTATTTATTAAATTGACCAGAATCAGCTACTGCCATTTTTTTTTTTTTTTAAATAAAGAGATTCCTAGATTTACCTTTGAGAATTTGATTACTGGGTAGAGTTCTAATAATTGGGGTATCTCATTAGGACTTTCTGATAGTCACCTTTAGAAAATGGATTTAACAAACAACTCACAGCTTGAAAGTGGGGATGAGTTCTTCTAGCAGCTAGTATTCACTGTAAATAACATTCTTGAGAACTGCTCTTAAAAAACATAATTGGAAAATAATCTAGGTCAATACAATGTTCCTTTTATTTTTTACAGTCAATATTATCTGATTGATTTTTATATCAGTCATTAACTGAAGACAAATATAAAATTCCAAGAATTTGACCTCCTAGGCAATCACTTATTTAAACATGGACAACATGAAGCCTAATACTAAAATGATCCTTAATCAGTGTGTTGGGAATCACCTTACATTTATATTTTATACATTTCTTTCTCGATCATGCTGTTATAGATAATCCCTGACTCATACATGTGTGAATACTATGAACTTTTTTTCAGTAGAAAGTGAACAACCTCCCTGGGGGATTCATTAACTTGAAAATCCAACCCCAGTTTGGCCCAGCCAAATAATATGTTGTTGATTTTGCTTACTATAGGTTATTTTGCTTTAATTATGAAGTTGTTTTCACTGTAATAATATACTTGGAAATCACCAAACCAAGAAACTTTCAGCAATGAAAGGAAAATTAATTACCTACATGAAGCTATAAAAGTTCAAATTACTTAAGGAAAATTAGAATATTGTCAGTAGATAGGATGATGAGAAATGGTTTTAATGATCATGTATAATTTTTTAGAAATTATTTGGTGCTAAAGGCTAATTACCTATAAGCAGTCCAGATTTTAAATTAGAGCCACTTCCACACATCATAAAACAGTGGCATTTTGAGGATTATTCACCAAATGATTACTTATGATATTTTTAAGAGAACATGTACTCCATTTTGATGGCTTCTTTTCTCAGTGTAGTGACCTTAGCTATACAGTTATCAACTTGTATGGGGTCATTTCTTAAAGTTACACGTTTTATCTTTCCTGGGTATTTATGTTATGTAATTATGGGGATTATTGATGGTCTTTTCAGTATGATGGATCCACGTTCTTAAAATCTAAAACTTTGCACCTTTAATTTTACATTTTTTATCTATTATCTGAAATCAGTGAAAGAAAAATGAGGCTTTTGAAAGGAATTCATTTATATATTTCTTCTTGTTACAGTTATTCCACTTAACTGTTTCAGCTATATCAAAGGAGAAAATAGAATAATCATTTGTAGAATTTTGAAAACCATAAGATATAAGAAACGATCATTTTTCAGTTACTGAACTAGAACTACAGCAGACATTTAATATATCCAATAAATGTGCAGATAAAATGAAAGCACTATCATAGTAATATATAACTCAAAATTAACGTTTCAATGACTTCTTCAAGTACTGAATATAACATCATTTGCAGAAAAATGAACTTAGCCGCTCATCAGACAGCTAGAAAAGGGAAATTTCCAAAATAATTTTTTACATCATTCTCAGGTATTAGGCCATTAATAAAATGGTAAGCTTTTCTACCCTATTTCTCAGGGTAGAAAATATTTAGAGACTGATTTATAAAAATACAGTTATTTAGACTTCAGTGACTCAGAATCATCTTTTAGTATCTTTCTTTCTGAGAACATTCTACAAAACATACTGTTTTAAAGGATAGCTATCATTACAAGTTTTAGGAATAAGTGTAAGTAAATTTAAATAATATTTTCTTCAATAATATTTTAGAGTTGTTTCATTTTTTAAAAATAATACAAATGGTGAGAATTAATTTACCAAAAATTAAGGCAAAGTTTATATTATGATAAAATATATTTTATAAACCATTACATTTCAATTTTATTTACCTAAAATTGAGTCATCACTGTAATATTTTTATAGTTTATTACTGCAACCATTTATATTTTATACAAATAAATATGTAGAATTTAGATTAATAAGATTTCCCAGCCCTATCTTATGCAGAGTTTTGGAAATACTCTGAATCTTTAAATCTCTCTCTCTCTCTCTCTCTCTCTCTCTCTCTCTCTCTCGCGCGCGCGCGCACACACACACACACACACACACACACACACACACACACACACACACACACACACACACACACACACACAGAGGCACACACAGTCAACCCTCGGGACTTTTCAGGAATTACCAAGTGAATAATATAAAGCCAGGTAGTCATCCCTTTATTTGTATTGAGAACACACAAAACAAATAATGCTAACTGAAGAAATTTTCATGAGTTTTGTCACAATAAAATATGCCTTCATTTTGTTTCTGTCCCCCCCCCCCAAATGAAAAATAGAAGCAGAGCTCACACAAAAGGAATTTAAAGATTGTGGAGGGAAAGAGAGTTGGGTGACAACCTTTAAATGTACTTGTGTAAATTCACTTAAATAGTTTGTATCCTTTAATATAAAACAGATATATCATACAGAGATTGACATAAAAACAAAATCAGTGACATTTTACATCTTAAATCTTTAATGATGGTTACTAAACAATTTCCATTTTTCCATCCCTTGTTTATCAGAAGTTTTTCTAGTGCTCTTTAACTTTGTTTTGTTTCATTCCAATTGGTATTCAGTCTGAGAGTTGCTTTTTTTTTTTTTTTTTTTTTTTGCGGTACACGGGCCTCTCACTGTTGTGGCCTCTCCCGTTGCAGAGCACAGGCTCCGGACGCGCAGGCTCAGCGGCCATGGCTCACGGGCCCAGCCGCTCCTCAGCAGGTGGGATCTTCCCGGACCGGGGCACGAACCCGCGTCCCCTGAATCGGCAGGCGGACTCCCAACCACTGCGCCACCAGGGAAGCCCTGAGAGTTGCTTTTATGAGCCATTTCTTCCATCCAGTGCCATCTTACCTTGTGACTAGGAATATTTGAAGCATAACCTCAAGTCCCTCCATGGTTCCAAATGGTGAAAATAATTTGGCCATCATATGGGAAAACAGGCATTTTCATACACTATTAGTGGGTTTAGAAATTGGCCCTACTACTTTGAAGGTTGACTTGCACCTTCTGTCAAAATTGAAAATGCACATACTTTTTAAAACAGCAATTCCATACCTAGGAATTCATCAATGTGTTAAAATTACTCACATGTGAAAACATATGAATGAGAATACTTCATTGTATTTCATTGTGGCAGCAAAAAACTTAAAAGCAACCTAAATTCTATAAGGTCCTGGTTAAATAAATTATAGTTATCCATATAACAACATACCATATAGTTTTTTTTAAAAAAATCAAGGTAAAAGTATACCTTGTGATATGGAAAGTGTTTGACATCATTAAGTAAAAAAAGCAAGTTTTACCAAAATGATACTGTTTAGGTGAAAATATATATTTGCTTATATAATTATATAAAATTTTGGAAAGATGCAAAAGAAACCAGTTCTGACTCTCTTTTTTATTGAAGTATAGTTGACTTACAACATTATATTAGTTTCAGGTGTACAACATAGTGATTCAATATTTTTATATCTTATACTCCATTTAACTTTATTATAAAAATATCTTATTTATTTTATTCCTAGTAGCTTGCAACCTCTTAATTCCCTTCCCCTATCTTTCCCCTTTTCCTACCTTTCTTCTCACTGGTAACTACTAGTTTGTTCTCTATAGCTAAGAGTCTTTTTCTGTTTTGTTATATTCATTTCTTTGTTTTATTTTTTAGATTCCATATATAAGTGAAAACATACAGTATTTGTCTTTCTCTGTCTGACTTATTTCACTAAGCATAATACCCTCCAGGTCCATCCATGTTGTTGCAAATGACAAAATTTCATTCTTTCCTATGAGGTCTGACACCCTTTGAAAAAGGGGCTTTAGAAGATATGGACAGGCTGTGGGAAAAGGAAACTTCTTTTTCTGTTTTACTTTGAAAAACTGAATCTGAAAAATCGCTTGTATTCTTTATATAAAAATCTTCAAGCAACTTTAACCTGTTTGACAGATAGCACATACAGCTGCATAAGGTTTTGGTAACTTGATGCTGGGTACAAAATCTATCGTGCTGTTGTAAAGATGATTTAGTGTTTTTCAACAATCCAATTGTTTCCAATAACACAGTAAAAAATCTTGTATTCTGGATATCATTTTATCTTCTTTTCTATTCCAAGCTGTCAATGCATCTATTTCTAAATCAGAACAGATTTATGTATTCATTTTTTCCCCCATTTCAACATGTTTAACTTTAGCAATCTGCCTTAATGTGAATTATCAGTATTGCACCTCAAATTGTAACGCTACAGACAATTTTAAAAGAGATGTAATTTGAACTTAATAATTTTGAATTATTGATTATTCTGACCTTTGAAAATTGACCATACAAAAAATTACTCAAAAGCATTTTTTTACATTATATCAAGAGAGCAAGTTGCTAGTGATTTTATGTAAATACTTGTAAACTCCAAGGATGGACAATGATGAATGATGAATTTCTTTTATGTTGTTTCTTTTCTTTTTAAATTTCTATTGGAGTATAGTTGCTTTACAATGTTGTGTTAGTTTCTGCTGTACAGTAAAGTGAATCAGTTATACATATACATATATGCACTCCTTTTTAGATTTCCTTCCCATTTAGGTCACCACAGATCACTGAGTAGAGTTCCTTGTGCTAACAGTAGGTTCTCATTAGTTATCTATTTTATACCTAGTGGTGTATAAAATACGCCAATCCCAATCTCCCAATTTGTCCCATCCCCCATGTTCCCCCTTGGTAACCATAAGTTTGTTCTCTACATCTGTGACTCTATTTCCGCTTTGCCAAAAAGTTCATCTGTACCATTTTTACATATTTGCCCCAAAATAATCAAACAGGAGAGAGACAAGTGCTCCTCATCTGCATCCTTCCTTAGGATGTGCCAAATCTAATAAGGGAATTATTTTTCTTAATTTTTTGAGATATGCTTTCTGAAAAGATAATCTCATAAAATCTGTAGCTGACTTCCATTTGTAATAAGTGGGAAGGCTCGTTTAAAATCAGAGTGCATCCATTCACTTCCAGTCATGAGCTGCAATTGAACAGAAGTGAGTATCAACACCATTTCAGAGAAACTGGGATATACTTAAAGTTAAAGAAGCAAGATTTATTCTGTGAGAAATATTACATTATGTTTATCCAAAACTGGGTTTGAATTTTTGGAATATGAAAATTGACAAAGAGAATTGTTTGGAGGAGGGAAGAAGAAGAAGGTAAGTGGGGAATAAGACAGGGGACATAAGAAAGAAACCCAAGGACAAAAAAGCTGTATCAGAAGTGGAAGAAGTGTCCATAGGCAATATCTTTTCCAGTGCAGGTGTAACCCATAAAGTTACTCTTACTGTGAGAAACCAAGACCAAGGTAGCTAGTACATCCCCGCCTAACTCTAACTCTCACCTTAAAAGAAAAAGAAACTTGAATTTTCAAAATTAATTTCCCCAATAAATTGTTCTTCTACACAAAATAATTAGATAAGTGGAAAAATTTTAATAGAAACTTAAAATTGAGTTCTTTCTAATAATGAGAACAAACACAACACCATAAACAAAATATTGGTAAATTTATCTACATGAAAATACAAAGTTTTAATGTAGTAAAAACCATCATATACAATATTAAAAACAAACTAAATTGAGGAAAAAAACACATTTGAAAGAGGCATGAAATTGTATCAAAAATTTTAATAATAAAGAGTTGATACAAGTTTAAAAGAACAGTATACAAATACATGAACAATCTACACACAAAAGAAAGTGAAAGAAGATAATATGTACTTATTGAAGCATTTTTCATATTAGCAACTAACTTTGCAATACTTTAAATGGGAGATTGATTAAATAAATGATGTCAATATGGGGATATTAAAATTCAATATAGAAATATATTTAATAATATAGAAAGTTGTCATATTACATAATAGTGACAAAAATATTTTGCCAAACAAAACTAAAATTATATTCCATTAGACACACACATAGGAATATAAATATTTAAAAGACTAAATTGATAACATTGTTTATTCCTGGATGCTGATTTTTTTCATTATCTATATTTTCTATTTTTGTCCACAAATATGATGTACCTGCTTAAAAATAAATCAGATTAAAAGTGTCAGTTTAACTACCCTGTCTATTTTATGCAAAACTTTTAAAATATTATGCCAAGCATTTGTCCCAATTTTTCTGTGTGTTGTAAAGAAATTTACTAGAAAAAATAATCTGCACACTTTATATTTGATGTTGTTTATCAAGCAATCATTTGGTAGACACTTTTTTTTTTTCAATTGGCTCTTTGGTTTGTAAAGACTGAAGTTTTTATACACTCTATGTAACCAATACACCCTTTTTTCTCCACTATTTAAACATAGTAATTCCTCAATAAATTAACGGTTTTAAGTCATTTCTGCTGCTGAAAAATTGCAGCTGAGTTTGAATATATTTGTAGAAATATATATGTCCTGTTTATTAATCAAGAACAAAATATTGCAAATTATTACTTTGCTGTTATGTGTATTTATGAAACACAAATATTATTTCTTCAGTTTCTTTTTAGTGTCAGGAACTATATTTTTTAAAGAATGCATTATACAAATTACCATTCATTCCTCAAATCCACTGTCAACCAGAGGAAAAATACATTAAATAAATCATTACTTCACTGTGGGGGAAAGGAGCTATTCCTTAGTTCCATCAACTATGGTTAAATCAAAAATGGCAAAATATATTTCTCAGTTTGCAAGATGGAGAACTATGAAGTTGAAAAACTATAATCTGGCAAGCAGTATATTCTCTTTCCTGTCACATTTGTAACCAATAGAACTATAGTTACTGTAAGTCTGAACTTCATAACATTTTTATTTGCTGTATATGGTGCATGCTTTATACAGTCTGTTTCATTCCACACACTATAAATTTAAAGCTGAAATACAAATCTCAGAAGTTGAATTGTGCATCACCCCAGGCTTCTATTTAGGATATTTTAAGAAAGTTTAATTTTTTAATACAAGTTTGACATTAGTATAAATCCCATTCCTTCTTTTACTACATAAAAAGGCAGAAGAAGCTTTATCTCATTGTCTCAGTCCTTTATTTTTTTCAAAATAAAATACCAGTAGAAAGAAGTGGGAGCCTGTTCTATGTCTCAAAAATAATAGGCATTTGTATCTATGAGAAAGGGACAAGAGTTACTTTATTTCCATTTCCAAATAAAGCTGTGTGCATGTGTATGTGTGTGTGTGTGTGTGTGTGTGTGTGTGTGTGTGTGTGTGTGTAATAAAGAATTTAACCTTTCTCTTGGATAGGTCTGGCTTTATTCTCAGCTTTAGGCTCTACATGTCCTACATGATAAGAGTATCTTTTCCAGGTGCCTTGGGGCCACACAGCATAGTCTAAAAATGTGACTTATTGTGGGAGTTTTTGTTGATGTGGTATCTGATCTATCTTTAGAGGGGCTAGAGACTAAAGATCAGCCACTTAAGCAGCCAACAATATCCACATGTTTGAGCCCTAATAAACACTGGACACCAAGGCACGGGTCAGCGTGTCTCCTTGCAAATACTCCATACATATTGTCACGCTTCATTGTCAGGAAATTTAGCACTGTTCATGACTCCACAGGACAAGGACAACTGGAAGCAGAACTCTTCTGTATTCTGTTCCATGCATCTCTTGTGTTGGCAGATTTTAATCTGTAACCTTTCACTGTAATAAACTGTACCATGAGTATAATAACTTTTAGTGAGTTCTGTGAGTCCTTTTAGTGAATTGTTACAACTGAGGATGATATTGGGAACTCCCAAACTTACAATTGGTGTCAGAAGTGTGGATGGTCTTGTGGACTGCTCACTAACTTTACAGTCAAATAACAAAAATACCATCATAGGAGCTAACATTAGCAATGGATTAGTAATTAGCCACATACATGAATCAAAGTAGATCTATTAAATATGAATTTAACTAATGCATGAATATCCTATGATTCATTTCCTCTTTTTAAACATAAAATTAAGAGCTTATTTTCTAGGAACCCTTTGATTAAGTTCATAATGTCTCCATGTATTTCTTAGACATCCAAGTGTCAGAAGTCATGGGAAATTGTGGAACTCTTGGCCTGCCTCAGTTGCATTTCCACTTGACTGTACTTCTGCTTAAGAACAATGCAAATATGTTTTCATACCAGTATCTTGATATTTTCAAATTCATCATTCTTCTGCTTTTGAACTTTGACTATTCAATGGACCTCGGAGTCAAATTAATTTCTTTCTGACTGAGCATGAGAGGGTTTGTACCAGTCCTCGGCATATTAAAAGTATAGAAGATCAGATTGTTCTTAATGGAAACCGAAGTCTGAATCAAAAACAAACTGCAGAAGTTCATTTTGAAAACTCTATCCTCAATCTCATTTACTATCTGGAGGGTCAAGAGTTTTCTTTTGCTGAACAGATTAAAAATTAGTTTGAAGTCATTCAGTGATTATCATATATCTAGGATTCAGTTTTCCTGATCACATGATGAGTGTGGAAAAAATAAGTCAAAATTAGGTTTAAACAAATATTGTCCAAGTTTTAAAGTTAAATGTAGAACCAGATTCTATTTTTGCTACCACTTACCAAGTTTTCTTCTGCTCCATTGAAAGTTTATCTAAAGATCTATACACTATATTTCTTTAACAATTTCTTTTCGTGCAAAGTCAAACTACAGCATACACATCTACAATCGTCCTTAAACCTGAGGCATGCCCAAACTAATTTCTTTAATATACAGCATGTTCACATTATTGTTATATTTGTTTTTTATTCTATGTTAACTATGCGTCTCTTTAGAAAAGTATTAAAAATTCATAATGCCAAGGAAAAGCATAAAAATAATCAATAGATTATGTTTTTGAAATTACATGTTAGAGACCAGACTTTTAATAATGAAGAAAGAATCCATCCATTCAATTTTTATTTTCTTTGCTCACTGTCCTTCTCCCTCATAGGATTTGTCACAATTGTTATATTACTAATTAATTATTTACTTAATTACTAGAGTTAAGACTTGTTACTGTCTCCAAAAAATAACATAATTAATCTATTGTTTAGATAATTATTAGTTTAATATTTGAATTCCTTGTGAAACTATAAGCTTCATAGACGCAAACTTACTGTGGATGTGCTCATTAGCATTTGATGTCCATGAACTCAGCACCTAGCATGGAGCCTGGTACCAATAAGGGCTCAATATTTGTTGAATAGAAAAAAGAGTGAATGGATGAAACTTTGTATCAAACCAGGGAATTAGTTATAACAGAGTTACTGTATATGTGTGTTTGTGTGTGTGTGTGATTGTGTGTGTGTACAAAAACTGTAGATTATATATTCAAAAGTCCTCTTTTGATCAATTAAATAGAAAATCTCCAGGAGTTTATTTGAAGATTGTGGTGTTGCTGGTGGACAACGGATAGGAGAAGAGTTGGTAGTCTATACATGCTCTTCTCACAGGGCCACTTCCTAGTACTTGGCCCACTCTGATTATCTCTTGTTCATTTTAAAACCTCATCAGAGCAGCAACCACTGTTAACTTCCTCCTGGGTGGAATATATGTTTTCAAAACTGAGCAACTTGATGCATACAACTGATTCCTGATGAATAGTAGATATTTCTTATTTCAAACCCAGAGCTCCATCTCAGCCTATTTTTATTTTTCATTGATAAGGTTAATATATACCATATATTGCTTGAAATGGTGATGTGACATCTTTATCTTACTGATATTAAATTATATACATTTTATAATACTTTTACTTAATACAGAAATCATGTTAAAGAATTCATAATTCTAAAATTGCCCTCAATATTTTCTGTCAGTGTTAATATTAATGTTATTATCTTGAAATCTATCATCCAAAGGAAAAATAGAATATGAAACTTCCTCACAAAAGTGTAGGAGCAGTAATTTTCTTCTACAATGCTAATAATCCTTGTCACAAAGAAAACATACTCTTATTTGCTGCTCTTGTATTGGAAGTTAGGCAATAAATCTACATTTAAAACCTACTAATTAACTTCATTTTCTTCTTAACTTAATGAGAAATATTTCAAGAGTTAGCAAATGTTTTCTTTCTATTCTCTCCCTCTTATATATACAATCCCCAAAGTGGAAGTAAACAATGAATTTATTGTTTCATATATTCATTAGAACATATTTAGAGACAAACTATGCTTTGTGAAGAACACATCAACTGATTTATATATATCAATCATTCAAAGACTTATTTCAAAATTAAAATCTTTTAGATAAGAAAATTTCTATTTATTCAAGATAAATATAGTAAACAACTCTGAACTACCTTAGTTTTCAATGTAACAACTTTCGAAGAAACTATTTTGTTCTGTTTTACAATATTGTAAATTTAAAAATCATAGTACCTTCAATTTTCTATTTTGATAACAATATTCCATTGATTAAACTCGCAATATGAGGTATTTATACTGTCTGTGACTAAGAAACATTTTGAAATAAATAGAAAATTGAAAGAAGAATAGAAAAAAGCATATTTGATGTTTTCAAAGCAATTTCATCATTTCAAACTATACAATAGCAAATCTATTGAAAATTAAATAACAGTACAACTTTAGACTTACTATTTAATACTTCAACAATATAATATGTTATATCACTATTCCAGGAATCTAAGTTTAAATTATTCATAAAGGATAATTTGATTCTAAAAAAATTCTTATGTTTAACAGTAAATAGATTTTCCTTCTGTCATTTGACAGATTATCTTCCTCAACAAGTATTTTTTTCAAACAAAATTACATTCTTTACAGTGACAAGAAGACATTTTGTATTTTTAAGTGTAAAATATTTACATTTCATTGCATTTTAGCATTTTAACCCAGAGTAAAAGTTTAGGGAAGCCAGAGTAGTGATGGGTCGCCTATAAAATATACAGAGGCACTATTATGATAAATCTACATTTTTTTTTAAGTTTTAATATATAAAGACTCCAGAGATCATTAAAAACATACATGAAAATTCTTTAGGTGCAGATTATTATCTTTTTAAGTTAGTTATTAATGACGTATAAAATGCTATTACTGCTTACATATTTATCTATTTGCTAAATTCTTAATAATGTTAGTAGGTTTGTATTATCTATTTGGAACAAAACAAATCATTATTATAATTTTATCTTAAGTTCTGATACTGGCACTTTTTTTCCTTCATGCCTCACTTTTTCACTCCCCAATTAATTCATTCAAGAAATAAGGAGAACATGAGAGACGTGCCAAACATTGCCCTAATTTCTGGGACTGAAAACAATAACCATAGCTTTTTGTTCTTATGAAACTCAAAATCTAACAGTGAAGTTGGAAAACTTAAAAAATTAACTAATTCTAATTGCCATAGAATTGTAAATATAAGTTGTGGTAGAAGCATATGCTGGATAGACCAAAACATATGAAATTCTTATTGCATGGTCCACATTTAAGGGAAATAATATAACTAAATAGGAAAACCACTGTAATACAGCAAGATACAAATTTAAAGCAGCAACTGCTTCTTCTGAAGAAATTTTGATAGCTTGAGTAATGAAGGACTTCAAAATAATAAAAAGAGACAGATAACTATCAATAGGAAATTACTTTCTCTGCCAATGCCAAGGTAATATCTTAAGGTTCCTTCATTGTAGCACCATAGAGACAGGCATACATTTCTGCTGAAATACAATCCTTGAAGACTTCATACTTCTAAGTCTCAACTTTGACAGAGATGGAGAATTTTTTGTGATTCCCATATTTTTTAAATTAAAGACTCCAGTTGTCTTCTCGCATATACATTTAAAACCCTGGCTACTCTTGGGAGAGTAAGACCCAATGACCTCTATCCAAAACTCTGTCAAAAATGTCTTCTCTGATATTTGGCATGAGATTGCTGGAATGCTTCAGTTTATCTATAAAATAGATAACACTGGTATGTACCTTATAAGAAAAATTTAGCAATTTTCTCTCAACTCCTTGGAGAAATCTGGGTGAAAAGTGATAAGTAAATGAAAACTTTAATAATAGAAAAATGAAAAAGTGCTGTGTAATACTATATAGCTCATTTATTCAAAGACTTTTTGAAATAATGAAATTCCTCATTATCATGAGTTTGTTTGGCTTAATTTGAGTAGTTTTGTTCACAGTATTGAGCATAATATTGAGTCTATATTGAATGTATTATACTTTATATTCATTATAGTAATATGTGTTTCAGAAAGAGGTTGTGTTCTATTTAGGACATATATATAAACATATACATACATATATACATATATATGTGGCATATATATATAACATACATATGGTTTTATAATAGTGTCAAGTTCCACATGTTCTATAAGTTAAAATTCTATTAAAAACTTTCTTCCTCACCTAACTAGTGTATTTTCAAAATAAAGAAAATGATGTCAATATTATCTAAAAATATTTTAAATTATTAATAATAATTATAAATGTTTTGATCAAAGTAAAAATTAGAAGGCAATAGGCAATGCACTGGACCTTCATTGTCACTGCATTATACAAGGCAAAACTGTTTAGCACAAAGAAATATTACACAGCAGACTCAGTATATGTGGAATATTAACAGGATTGATTTTCTTGAACACAATATCCCTTGAAATTATATCAAGGGAAAAAGAAAAAAACCTGACATTTAAAAAGTGTCAATAATGCTTTAATATAATAAATAAATGCAGAGGAATAGTAAGCTTTTACAAACATCAGCTTGTCATTTTCTTAGTATATCAAACAACGCACATTCTGTGGAATTAATAACTTGACAAGTGCATACCGGTTAAACATGTGCATAACCACAAAGCCAAGGAAATCTTACCACCTCTGTCAATACACTCAACATGAAATGTCAATAAGATCATATATAACAATCTCCAAAAGAAAATGAAAGAAAATGAAATGCCAAAAGCAATAGGTCAAGAGAAAAGCAGAGTTAGGAGTAAGGTGGACGAAGGGCATCTAAGTGTCAGTAAGTCTCTGGAAAAATACATCAAAAATCTAGAAACTGCTCAAAGAAGACATTTGAAATCACAGACATGGAACAGAAATAATTTCCCTAGCAACTCAAATATCAGGGAGTATTCTCAAGGCTTAATCTCTCCCCTTTTTCTTGGCATAATTGTCTTTCCTATCCCTATCTCCCTGCAGAAGAATTAATGGTTAATATTCAGTATGTATGTCAACAGAAGCCATGAATGTTAATTTTAGACTTCAGTAATGACTAAGTCACAGTCAGAGCCTAATGGAATAGCCACTATGACAAGAAAATAAGGCTTAAACCAGCATAGATTATTTAAAAGAGATAAGCATGGAAAAGAGAGATGTGGTATTACCCTATTTTATGTTGTGAACAGACATTTAAGATGAGCAATCAAAGGGAATCTGATAGAGAGTATTAGAGTTAATAGGGAAGAACCAGTAAGAAATGGTAGTATGGTAGGAATTTTAATTGGCATTTCTAAATGAGGTGGAGAAAGCAGATAATATTTTGTTCAGCCAGTTTATCAGAGCTGCTTTATGTCACAATAAGATGTTGGTTATACACAGGAGTTACTAAGATGTTGGTTGAGCAGAAAGCCAGTCATTAGAATGGCATAATATTCAAGGTCCTCCAAGTATGCTATGACATTTATAATCTTTAAATAAAGAAAGAAATAAGCTAGGAACAGTCAATATTCTTGATTATTATCTTATCAATGAGGGCAAGTTGATTTAGGATCAAACAGTACAAAGAAACAAATATTAGGAGAGACAAGTAACAGGCTAAGCCACTAAAAGTGAGTCCAAAGACATACGATTATTTATTTAAGAGAAAAATCAAGCAATTTAAAGAAAGAAACTACAGTTGTAAAAAGTGCGTAAGAGAAAAACATTATGAAATCATAATCAACTCTATTGATTGTATAATTGTCCGTTCTGCAGATACCAAGACCTGAGACATGATCTTTTCCCTAGCTAGACTTTGAGAATATTACCATCCCCCCTCTCTTACCCCACCTCATACCCAAAGAAGGGAGAAAGAAAACTAATCTTGTGGACTGTGCACAGGGTAAGATGAGCAGGCAAGACTCAGTCACTGTTTCAATTTCTTAACCTTCATGAGTACTGCATAATTTACAAATCGTTGTATATGCAAGTCAGTTTTGTCCAATGACAAGCATCTTGGGAAGATGAGCATCGGCAGGTAGCAGATGTTATTTTTTTAATAATTTATTGAGGTGAAATTCACATAACAAAGTAAACCATTTTAAAGTAAATAATTTGGTAGTAGTTAATATGTTCACAATGTTGTGTAACCAACATTTGTATCTAGCTCCAAAACATTTCAATCACTCCAAAGTAAGCCCCTTACCTTACCTATTAAGTGGTTTCTTCTTCCTTTTCCTCCCTCCTGGGCCCTGGAAAACTCCAATAATGCATTCTGTTCCTATGAATTTCATCGATTTCAGGTATTTTGTATAAACGGAATCATACCATATGTGACTTTTTATTTGGCTTCTTTCACTTGCCATAATATTTTGTAGGCTTTTCCATGCTGTTTCATATATCGGTATTTTATTTCTCTTTATAACTGAAAAATATTCCAATATGTATATCTATCTATCTATATCTATATCTATATAGATATAGATAGATAGATATACACACACACTATTTGGTTATCCATTGGTCATTGATGGACATTCTAGTTATTTTCACCTTTTGGCTATTGTGAATAGTGCTGCAGTGAACTGTGTGAACATGCGCATATTTAAGTACCTGTTTTTGATTCTTTGGGATATATCCCTAGAAGTGGAATTGCAGGACCATATGATATTTCTATATTTAAATATTTGTGGAATCATCAAATTGTTTTCCATAGTGGCTTACCATTTTACATTCCCACCAGCACTGTACAAGTGTTCCAATTTCTCCACAACCTTGTCAACACTTGTGCATGAGTTAGTTTTAATTATTGCTATCCTGGTTGATTTTAACTTATATTTCATTGTGGTTTTGATTTGTATTTCTCTAATGACTAACGATTTTGCACATCTTTTCAAGTGCTTGATGTCTATTTGTATAGCTTTTTTTTTAACGTCTTTATTGGAGTATAATTGCTTTACAATGTAGCATTAGTTTCTACTGTATAACAAAGTGAATCAGCTATATGTATACATATATCCCCTTATCCGCTTCCTCTTGGACCTCCCTCTCACCCTCCCTATACCACCCCTCTAATTGTTCACAAAGCACAGAGCTGATCTCTCTGTGCTATGCAGTTGCTTCCCACTAGCTATATATTTTATGTTTGGTAGTGTATATATGTCAATGCTACTCTCTCACTTCATCCCAGCTTAAACTTCCCCTTCCCCATGTCCTCAAGTCCATCCTCTACATCTATGTCTTTATCCCTGTCCTACTCCTAGGTTCATCAGAACCTTTCTTTTATATATATATATATATATATATATATATATATATATATATATGTTAACATAAGGTATTTGTTTTTCTCTTTCGGACTTCCTTCACTCTGTATGAGAGAATCTAGGTCCATCCACCTCACTACAAAAAACTCAATTCCATTTTTTTTATGACTGAGTAATATTCCATTGTATACATGTGCCACATCTTCTTTATCCATTCATCTGTGGATGGACACTTAGGTTTCTTCCGTGTCCTGGCTATTGCAAATAGTACTGCAGTGAACATTGTGGTACATGACTCTTTTTGAATTATGGTTCTCTCAGGGTATATGCACAGTAGTGGGATTGCTGGGTCTTATGGTAGTACTATTTTTAGTTTTTTAAGGAACCTGCATGCTGTTCTCCATAGTGGCTGTATCCATTTACATTCCCACCCACAATGCAAGAGGGTTCCCTTTTCTCCACACCCTCTCCAGCATTTATTGTTTGTAGATTTTTTGATGATGGCCATTCTGACTGTTGTGAGTTGATACATCATTGTAGTTTTGATTTGCATTTCTCTTAATGATCAGTGATGTTGAGCATCCTTTCTTGTGTTTGTTAGCAATCGCATATCTTCTTTGGAGAAATGTCTATTTAGGATTTCTGCCAATTTTTGGATTAGGTTTTCTTCTTTGATATTGAGCTGTATGAGCTGCCTGTATATTTGGAGATTTATCCTTTGTCAGTTGTTTCATTTGCAAATATTTTCTCCCATTCTTAGGGTTGTCTTTTCATCTTGTTTATGCTTTCCTTTGCTTTGTAAAGGCTTTTAAGTTTCATTAGGTCCCATTTGTTTATATGTTTTTAATTCCATTTCTCTAGGAGGTGGGTCAAAAAGGATCTTGCAGTGATTTATGTCATAGAGTTCTTTGCTTATGTTTTCCTATAAGAGTTTTATACCCTCTGGCCTTATATTTAGATCTTTAATCCATTTTGAGTTTATTTTTGTACACAGTGTCAGGGAGTGTTATACTTTCATTCTTTTACATGTAGCTGTCCAGTTTTACCAGCACAACTTATTGAAGAAGCTGTCTTTTCTCCATTGTATATCTTGCCTACTTTATCAAAGATAAGGTGACCATATGTGTGTGGGATTATCTCTGCACTTTCTATCCTGTTCCATTGATCTGTATTTCTGTTTTGTGCCAGTACCATACTGTCTTGATTACTGTAGCTTTGTAATATAGTCTGAAGTCAGGGAGCCTGATTCCTCCAGCTCCATTTTTCTTTCTCAAGATTGTTTTGGCTAATTGGGGTCTTTTTTTATCCATACAAATTGTGCAATTTTTTGTTCTAGTTCTGTGAAAAATGACATTGGTAGTTTGATAGGGATTGCACTGGATCTGTAGATTGCTTTGGGGAGCATAGTCATTTTCACAATGTTGATTCTTCCAATCCAAGAACATGGTATATATCTCTCACCCTGTTTGTATCATCTTTAATTTATTTCATCAGTGTCTTATAGTGTTCTGCATACAGGTCTTTTGTCTCCTTAGGTAGGTTTATTCCTAGGAATTTTATTCTTTTTGTTGCAGTGGTAAATGGGAGTGTTTCCTTAATTTCTCTTTCAGATTTTTCATTATTAGTGTATAGGAATGTAAGAGATTTCTGTGCATTAATTTTGTATCCTGCTATTCTACCAATTCATTGATTAGCTCTGTAGTTTTCTGGTAGCATCTTTAGGATTCTCTATGTATAGTATCATGTCATCTGCAAAACAGCGACAGCTTTACTTCTTCTTTTCCAATTTGGATTCCTGTTATTTCTTTTTCTTCTCTGATTGCTGTGGCTAAAACTTCCAAAACTATGTTGAATAATAGTGGTGAGAGTGGGCAACCCTGTCTTGTTCCTGATCTTAGTGGAAATAGTTTCAGTTTTTCAACATTGAGGATGATGTTGGCTGTGGGTTTGTTATATATGGCCTTTATTATGTTGAGGAAAGTTCCCTCTATGCCTACTTTCTGCAGGGTTTTCGTCATAAATCGGTGTTGAATTTTGCTGAAAGCTTTTTCTCCATCTCTTGAGATTATCATATGGTTTTTACACTTCAACTTTTTAATATGGTGTATCACATTGATTGATTTGCATATATTGAAGAATCCTTGCATTCCTGGGACAATCCCATTTGATCATGGTGTATGATCCTTTTAATGTGCTCTTGGATTCTGTTTCTAGTATTGTGTTGAGGATTTTTGCATCTATATTCATAAGAGATATTGGCCTTACCTTTCTTATTTTGTGACATCTTTGTCTGGTTTTGGTATCAGGGTGATGTTGGCCTCATAGATATTGTTTGGGAATGTTCCTCCCTTGCTATATTTTGGAAGAGTTTGAGAAGGATAGGTGTTAGCTCTTCTCTCAATGTTTGATAGAATTTGCCTGTGAAGCCATCTGGTCCTGGCGTTTGTTTGTTGGAAGATTTTTAATCACAGTTTCAATTACAGTACTTGTGATTAGTCTGTTTATATTTTCTATTTCTTCCTGGTTCAGTCTTGGAAGGTTGTGCTTTTCAAAGTATTTGTCCATTTCTTCCAGATTGTCCATTTTATTGGCATATAGTGGCTTGTAGTAATATCTCATCATCCTTCGTATTTCTGCAGTATCAGTTGTTACTTCTCCTTTTTCATTTCTAATTCTGTTAATTGGAGTCTTCTCCCTTTTTTTCTTGATGAGTCTGGCTAATGGTTTATCAATTTTGTTTATCTCTTCAAAGAACCAGCTTTTAGTTCTATTCATCTTTGTTAACATTTCCTTCCTTTCTCTTTCAGTTATTTCTAATCTGATCTTTATGATTTCTTTCCTTCTGCTAACTTTGGGGTTTTTTTGTTCTTCTTTCTTTAATTGCTTTAGGTGTAAGGTTAGTTTGTTTATTTGAGATTTTTCTTGTTTCTTGATGTAGGATTGTATTGTTATAAACTTCCCTCTTAGAACTGCTTTTGCTGCATTCCATAGGTTTTGGGTTATCGTGTTTTCATTTTCATTTGTTTGTAGGTAATTTTTGATTTCCTATCTGATTTCTTCAGTGATCTCTTGGTTATTTAGTAGCATACATTTTATCCTCCATGTGTTTTTTTTTTTTTTTACAGACTTTTTCCTGTAATTGATATCTATTCTCATAGCGTTGTGGTCGGAAAAGAAACTTGATATGATTTCAATTTCTTAAATTTACCAAGGCTTGATTTGTGACCCAAGATATGACCTACCATAGAGAATGTTCCATGAGCACTTGAGAAGAATGTGTATTCTGTTGTTTTTGGATGGAATGTCCTATAAATATCAATTAAGTCCATCTTGTTTAATGTATCATTTAAAGCTTGTTTTTCCTTATGTATTTTCATTTTGGATGATCTGTCCATTGGTGAAAGTGGGGTGTTAAAGTCCCCTACTATGATTGTGTTAATGTCGATTTCCACTTTTATGGCTGTTATCATTTGTCTTATATACTGAAGTGCTTCTATATTGGGTGCATAAGTATTTACAATTGTTATATCTTCTTCTTGGATTGACCCCTTGATCATTATGTAGTGTCCTTCTTTGTCTAATGGTCTTTATTTTAAAGTCTATTTTGTCTGATATGAGAATTGCTACTCTACATTTCTTTTGATTTCCATTTGCTTGGAATAACTTTTTCCATCCCCTCACTTTTGGTCTATATGTGTCCCTATGTCTGAATGGGGTCTCTTGTAGTCAGCATATATATCGGTCTTATATTCATTCAGCCAGTTTATGGCTTTTTTGGAGCATTTAATCCATTTACCTCTAAGGTAATTATTGATATGTATGTTCCTATTACCATTTTCTTAAATGTTTTGGGTTTGTTATTGTTGGTCTTTTCCCTCTTTTGTTTCCTGCCTAGAACAGTTCCTTTATATTTTTTGTAAAGCTGGTTTGGTGATGCTGACTTCTCTTAACTTTTGCTTGTCTGTAAAGGTTTTAATTTCTCCATCAAATCTTAATGAGATCCTTGCTGGGTAGAGTAATCTTGGTTGTAGTTTCTTCCCTTTCATCACTTTAAATATGTCCTGACACACCTTTCTGGCTTACAGGGTTTCTGCTGAAAGATCAGCTCTTGACCTAATGGGATTCCCTTGTATGTTATTTGTTGCTTTTCCATTGTTGCTTTTAATATTTTTTCTTTGTATTTTATTTTTGATAGTTTGAATAACAGGTGTCTTGCCATGTTTCTCCTTGGATTTATCCTGTATGGGACTCTCTGAGCTTTCTGGACTTGATTATTTTCTTTCCCATATTAGGAATTTTTCAACTATAATCTCTTCAAATATTTTCTCAGTCCCTTACTTTTTCTCATCTTCCTCTGGGACCCCTATAATTCGAATGTTGGTGTGTTTAGTGTTTTCCCAGAGGTCTCTGAGACTGTTCTCAATTTTTTTTCATTCTTTTTCTTTATTCTACTCTGCAGTAGTTTTTTCCACTATTTTATCTTCCAGGTCACTTATCCATTCTTCTGCCTCAGTTATTCTGCTATTGATCTCTTCTAGAGAATTTTTAATTTCATTTATTGTGCTGTTCATGATTGTTTGTTTGCTCTTTAGTTCTTCTAGCTCCTTGTTAAACATTTCTTGTATTTTCTTCGTTCTATTTTCAAGATTCCAGATGATCTTTACTGTCATTACTATGAATTCTTTTTCAGGCAGACTGCTTATTTCCTCTTCATTTGTTTGGTCTGCTGGGTGTTCACTTTGCTCCTTCATCTGCTGTGTATTTCTCTGTCTTCTAATTTTGCTTAACTTACTGTGTTTGGGGTCTCCTTTTCACAGGCTGCATGTTCATAGTTCCTGTTGGTTTTGGTGTCTTCCCCCAGTGGGTAAGTTTGGTTCACTGGCTTGTGTAGGCTTCCTGGTGGAGGAGACTGTGCTTGTTTTCTGGTGGATGATGCTGGATGTTGTCTTTCTGGTGGGCAGGAATGCATCTGGTGGTGTGTTTTGGGGTGTCTGTGAACTTATTCTGATTTTAGGCAGCCTCTCTGCTAATGGTGGGAGTTGTGTTCCTGTCTTTGTAGTCGTTTGGCATGGGGTGTCCAGCAGTGGAGTTTGCTGGTCATTGGGTGGAGCTGGGTCTTAATTTTCAGATGGAGATTTCTTGGAGAGCTCTTGCTGATTGATATTACATGGAGCTGGGAGGTCTCTGGTGGTCCAGTGTCCTGAACTCAGCTCTCTTATCTCAGAGGCTCAGGCGTGATACCCAGCTGGAGCACCAAGACCCTGTCAGCCACATACGTTAGAAGAAAAGGGAGAAAAAAAAAAGGAAGAAAAATAAATAACTTTATTAAATAAAGTTATTAAAATAAAAAAATAATTTTTAAGTAATAAAAAAAACAGGAGAGAGTAACCAAACCAATAAACAAATCCACCATGGTAACAAGTGCTAAAACTATACTAAGATAAATATAAAGATCAGAAACTAGTCAGTTGCATACAGCAAACTCCAAGTCTACAGTTGCTCCCAAAGTCCACCACCTCGATTTGGGATGATTCATTGTCTATTCAGGTATTCCACAGATGCAGGGTACATCAAGTTGAGTGTGGAGATTTAATCCGCTGCTCCTGAGGCTGCTGGGAGAAATTTCCCTTTCTCTTCTTTGTTCGCACAGCTCCTGGGGTTCAGCTTTGGATTTGGCCCCACCTCTGCATTTAGGTCGCCCTCTGGCATCTGTTCTCTCCCCAGACAGGACAGGGTTAAAGCAGCAGCTGATTAGGGGTCTCTGGCTCACTCAGGTTTGGAGGAGGGAGGGGTACAGAATGCGGGGCAAACCTGTGGCAGCAGAGGCCAGTATGACTTTGCAACAGTCTGAGGCACACTTTTTTTTCTCCTGGGGAATTTGTCCCTGGATCAAAGGACCCTTCCTGTGGTGGGCTGCACAAGCTCCCCAAGGTGTGTGGTTAGTGACCTGTGCTTGCACACAGGCTTCTTGGTGGCTTCAGCAGCAGCCTTAGCGTTTCATGGAATGCTTAGCTTATCTCTGGTTTCTGCGCTGATAGCTGCGGCTCACGCCCATCTCTGAAGCTCCTTTAGGCAGTCTTCTGAATCTCCTATCCTCATGCTCCCCAAAACAATTGTCTCTTGCCTCTTAGGCGGGTCCAGACATTTTCACGGACTCCCTCCCGTTTAGCTGTGGTGCACTTGCCCCCTTCAGGCTGTGTTCATGCAGCCAACCCCAGTCATCTCCCTGGAATCTGAAGCCCAAGAAGCCCAAGCCTCAGCTCCCAGCCCACACCTGCCCCGGTGGGTGAGCAGAAAAGCCTCTCAGGCTGGTGAGTGCTGGTCGGCACCAATCCTCTGTGCAGGAATCTCTCTGCTTTGCCCTCCCCACCCTTGTTGCTGTGCTCTCTTCTGTGGCTCTGAAGCTTCCCGCCTCCACCCACCCCCCATCTCTGACAGAGAAGGTGATTCCTAGTGTGTGGAAACTTTTCCTCCTTCACAGCTCCCTCCCCGAGGTGCAGGTCCCATCTCTATTCTTTTGTCTCTGTTTTTTCTTTTGCCCTACCCAGTACTTGGGGAGTTTTTTGCCTTTTGGGAAATCTGACGTCTTCTGCCAGTGTTCAGTAGGTGTTCTGTAGGAGTTGTTCCACATGTAAAGGTATTTTTGATGTATTTGTGAGGAGGAAGGTGATCCCATGTCTTACTCCTTTGCCAACTTAAAGGTCGATCTATGTAATTTCTTTATAGAAATGACTATTCAAGTCCTTTGCACATTTTTTAATTGTGTGGTTTCTCTTTATGTTGTTGAGCTGTTAGAGTTCTTTATATGTTCTGGGACCTAGGAGTTATTAGATATATGTTTTGCAGATATTTTCTCTTATTCTGTAGGTGGCCATTTTACTCTTTTGATAATGTCTTTTGGTGCACAAAAGTTTTTAATTTTGATGAAATCTAATTTATCCATTTTTTTCTTTTTTGCTTATGCTTTTGTGTCATATCTAAGAATCCACTGCCAAATCCAAAGTCATGAAAATTTACCCCTGTGTTTTCTTCTAAGAATTTTATGGTTTTCACACTTATATGTATGCTGTTGATCCATTTTGGGTTAATTTTTGTATATAGTATGAGGTATGGCTGCAACTTCTTTTTTGGAAGTTGAAATCTATTTTTCAAAGTACCATTTGTTGACAAAGATTATTCTTTGCCCTACTGAATGGTCTTGGTTATTGAAAATTAACTGACCATAGAGGTATAGGTTTATTTCTGGACTCTCAATTCTATTTCATTGTTCTATGTTTATCCTTATGCTCAGACTACATTGCTTTGATTACTGAGTTTCATAGTAAATTTTGAAAACTGGAAGTTTAACTTCTTCAACTTCCTTCTTTTTCCATACTTCTTTTTATTACTCAGGGGCCTTTGCAATTACATCTGAGTCTGAGGTTTGGATTTTCCATTTCTGAGAAAAAGACTGTTGGTATCATGATAGGAATTACATTGAATCTGTACATCTCTTTGGGTGGTACTGACATCTTAACAACATTAAGTCTTACAATCTATGAGCATGAGATATATTTTCATTTATTTAGGTCTTCTTTAATTTCTTTTGCCAGTAGTTTATAAATCTCAGTGTATAACTCTTTAGTTAAGGTAAGTAAATTTATTCCTAAGTATTTTATTCTTTTGGATGCTATTGTAAATGGAATTGTTTTCTTAATTTCCTTTTCAGATTATTAATTCCTTTTTGAATTGTTAATTATATATAATACAACTGGAGTTTTTGTTTTGATCTTATAACCTGCACCTTTACTGAATTTATTAGTTCCAGAGTTTGTGTATCATGTGTATGTGTGTTTATTTATTCTTTGGGGATTTCTATATATAGAATCATGTCATCTGCAACTAGAGATAATTTTACTTCTTCCATTCTAACATGGATATCTTTTATTTCTTTTTCTTGCCTAATTGCTCTAACTAGACCTTCCAGTGAAATGTTGAAAATCAGCATCCTTGTTTTGTTCCTGATACTAGGGGGAAGTTTTTAGTCTGTCACCATTGAGTATGTTGTTAGTTGTGGATTTTTAATAAATACCCATTTTCATGTTGAGGAAATTCTCTTCTATTCCTAATTTTCTGAGAATTTTTGAAATGAAAGGATGTTAGATTTGTCAAATTATTTTACCAGACTTATCTTAGTGAAGTCATATTATTTTTTGGAAAACACTGAAAAAGAAAATTCTCTGAAAAATGGTCCAGGTAATATAATCCATGTAACTATAAAAAAACAAAAGAGGAAAGGAATAGCATGGGTAATCATAGAACAATCAACTCAAACCCTGAGAAGACACTAAAATAAATCATCTAATAATTAATTTACAATAATCTAGCAGAATATAAGATATTAGATAGCAATGTATATGAATTTAGAAAGTAGAAATAAAGGCCCCCAAAATTCATTCTTTTCTATGAGACAATGAAAGACTATATAGAAGGAGAGGATAAGAAGGGATAATATTTGATAATCTTATATTTTAATTATAATTTTTATTATAAATCATGGCATTGTGATCTATAAGCCAGAACCATATGGTATTAGATTGAGAGAGATTTCTAGTGTTGAAGACAGATATGAAATGTTGTGTTATTGGTATATAGGGTCTCTCAAGTCTGAAATCAATGTGTCAGCAGGTCCGCATTGCTTATAGACTGAAAGAATCTGCTTCCAAGTACTTCCAGGATGTTGGGAAAATTAGTTTGTTTTCATGTTTTTCATGTGGCCCTCTCCATTTTCAAACCAGCAAAGGTACTTTGGGTCCTTCTCATGCTTTGAATATCTCTAACTTCCTCTTCTGCCCTCAGCCAGGAGAAAGCTCAGCTTTTAAGAGCTCATGTTTAATAACATTAGCTAGCTGGACAATCCAAAGTAATCTCCCTACTTTAAAGTTAAGTGATAAGTAAACTTAATTATATCTGCAAAGTTCCTTATGTCTTGTAAGGTAACATTCAGGAGTGTAACACCATGGGACAAAGGTCATAGAGCCAAAATTCTGGCAACCTTTCACAGGCCATATGGTAAGGGCATGTGTAAATTCATTAAAAACAAAGAAGCCCGTCCCAGGCATGCACAAGCCTGACAGGGGGCTGCAGAGGTGCATGAAGCAGAAGCAGAAGCCCACCCACCAGGGTCCTGGTGCTGTGGGCAGAGGAGTTCTCTCCACTGGACAGTAGGCAGGTTGGAGCCCATGACCACTATGCTTCAGCCAAAGGTGGTGCTGACTTTGGGAAAAAAATTTTTTTTTAAAGAAAGCAAACAATAGTAACAACAACAAAAACTACAAAAAGTTGTCTTCTGTCTTGCGTAGCTTTTGCCAAGTAATATGCTGTATATTCTTTTTCTTATATATCTATTGTATCTATTTTTCATCTGTTGGTCTTCATGTTTTTTCTCTTCATCTCTGTATTGTACTAAATGTTTTCAATTAAATCTCACTACTACTTTGTCAGTTTGAATATGCTGTTCTACATGTGGGTTTTTTTTTTCCTGTTTGTTTAGGTTTGATTTTGGTTTTCACTGTTTGAAATTCTCTGAGCTTGAATTTTTGTTTAATATCAGTTCAACGTTTATGGAAATCCTTAGCCATAATCTTTTCACATCTTTCTTTTGTCCTCTTATGTCTCTATTATTCTGTGATTCCAATTAAGCATATGTTCACATTTTATATTATTCTACATCTCATGATGTTCTGCTCTAGTTTTTTTTTTTTTCTCTTCTCTTTCTGTTTCAAGTTGTGTAATTATTATTGACCTACTTAAAATTTCATTTGTTCTTTTCTTAGCTGTGTTGATTCTAATGATGAGTCCATCAACATCATACTTCATATCTCTTACTGTGTTTTTACTTTAACTCTAGTACTTGATTCATTCCTGTTTTATTCTCTCTGCTGAAATTCCCTATGTCTTCATGCATTTCATCCACCTTTTCTATAAACATACTAATTTGAGAGGTTTTTTTTTAATTCCTTAATTTATAATTTCAACGTCTAAATCATCTCTGAATCTTCTGTTGAATGCTTTGTTTCTTGTTTTTATTTTTTTTATGACCTTACTCTTTTGTATATCTCATAAATTTTAATTGCATGTCAGACATAGTGTGTAGAACAACAGAGACTGAGGGAAAGAGTATTTGTGACTGGAAATGGGCATGCCTTTTTTTTTTCTACTAGGCCTTTAGTTGGGGAGATGAATCAATGTTGTCTGGAACTGTGCACAATTTGGGTATTACTTTTGCTATAGATACTTTTAGTGCACCACCAGCTTCAAATTTCTCTGGTATTATCTTGTGCTTAGACTTTTCATCGGTTTGTCAGTGGCTTCTCCTCAATGTACCAGCTCTACCCTCAGCTTTAGGCCTTCCCTCTGTTCCTGCATCTCAGAGAAGATCTCTCCATGATCCCTGGTAGGTACTTGTTTATTGCTGCTTTCCTTCACTGATGTAATGGTGGGAGACAGGGAGGGTTATCTCTTTTCCTGGTTCAACCTTATTTTTAGGTAGGTCCTGCATCCCTGGTTCTCAGGTTTCAGGTTTTCTTGGTTTATTCTTCCTTTCCTCCAGTGAGAGGAGAATTCTATTTGTCTGAGCTCATCCCCTAATGGCTTCAGTCTTTAGCTCTTTAGGGAAGAATGGACTGGGTGGATCTTTTTGCGTTCCAGTAGCTATGGCAGCTTCCCTTCTCCAAGCCTGAACTACTAAGGAAGGATTTCTCTGCTCTTTATCCTGCCCCCAATATTGCTCATGTACAACCCAGGGAGATTGTAAAGTGGAGCTTGCAGGTTTATATGCTGCTCTCAGTGTTCTATGTTGACATGCTAACCATCACTCAGACTTTAGCAATATGTTAAAATTGTAGTGGGATTCTTCTTACCTGCATGTATGCAATCTCTGTCTATCCCCCTTGCCACAGGTGAACTAGTGCCCTTGCCCCATCTTTCCTTATGTTTCAGGCTAGTTTTCTCTGTGACCTTAGATTCTGTTGAATTTAAGAAAAATATAATTGTGTACTTAATCCAGTTTTTTCTTCTTGGTAGAATGAGAGCAACACTTTTCAGGTTTGTAAATATTTGGCAGAAGCTTGAAGCCAATTATTGTAAAGATATAATGAATAATTGTATGTCTGGATAGGTAGATCCTTGAGGCCAAGGACCATGTCTTACTTATATAAGAGTAGCCTCTAGATTCAGGGAAGGCATGTAGTAAAAGCTCAATAAATTGGTATTGAATTGGATTTATAATCTTATCAATATCAGAACTAATATATGGTTATACCAGTGGTTTTCCACTAGGGTGATTTTGCACCCCCCTCCACCCAAGGGACATTTGACAGTATGCAGACATTTTTCACTGTTGTCAGGTCCAGGGGTAAGTGTGTGTGTGTGTGTGTGTGTGTGTGTGTGTGTGTGTAAACACAGACAATTATTGATATTTATAATTCACATAAATATCAATTTCACTGAGGTTGAGAAATTCTTGGTTATACAAACATAGGAATTATAGAGCACATTTTATACAAACTAGATTAAGCTAATAAAGAGTCATGAATAGACATATGTACCAAAATATCTAATGATATGTTAAATCCACTGACTTCTATTTGTACATAGGACAGATCTGGCTGCAAGTAACAGAAACTCCAATTCAAAATAATATTAAACAATAAAGAAACTTATTATATCAACTTAATGGGGAATCTAAAAGTAGCGAGACTTTAGACGGGGTAGCTTCAGGGTTGTTCTTTTCCTCTATGAGTTTCCTGGTTCTTTTTTTCTTTCTTTTTTCACAAGCTGTCTTTGTCCAAGGGCCACCTTCTATCACCTTGAGGATACAGGGAGGGAGAAGGGTAAGCTGTGGCAAAGTGTGAGAGAGGCATGGACATATATACACTACCAAACATAAGGTAGATAGCTAGTGGGAAGCAGCTGCATAGCACAGGGAGATCAGCTCGGTGCTTTGTGACCGCCTGGAGGGGTGGGATAGGGAGGGTGGGAGGGAGGGAGACGCAAGAGGGAAGAGATATGGGGACATATGTATATATATAACTGATTCATTTTGTTGTAAAGCAGAAACTAACACACCATTGTAAAGCAATTATACTCCAATAAAGATGTTAAAAAGAAGATTACAAGATGGCCTCTAGAACCACTGGAGAAACAAGCTTTGTTATCATATCTTATATGGATTATGTTTTATAATTTCATCTTTAAAACAAGCAAATTCAAGGTAAATAAGGAGTGGGAAAGTTTATTTTGGTAGAGACTTGAGACAAAGAACCCATCCCAGGATGATCTGAAGATTATTGAAAATACCAAGGATGTGAAAATGTATTTTCTAAAACTATGTTTCTTTGCAAAGGAAAAAGTCTGGAAGAATATAAACCAAAATATTAAACAGTTTATGTAGGTTGGAATTTTAGGTAATTATATGTTATATTTTTATAGTATTTCCATCAGAGTATTGCTACTATGTATTACTTCTAAACTCTTCAAAAATGAAGGTCAAATTAGTTCCAATGAACCAAAATACTCTTTATAAAACAAAAGGAAGGGGGCTTCCCTGGTGGTGCAGTGGTTGAGAGTCCGCCTGCCGATGCAGAGGACACGGGTTCGTGCCCCGGTTCGGGAAGATCCCACATGCCGCAGAGTGGCTGGGCCCGTGAGCCATGGCCGCTGAGCCTGTGCGTCCCAGAGCCTGTGCTCCGCAACGGGAAAGGCCACAACAGTGAGAGGTCCGCGTACTGCAAAAAAAAAAAACAACCAAACAAACAAACAAAAAAAAAACAAAAGGAAAAGAAAAAAGTTTAACACATATTTTAACAGAAATATTCAAACCTTTAATTTGAGGGTGGTCCCTTATTTACAGAATTTACCTTAGAAATATCAGCAAATATCTTGGCTTAGGCTATTGGCTTTCTTTGGATTACTAACAAAATGTATATATATATATTCCTCCTCTTCCATCAGGCAATACACCTTTATGCTCTGGCAGAGCTTTATTGTTTGTATGTTCAACCCTAAAAGGCTCATCTTTCTTCCTCAATATTCTGTGCCACATGTATATCCTACATCTTTTGTTTTTCAATTCATCCATACCAACTGGCTGAAAACTTTGGAGTTATTCCTTACTCCTCCTTCTTTGTATCAGTTTTCACAATTAATCAATTATCATGTACTGAAGATTCTAGCTCTAGAAGATCCTCACTGTCTAAGCTACATTTTCTACCCCATGAAAACTGTCCTATTTCATACTTCCACTGTCCCTACCTGAATCTTTCAGTTTCAACCCTATTGACTTTATTAATGGCTCCTCTATCATTTATTTAAATTATTCATCACAGAGGATCTCTTTCCAAATATAAGTGAAATCTTGGCATTCCACATTTTTAACAAATGCAATAGTGTCTTGTACCTTGCAGAATTAAGTAAGACTCTGATATAACCTAGCCTGGATTCTCATTCTCTTCTTTGTCTATATGTATTAGATTGACTCATGTAAGTTACAGATCCTATGTCTTCTTAAAGTCTTCCTAGAGCTGTATCCTATGCTGAAATAATTATGAGTTAACTATTCTTCCTCAGCATTCCCAGTCTCAGGTGTTACCATGAAAGTCAACTCTGATTTCTTCTCTGCCACCATGTCTTGAGCGTTTAAAATATGCCAGACGATTTATTAAATGTTTTATATATTTATTTCATTAATTCTCATATCTAACTAATGAAATAGGTTTTAGCTACTCTTCTCCCCATTTAATAGATGAAATACTTAGTCACAGAGAGAGTAAATGGCCTAAAGTCACACAGCTAGGAGACGGTAGGGCCATTTCACAACCAGGTTGCCTGACTCCAGGATTCATGCTCTTTATCATAAAACTACACTTTGATTTTATTAATCACTAGAGCCAAAGCAAACGTTTAGTACTTCTAAATTTTATTTATTCCCATATGGTTTTATTTTTAATGGTTAACTTGTCTCCACAACGGTTTGCAAGTTTTGAAGCAAGGATATATATATATATTTGTTTGTTTGTTTGTTTTGTTTTGTTTTTTGCGATACGTGGGCCTCTCACTGCTGTGGCCTCTCCCGTTGCGGAGCACAGGCTCTGGATGCATAGGCTCAGCGGCCATGGCTCACGGGCCCAGCCGCTCCGCGGTATGTGGGATCTTCCCGGACCGGGGCAGGAACCCGTGTTCCCTGCATCGGCAGGCAGACTCTCAACCACTGCGCCACCAGGGAAGCCCTATATTTTTTTCTATTATCTTAATTCTGTGGTGCTTAGAAGTACTTGTAGATAGTTTGTATTAAATGAATGTTGGACAAATGACTAGTTTATTCACCTCACGGAATCTCCTTATCTTAATTCATCTTAAGGTTAGTCCTATTAATTCTGATCATGTCACTATTTTGTTAAAACTGGCCTCGGGTAATTCCATGGTCTGAGCCTAATATTCTTTTTAAATGTCATATTTCACTACCTCTCTCTACAAAGCCTCCACTTGTCCAAAACATACTGTTTCATGTATGGTTCTTTCTATCTTCTTGGCCTTGGCTCTGTAGGTTCCCCTACATGTAAAAGGTTCTTCTGTTTCTCACCTCCAAGTGATCAACTTCAAAACTAGATTTCTCTGGTTCACACATGTTAGCCCTATAAACATCTATATTATTTTATCTGCACCACTTCAATGGTCCAGTGTCTGATTTATCATTGTTTCTCCAAAATAATATACCTCAGTATTTTGAAAATAACAGGATATTCAATAAATGTTAAATAAGAGAGTGGTGGGGGCAAGCTTTTAGTGTAATTTTCATATACCCCAAATTTAAATAAGGTGTATAGATTTTTCAATTATTTACATGAGACAGTAAACCATATCTTTACAATATGGGCAGTGAGTGGTCTTTTGAGGAAAACTGAGTAGGTGTGAAATATTAAACCTAGAGAAGGCAGCAACCCTTATGCCTTTCACCTCATGAATTTTGAAGACAGTTGACCTGTGGGTTTTAACCGGGTGGTTATACACAGAATTTTTTTTTTTCAGTAAACAAGTACTACAGTATGATGTAATACATGGTTGGTTGAATCTGAGCATGCAGAACCTCAGATTCTGAGGGCTGACTATAAAGTTATAGACGGATTTTTTACTGGGTTGGCACCCCTAAACCCACACTTGCCCTGTGTTGTTCAAGGGTCAACTGTAATCTTTAAAGCATAATGGGTTTAAAAGAAAAGAGCATTAAAAATTTATGTCTTTTAGACCAAAGAAGATTGGCACAGAGATAGTTTTTATTTCAGTGAAGAATGGTACAATCGTTTTGAAGGACTGTATATACTCCACTGCCACTCTTATAAACATCTTTGATTAGAGAGAAAAACACTTCCAGACATATGGAAGGATGTGCTATTTTTATATAGTGTGTACCATAAAACAGACATACGATAATAATAAAATCAGAATTCAATTCATTTAACCTACAAATCAGATTTCTATTTTAAAAGTTAATGAGAAACTATACAGAAGAATTATATATGTGTATTGGGGGAAAACCAATTAGTTCAATGTGCTGAATGTGTTGTTGGATTTGAATTAAGGAAATAAGTTAAATGCCAAAAGCAAATGCTAAAACTCACTTTAAGGTATTCTAAGTTTAATCTTATGATTCTAAACTTAACTAGTATTTGACTTTGTAGACAATTCTCCTATGCAAAGAAGTGAATTTCAGAGGTCATATTTGGCTTATACTTCTAAACTGATGCATCTCTTTTTGTTTTCAAATGATCTGAAGTGGAGAGAGAAAAGATTATATTCACTCATCTTCCTAACGATATCTGCCTTCTATACCATACTCTGCATTTCTAAGTTGAATTTTTCAAATAGCAAATAACTCAATAGAGAAAAGGCAATTGAAATATTCCCTTTCTAAGAGAATATTTTTATGGCAAGGTAATTTTTGAGATATTAATTTATGATTCCTCCCTACATTTCTGCTATTTCTTTTCTTGTAGGTACTGCTCTGCTTGCCTTATGAAAGATTTGTGATGGGCCTTCTAGACTTTTGTTTCTAAACAAAATTTACTGAAACCAATTGAGGAGTACAGATTTTTGAGATAAGAGAACATCCAGTGAGAATAGGAAATAATGATGGATGGAAAGTATAAATATTTTAAAATATAAAAACAATATATATAAAATATATAAATATATAATATTTAAAAATCACCCTTATTTATAGTCATACTTCAGGTATTAGAAGGTAGAGAAAAATGGAGAGTTTGGTTCATCCTCCAAAACAGAGCATTCACTGAATGATGAGTATAGATAGAAAAACAATGGAGAATATCACTGCGAGGAACATTGCTCCAGCACTACAGAGCCTTATGCAAGATGACATATTATTTGAAAACTGAATAGTCTATTCTTGTTGGCTTACCTGAGGAATTATTGTGTATGCACGTGTGTGTGTGTGTGTGTGTGTATGTTTAAATGTGAATTTATCTATCTTTATCAGCAGCTGTTTATCTACTTGCTCCCTCATTGACTGAGGATGCCCCAGTTTGCATTAATACCTTCTTAATATTTTGGTTGTACACATAGAGGTGCCTAGCAGACATCCCCAAAAGGGTCATTAAATTATTTTTTCTATACCGGAAAATAAGTGACTTTTAGAAAGCACAAATGTAGAGGCACTACTAGTGCCACAGAGCAGGCAGGAGGAGCCTACATGCAACTGCTCATTACTGTGCCTGAAACCAGAAATAAAGCTGAAAGGACAAGAAGTGTCAATATAGCCAAACTGGCAATTTAAAAGAGCTCTGGTGTCAATGTGGAGGATGGATTAGAAAAGTTATCAGACGTTGTAAGAGAAAATTGTCAAGATATGATGAGCTCAAAATTAAAATTATGACAGGAGAGATAAGATAAGCAGATGGATTGGAGCAATATTGCAGGGATTCATAGGGTTAGACACTGGGGAAGTGGATAGATTTGAGTAACAAGTGAAAAGAGTTCAGAATTGAAAGCCAGGTTTCTAAGAATCTGGTAGATAGTTGAGGCATCTTCTGAACTTAGAGGGGCAGAGAATATTTGAAAGAAAAATTTATAAATTTTAATTTGGACATGTTTTACTGAGAAATCTATGAAATATACACATTTTGAGGTTCAGAGTTAAGGAGAAAATTCTGAGTTTCATATAGGAAGATCCGAGATTTTTTTTTACATTTTTGAGAAAGAAATGTCTTAGCAGTAGAAAGTTAAAGAAATATAAATCATCAGCAGGATTCACAATTAATGGAGTACAAAAGATCATAAATGGTACTAAATCTGTTTTGATTCATGTTTAATGAATTTAACCCTGAAGCAAGAATAATTAAATAGCACAATATCTGAACACTAACATGCTTATGCAGAGTGGAAGCATATATAAAGGTGTTTCCTTAAGCTGGCATGTGCTTTTAATTTTCGAATAATTGGCAAATACCGCCTTGTTTAATATTCAAATTGACTTATTTAAAGTACACAGAGAAAGATTGTCCTTATTTGGAGAATGGAGAAACAGCAGCCCAGAGAGAAGAAAGGTCTTTCCACAAGTAATGAACAGAGTAAATTCCATAGACTCAGTTTCTTGATTCTTGCATGAGCACTCTGTTCATTATACCCTATTCCTTTTTATTCAGGGAAATTGTAGGCAATGAGATAGCTACTTAGTAATTAATTATTCACTACAAATTATAAAATATTATTTCTAAGTGCTAAGAAAATAATTGCTTTTATCTAGATTCAAGAATTGATATTTGAATCTAGCCATAACAAAGTACCAAAAACAGGATGATTTAACACAACAGAAATGTATTGTCTCTAGAAGTCCAAAATCAAGATACTGGCAGATCTAACCTCTCTCCAAATCTTTCAGAGGAATTCTTCCTTGTCTCTTCCTAGCTTCAGGTGGTTTGCCAGAAATGTTCACTGTTCCCTGTCTTTCAGCTGCTTAACTTCAACTTTTGTCTTCCTTGTAGCCAGTATTCTCCCTTTGTCTCTGTCTTCAGAGAGCCTTCTTATAAGTTCACCAATCATATTGGAGTTGGGGCCCACCCTACTGCAGTATGATCTCATCTTAACTAATTACATCTACAACAACTCAATTTCCAAATAAGGTGGCATTCTGGGAAACATGGGGTTAGGACTTCCACATAACTTTTGGTGGGTGTGGGGGTACAAAAATTCAACCCATAACACCAACATACCTAATTATATCAGTAAAATATTGTGTACTTACTATTAAGTTTAATTAATGAATATATTTTAAATATTAGAAGAGGCATTTGAAGATTCAGAAATATAACCCATACTTTAAATTATATTCACAAAGAATTCCTAAATAACTTTAGTATGTAATATTTAATTGACAAAGAGAAAGGGGTGATTTATATAGTCTTAAATTCTAGTTTATATGTCAACTAATAATTTTGTTTTCTTGACATAGAATTATTTTTCGATAATATAAAAATAGTTCCATGATAAAGACATATGAAAGATTGCTATTCACTAGATAGTTTAAAAAAGAGAGAAAAAGGAATTTACATTTTGTTTTGTAGATTATAAAGGAAGATTTTTGCCGTGAGAAAATATTATAAATATACTTCCTCATGTAAATTTATAACTATTATATACAAATATATGGTTTAATTTAATGTTATTATTTAATTTCATAAATTCAAATTACTGTTTACAAGCATCTTTTTTTTTTTTTTTTTTTTTTTTGTGGTACGCGGGCCTCTCACTGCTGCGGCCTCTCCCATTGTGGAGCACAGGCTCTGGACACGCAGGCTCAGTGGCCATGGCTCACGGGCCCAGCCGCTCCACGGTATATGGGATCTTCCCGGACCGGGGCACCAACCCGTGTCCCCTGCATCAGCAGGCAGACCCTCAACCACTGCGCCACCAGGGAAGCCCTACAAGCATCTTAATAATTATGTGTCTTGGTCTTCATCTACTTGATAAAGGATAAAATAATATCTCTTCACAGAAAATGTATTCAGATCATACCATAACTAAAGGTATATAGAAATACTATTAATAAATTCCATTCAAAACACCAAAAATTTGCAAATATTTTCTCCCATTCTGAGGGTTGTCTTTTCATCTTTTTTATGGCTTCCTTTGCTTTGCAAAAGCTTTTGTTTCATTAGGTCCCATTTGTTTATTTTTGTTTTTATTTCCATTTCTCTAGGAGGTGGGTCAAAAAGGATCTTGCTGTGATTTATGTCAGAGTGTTCTGCCTATGTTTTCCTCTAAGAGTTTGATAGTTTCTGGCATTACATTTAGGTCTTTAATCCATTTTGAGTTTATTTTTGTGTATGGTGTTAGAGAGTGTTCTAATCTCATACTTTTACATGTAGCTGTCCAGTTTTCCCAGCACCAGTTGTTGAAGAGACTGTCTTTTTCTCCATTGTACATTCTTGCAAAAAGACAGCCCTCAGAATGGGAGAAAATATTTGCAAATGAAGCAACTTACAAAGGATTAATCTCCAAGATATACAAGCAGCTCATGCAACTCAATATCAAAGAAATAAAACAACCCAATCCAAAAATGGGCAGAAGACCTAAATAGACATTTCTGCAAAGAAGATATACAGATTGTCAACAAACACATGAAAGGCTGCTCAACATCACTAATCATTAGAGAAATGCAAATCAAAACTACAATGAGGTATTACCTCATACCAGTCAGAATGGCCATCATCAAAAAAATCTACATACAATAAATGCTGGAGAGGGTGTGGAGAAAAGGGAACCCTCTTGCACTGTTGGTGGGAATGTAAATTGATACAGCCACTATGGAGAACAGTATGGAAGTTCCTAAAAAAATTAAAAGTAGAACTACCATACAACCCTGCAATGCCACTACTGGGCATATACCCTGAGAAAACCATAATTCAAAAAGAGTCATGTACCACAATGTTCATTGCAGCTCCATTTACAATAGCCAGGACATGGAAGCAACCCAAGTATCCATCAACAGATGAATGGATAAAGAAGATGTGGCACATATATACGATGGAATATTACTCAGCCATAAAACGAAACAAAATTGAGTTATTTGTAGTGAGGTGGATGGACATAGAGACTGTCATACAGAGAGAACTAAGTCAGAAAGAGAAAAACAAATACCGTATGCTAACACATATGTATGGAATCTAAAAAAAATATATATATATATATATATAGTTCTGAAGAACCTAGGGGCAGGACAGGAATGAAGACGCAGACGTAGAGAATGGACTTGAGGACCCGGGTAGGGGGAAGGGTAAGCTGGGATGAAGTGAGAGAGTGGCATGGACTTATATATACTACCAAATGTAAATAGATAGCTAGTGGGAAGGAGCCGCATAGCACAGGGAGATGCGCTCGGTGTTTTGTGACCACCTAGAAGGATGGGATAGGGAGGGTAGGAGGGAAATGCAAGAAGGAGGGGATATGGGGATATATGTATAGCTGATTCACTTTATTATAAAGCAGAAACTAACACACCATTGTAAAGCAATTATAATCCAATAAAGATGTTTAAAAAATTTTAATAAAATTAAAAAAAAAAAACACCAAAAATTTTTTACCACATTTGCCCTGTCACGTAGAAAAGCACATGTGTACCATGCTGCAGGGAAATATGGTTTAGGGCAACTACATCTGAACACAGAGAAAACTGCAATTTTAAAAATCTTACATGCCATTTCCTTCCAAAATACACTAGGTATATGTTTACTCAACTATAGCAACCCGAATTTGTGAGGTAAATGGAAATTCAGTGACTGAGAATCTTTTTTTCTCCCTTTTCTTCTTAAATATAAAATATATTGGTTCTTTGTCACGGCTCATAAATCAAAGATTAAGTAATGACTATCCATCTTCAGAATGCCTGGGAATTATAGTAGGAAAAAGAAATATCTTCTTTTGCATTTATAATTTGTATTTTATATAAATTTTATATTATACAAATTTTATAATTTACTTTTGTATATTTGTCATTCAGTGGTATACTATGCCAGTTATCGCTACTAAACACAGACAAGCAAAACACACACACACAAACAAGCAAAGAGAAATCCTCACCTCTCTGAACATTAGAGGTACTCTGAAAAAGGATATTTACAAGCGATTTTAACTATGTTGGCAAATCTCACTCCAGTGCCAGGTACAAAGAGGCAACATGACTTTGTTAGCTAATCCTGAACTCTTGGTAAGTGATTCAATGACAGCACTAGTTCTTCCTGTATGCAAATTAAAGAATGAGCTAGGAACTATTCCATCTGCTTCTCCCACATGAGCCAGTGCCTAAAGCCCTTAGAGCTTAAGATACAGTCCTGGCCTTTCAAAATTAGTATTTTCAAAAAATAAAATGAATGAAGTTAAGTTAGCCAAAGTTTCTCTTTGTCTATTATAGGTTAAACAAGATTTTGTGGGTAAATCTAAGAATCTTACTGAAGATAAATATAGAAGAAACTTGGTGAAATAGGTAAAAACTAGAAATGCATGGGTTCACAGCTAGGCTACATTTGGATTTCCTTCTTTGAGCTTCCTAACCTTACAGAACCTTAGTTTCCTCGTCTTGTAAATGGGGAGATAATTATAATATCCTTCCTCATAGGTCTATTGTTAAGTCTAATTAAAACAGTCTATGTAAATAAATTGGCACATAAAAAGTGCTCTATAAATTTTAGCTATAATAATAACTAATATAATCGTTCTATACAACTGTTTCTATGAGAAAAATATCGAGCAAATGCTCAGAAGACATTTCTTTCAAATGTTGAAACCCTGTGTATTTTGATTTTAACTTAGCCCATTGGTTTAATATCTAAAAGTCATTAAATAAACATAACCCCATAGTGCATTGTTTAATTCATCATTTCTTTCATGCCAGCTGTTCATAATCATCATTATATAAATATTGAATATATTATTACTATTGGGACCTGTCCAGCCAAAACTACCCCCTGTGTATAGTTTTGACTCTACTTTGGTGCCAAGTGACCACACAGTGAAAAAAATTATCAGTATGCTTAATGGAATCTGAAGAAATGTTATGGTACCCTTAGTAACTCCTGAAATCATTTGAGCAGACAATGATAATAACCAAACTTAGGTTAAAGGAGAATACTTTGACAAATGTAAAAATAAATAATGGTTCATTTGGCCCCTTCCAATATCCTGAATTAAATGAGCAGCCTGTCTAATGTTACCCTTACCTTCTAGAATAATAGCTAAAGTATGTTAAGATTTTATGTTATATCAAGTACCATGCATAATGTTTTACTTGCATCATCTTATTTATTACTCATATCAATCTTTTGAGTAAATTTTATCCTAATCCCCATTTTGTAGATAAGGATACTGAAACTCAATTTATCATATAGTTTTCACATGGAAGAGTTAAGATTTCAATCCAAAACACTTAAATTTTATTAGCAGTATTGTGTTAGAGTGTAGGGATCAGCTTTCCAGGTAGGATTGCCAGATTAAATATGGGAGGCTCAGTTAAGTATCAGTATGTCCCAAATATTGCAACTATTTGTAATTTATCTGAACTTTAAATTTAACTGAGCATCGTGTGCTTTTATTTGCTAAATCTGACAATCCTACTTATGTGAGTTTTTGTTAGTTTTACTCAGCAGATTCTGAATTGCTTCATGAGAAGAGTAAGTTCACCTCACTGAAGAGATTTTGTTTAGCTCAGTGGTATGCACAGGGATGAATTATTTGAGATAGCTGAGAAGATTTAAGAGACTGGGTAATGGAAGACAAGGGAGATGAGGCATCCAGAAAAAAATGGAATTTAGGAAAATATTAAGATGCTTAGATGGAAGGTGAAGTTATGTGATATGGTGTGCAACATAATTTTTTTCTCTAAGTACACACAAAAGCTGTTGAAAAGTTCAGTGATCTCTTTTCAGAATGTGATGAAATCCTTTGCTTCAAAGTGTGTGCTGAGTGAGACCAGAAGCTGCCTATGAAGATCCAGTTATATCTAGAATATATAAAATACTTGTTATTTGCCGCAAAGAATTGTAATTCACTTTACTGAGGAAGGATGGCCAGGCAGGGAAGAAGAGACTAAAAATCAAGTTAAATTCTGTGTTCATTGTTTATTTTTAACGTTGCATTAAGTACGTGATAGATTTGAATTTAACCAATCATCTCAGTCAGTTTGGATTGCTGTAACAAATTGTCATAGACTGGATGGCTTAAGGAACAAACATTTATTTCTCATGGTTCCAGAGGCTGAGAGTCCAAGATCAGGGTGCCAGCATGGTCGAGTTGTTGGTGAGGGCCCTCTTGCTGGTTATGTCCTCACATGGTTTTTCCTTGGTGCATGCACACAGAGATGCCACATCTCTTACTTTTTTTTATAAGAATGTTAATCACATCATGAGGGCCCTACCCTTATGACCTCATCTAACCCTAATTACCTCCCAAAGGACCCACCTCCAAATATCATATCAGGGGTTAAGTTTTCAGCAGATCAATTTTGCAGGGCTCACAAACATTCAGTCCATAGCATAAGTTAAGTTCAAAACAGTGGGTTCTATTTTATATATAGTAGTGTGTATATCTCAATCCCAATCTCCCAATTTATCCCTCACCCCCTTTCCCCCCTGGTAACCATAAGATTGTTTTCTACATCTTATATAAAATAGATAACTAATAAGGACCTACTGTATAGCACAGGGAACTCTACTCAATACTCTGTAATGACCTATATGGGAACAGAATCTAAAAAAACAGAGTGGATATATGTATATGTATAACTGATTCACTTAGCTGTACAGCTTCACAACATTGTAAATCAACTATACTCCAATAAAAATTAAAAAAAAAAACAGTGGGCTCAACGGAATTCAAGTTAAGCCTTTTATTAGACCAGCTTGCACATAATACATATGAGGGTTTCTACTGTTAATATCTTTATCAGTAGTAAAGGGCTTGTCTATTAAACCATAGAATTTTATCTTTTATTGTTCAAGATATTAACTGTAAGGCTTTTTAACTTAATTATAAATAGACTACAAAAGTGAGTTTTATACTTTTGTTGGGATTAACATTTACTGCCTAAGATTTACTGTTATGTGAAGATGGGGTAGAGGGGAATGCATGGGTGTGGTGAAATGGTCAGGAAACAATTGACTTGTGCAGGGGTGAATTCGGTTGAATATGTCATTGTTAGTGTCTGTTTCCACAGGGTCTACCAAAAGCTTACCTCTGCAAAGAGCTCAAGGGCCTTCTGACCAAGACCAAGTGACCACTATCTAAGACCTCCTTCTAACATCCCATTCTTAGGAAAACTTGTCCTTAAGAAAGAAGACAATAAGAAAAGGAAAAGAATTGAAAAGAAAAAAAATGAAAGAGGGTAGAAGTGTAGCTTTGAGGGACAAGCTATTATTGACTTAGTCCATGGATTAATAAAAAGAAATAGAATAGAAAAAAAAGTAAAATAAATAAAATGATTGAGAGTAAAGAATAAAATAAAGTTCTTTATCCGATTTTAGTCCACTAAGTAGAATATTTCATGATTTATATCTACCTTAATTTTCACTCCCAAACTCCTACTATAGGTAGCATAATTTACCAAGAATTCTAGCTGCTGCACTTTTAAATTCACTTCTGTTTTTGCACTGAGGTCACACTGGAACCAATGGCATTAAGACAGACAACTGCTTGGAAACATGAGTCCTTTGTTGGCTGACTTTAGTTTAATGGCTCTATATTTGTCTTGCCAAACTTTCCATATGCTGCAAGGCCATCTGTGATTCTTCCATCTAACATTCCCTCTCTCCTTCACCCATGGTCAGACTTCATGATGGTATGTCAGTTTTCTCAACCTGGAAAATACAAAACTATGGAGACAGAGAAAGATCAGTGGTTGCAGGGGTTAAGGGAGTGTGGAGTGGGTAAACAGGCAGAGTGCAGATAATTTTAGGGCAGTGAAACTACTATGTATGATACTATAATGGTAGATACATGTCAGTATACATTTGTTCAAACCCATAGAATGTACAACACTAAGAGTGAACCCTAATGTAAACTCAGGACTCAGTCATAATGATGTATGTAGGTTCATCAGTTGTAACAAATGTAGCAGTCTGGTGAGATATGTTGGTAATGGGGGAAGCTATGCATGTGGGGAGGCAGGTGTATATATGTATATAAGAAACCTCTGTACTTTCTGCTCAATTTTGCTGTGAACCTAAAACTGCTCTAAAAAATAAAGTCGGGCTTTCCTGGTGGCGCAGTGGTCGAGAATCTGCCTGCCAATGCAGGGGACACGGGTTCAAGCCCTGGTCTGGGAGGATCCCACATGCCGTGGAGCAACTGGGCCCGTGAGCCACAACTACTGAGCCTGCGCATCTGGAGCCTGTGCTCTGCAACAAGAGAGGCCGTGATAGTGAGAGGCCCACACATCACGATGAAGAGTGGCCTCCGCTCGCCGCAACTAGAGAAAGTCCTCGCATAGAAACGAAGACCCAACACAGCCAAAAATAAATTAATTAATTAATTTAAAAATAAAAAAAAATGCATGTCTTATAAAAAAATTAATTAATTAAAAAATAGTCTATTTTTTAAAAATTATAGTAACATGCTCCACTCTTATCCATTAGAAATGATCTTTTCCCATTTATTGTGTATTTCCAGTGACAGCAGTAGTAACCAAAGACTACTAGTTTGTAAAATCTGAATTTGACCTAGTTTGTAGAAATAACTATTTCTACATATCATATAGTACATTAAGGGTTATATTCACCCTCCTATTTATATGTTCCATCCTAAATCATACTCCTCTAATTAGATTTAAATTACATTAGACTAGGATATATAAAATAAATGTCTTGACACTTTAAGACCTAGAGACTAGAGGCCAAGAGCTCTTTTAAAATGTTGGAATTGTCAGGGTTCTCCAAAGAAACAGAGCTGGCAGGATGGCAGCCTAGAAGTTCCAAAAAGAGTTGATGCTGCAGTCTTGAGTCCAAAGGCAGTCTGGAAGCAAAATTCCATCCTTTTAGAGGGATATCTTCTCTCTTAAGACTTTCAGCTGATTGGAGGAAACCCACCCATATTATGGAGGGTAATATACTTTACTCAAAGTTTACTGATTTAAAAATTAATCACACCTGAAAAATAACTTCCTAGCAGCATCTAGACTGGTGTTTGGAATGATAGCTTGGCCATGTAGACATATAAAATGAACCTCAGAGGGCTGCCAACTCCTTAGTGGAGTCTAGTTCATTTTCTCAGTATCTATCCCATTCTTCAAAATCTATGGGAATAATTCCACCTTTTTGAGACTGTTATCAATTTTTCCCCACTCCCAGACTTTCCTATCTCCCTTTATGCTATCTTTCTTTTTGGATGGTACAAATTTGTTTCCACACTGAAGACACATGTATAATAAAGTGAGACAGTAAGTCAATTACTATCTTCTTCTGAATACTCTCTTGGCTTCCAAAGAGAATAAGGCTTTATGTATAATCAGTTTAGGATATGCTGTGCTAATAAAGGGTCTCAAAATTTTGGATTTGACAATGACAGAGGTTTACATATTTCAACCACGAGTCTCCTGTTAGCCACAGCTCTGCTACATATTGACTTCATTCCAAGACTCAGGCTCTATCTAGAGCATTGTAGTTCTTGAATTGGAAGGAAAGGGAAGATTATGAACCATATATACTGGCTATGCCTTATAATGGCATATGTACCTTCTGCCCACAACTGTTTTATTGGGCAAAACCTGAGTCTACCAGAATGAGGATTTATAAATCTACGGGAAAGAACTGTATGTTTCTGCTAAACTTTATATAACCACAGTCAAAGATCTTTTTTATGTATCATCTTTAAGGCTGAAGACTCCATTTTTTTTTTTTTTTTTTTTTTTTTTTTTTTTTTACTGGCCTCTGTATGCTGTTCATCCCCTGGCCCTTAGTTTAAGGGTGTTAAAGCAGTTTGGCTTTGCCCACTGCTGCCTTCAAAGAATTTGGAATAATAGGCCTTTTGTTGTGGGCTCCTACTCTTGTTTAGTGGATAACACTTAAAGGAAAGGCCCTGGGAAAGGCATATCACTCAATTATTACTTCCTGTTAAGGCTGCAGCTTCAAAGCCACCACAATAACCATTATAATTTGTAGTCTTTTTAACCCTGGAGACTAAAAATTGTGGAACTCTTAGTCAATTTTTATTGCAGGTCACAAATAGAGAGCAACTCTTAGGACAGAATTATTGCCCTCCATTTCTAGCTCTATTCTTTCTTGCAAGATTCAGAAACAGCAAGCAGTATCCAATATTCTGAATCTTTTCTTCCATTTTCTCTATCTTTATAATCTCAGTCATCACATGGTTTTCATCCCAAGCAGAACAACTGGACCAAATAGTTTACTGTTGCATATCAGGAGTCAGTACACTTCTACTCTGCAGTTGGTAGAGCCTGTCTTCCTACCCCATCCCAAATGCATTCCAAAGATTATGTTTTTGACACTTGTAAAAAAAAACTACAGTCTGTTAAATGAAGTTTTGTATCAATTAGAAATTGTGTTCATCCACATATAACAGAAACATATCTAAAAAGTTTTCTAGAAGTCTAAACTAGCATCTTCCACATCCATATAATTAGCTAGAACTAGAAATCATGAGACTATCCTTAACTGCAAGAGAAGCTGTTTAAGCCTGAGCCATTGGCGTTCCAAACACAAAGTTTTATTTAAATAAGTAAGGAGAAAATGAATACTGAGTAGGCAAATAGTAGTTCTTGTCATGGTAATAACATTTCTTTGCCAACAAAATAAAAATGAATGCAAATCTGTACAATGATGATATGGTTATAACATCATAAAGTAGGCATGATAATAGTAAAACAGTTTCCATAAATGATGCTACTTCTCCTTTCTTATCATTTCCATCATCTCATATAATCCTTACAGAAAACTTGGAAGCATATATTTATACTAATTTGCTAGATGGGAAAACTGAGCATCTTTTAGCTGGTCAATGGCAGAGCCAGAGATGTAATCCATTCTAACACCACAGTCAGTCCTTTTCACTGTACATGATTCCTTCTTTCTAAATCTGTGGCTAGAGAAAGAAAAGCTAAAAATAACAGGACCTTTTTAAACAAATAATCTCCATAGAATTCTTTCAATGAGCAAAAATCAAAACTATAGAACATTGTCACCTCAAACACTCGTCAAAGAATTCATACATAAAATGATTTTGATTCAGCACTAACCAAAATTGCACCTCAGATATTTGATATTTAAGGAAAAAAAACTAAGAGACATGTTAACTATAAATATATCTGAATTCCTTGTGCTTTATTTCCACATTAAGATAGGCTATCAGAAAGTAATATAACTGGAGTATATTATCTTAGCTCCCTGTAGAAATGCTGTCTCATTTGTAACTCAAAACCTTCACTAAATTGAATTTACTGTTTTAAGAAAAGTTGATGGTAAATATTTGTTTCTTCAAAAATAAAAATCTATGAAGACACAGGCTTATTTTGCTACTCATTACCAATTTTATAAGATTCGTGTGATAAATACACAAGATAGGGTTCCAGAGACTGAAAATGTTTAACTGTATCTATTTAGTACTAATCACCAGGAAACTGAATTAAATGTCTAATTGCTGTAACTAATTACAGGGATATGTGATGGCACTGTTGCCAACTTCCTATGTATTGATCTTTTTTAGCATGTTAATTTTCTTCTTCAATAATATGAAGTATCTCCAGTTCTTTTTGAAATTACCATATATGATATAATAAGCAAAAGTAATACAAATTGCAGATTTACAGACAAATTTTCTTATACCAGAAAGAGTCTTAAGAACATAAACTGTTGGAGAAATTCTCTTTTATACAGTAACTATGAAGGGACCATTATTTTTTTAAAGAATAGTTTTGTGAATTGCTTCAAAAATCTTTCTTCTGAATAAATCCAGGTCCTATGTTCAGTATGAAGTTGCTTTATGGCATTTTGTGATTCTGAAAATACACATTCTTAAAATGAAGATTCAAGACTAAAATGAGTAAAAAGAAAATTTTTCTAGATATTACTACTGTTAACATTCTAATAATTAGTACTTCCAGTTATTATTATATGTAAGTATATAAATTTGCAGAAACAATCATATTATACACAATATTTTGTAACCCATTTTGTATCTGTACATAACCAAAGTATAGGCGAATTCTACCAAACATTTAAAGCAGGGTTAACACTTATGCTTCTCAAGCTATATCAAAAAATTAAAAAGGAAGGAAAGCATTTTAACTCATTCTACAAAGTCAGCATCACCCTGATATCAAAACCAGAAAAAGATACCTTCATAAAAGAAAATTACAGGCCAATATACCTGATAAACAGGTATATAAACAGGTATATATATCCAAAAATCCTCAACAAAATATTAGGAAATTGAATTCAACACTACATTAGAAAGATCATACACTTTGATCAAATGGGATTTATCCCAGGGATGCAAGAAAGCTCAATCAATGGGATACATCACATTAACAAACTGAAGAATAAAAATCATATGATCATCTCAATAGATTCAGGAAAAGCTTTTGACAAAATTCAACATGAATTTAAAATAAAAACTCACAACAAAGTGAGTATAAAGGGAACATATCTCAACATACCATATATGACACTCCTACAGTTTTCATACTCAGTGGTGAAAAGCTTTCACTAAGATCAAAAATAAAACAAGGACGCCTGCTCTTGCCACTTTTATTCAACATAGTATTGGAAGTTCTAGCCACAGCAATCAGACAAGAAAAAGAAATAAAAGGAATCCAAGTTGGTAAGGAAGAAGTAAAACTGTCAGTGTTTATAGATGACATGATACTATATAGAGATAATCCTTAAGATGTCACCAAAAGACTATTAGAACTAATAAATTAATTCAGTAAAGTTGTAGGGATTAAAATTAATGCACAGGAATCTGTTATGTTTCTACACACTAACAACAAATTATCAGAAAGAGAAATTAAGAAAAACACATTTATGTTTGCATCAAAAAGAATAAAATACTTAGGAATAAATCCAACAAAGGAGGTAAAAGAGCTGTACTAAGAAAATTGTAAGCCCTTGATGAAAGAAATTTGAATATAACACAAACAAATGGAAAGATATACTGTGATCATGGATTAGAAGAATTAATATTGTTAAAATTACCATACTACCCCAGACAATCTACAGATTCAATTCAACCCCTGTCAAAATACCAATGACATATGTCACAGAACTAAAACAAATAATTCTAAAATTTGTATGGAAACACAAAAGATCCTGAATAGCCAAAACAGTTTTGAGAAATAACGAAGCTGGAGGTATCATACTTCCTGATTTAAAACTATATTGCAGGGCTTCCCTGGTGGCTCAGTGGTTGAGAGTCCGCCTGCCAATGCAGGGTATACGGGTTTGTGCCCCAGTCCGGGAAGATCCCACATGCCATGGAGTGGCTGGGCCTGTGAGCCATGGCCACTGAGCCTGCGTGTCCAGAGCCTGTGCTCCGCAGCGGGAGAGGTCACAACAGTGAGAGGCCTGTGTACCGCAAAAAAAAAACAAAAAACAAAACTATATTGCAAAGCTACAGTAATCAAAACACTATGGTAGTGGTACAAAACAGACACACAGATCAATGGAACAGAATTGAGAGCTCAGAAATAAACTCATATTTATATGGTCAATTAATCTACACAAAGGAGTTAAGAATGCACAATGGGGAAAAGATGTCTTCTTCAATAAATGTAGTTGAAAAAAATTGACAGCTACATCAAAAATACCAAATTGAACTAATTTCTCACACCATATACAAAACTAAACTCAGTGAATTAGAGACTTATATGTAAGACCCAAAACCAAAGTATAAGACTATACTTTGAGAATTATCACCTCTAAGTGAGTGGTTTTGCCTAAATGATGTCTATTTGCCTGTCCTTTATTTTATTTTATTTCCTTTTTTAACATCTTTATTAGAGTATAATTGCTTTACTGCCTGTCTTTTAATTTAATAGATTTTAAAACAAATTGTATGGTTAAAACTGTTTATGTTCTGATTTGAAAAGCAATTAAATTATTGTTTTACCTCCTTATGCTTAGGTAACTTTTAAAATACTTGCTAAAATGAACAGATTTTAATAAAAAACAAATCTCCCATTTATTTAGAAATTTTGTTAGATCATTAAATACGTGTAAAATGAAATTTCAGCTTTCAGAAAAAGGTAAAAACTATACTTTATTCTTAGATATTAAAAAATGCAAATCAAAATAACAAAGCAAAAATAGAACTAGAATGGAGCCACCAACTTCATCTTATAAGGGAACTCAATCCTCATTGTATTAGTGAAGAACTGGATCCTGATATGAGAAACAGAGTCTTGGAAAACAATAATATACACAGAAAACAGGGATTTAATTTTCTCTCTCAAACATACATATAATGTTCAAATGTAGTCATCCAGGGCTCCATAAGATCATCAGTGTGCCATGTTTCTTCTATTTTTCTGCTTCTGTATTCTGACAATTGGCTTATATATTAACTTTATTTTTTGTCATAGCAAATTACAACAAATGAAGTGGCTAAACAATACAAATCTTATAGTCCTGTAGGTTAGATATCCAACATGAGTCTTAGATAAAATCAAGGTGTCAGTGAGATTGCATTTCTTACTGAGGTATTAGAAGAGAATCTGTTTCCTTGCCATTCTCAGCTTCTAGGAACCACCCACATTCTTTGACACCCTTCCTCCATCTTCAGAGCCAGCCAAGCTAATATTGCCAGAGCAAAAAGGGAACCAAGTTCCAGCAGTCCATTGGTAAACATTTCTCTTCTGGATATCCACAGGGAGATGTCCTAAGATTTTAGATCAATTTTCTTGAAGACACACAGACAGCCAGTCACGGCCTGAAGTTCAACAGCTATTAGTATTTTGTGGGAAAAAAAAAGTTTGTGAATAAAGCATAGAAGAGTCTAAAGTGAAGTCCCCATAGTGAGATAATATTTTATAAAAATGGTGTCAATGCAGGTGTGGCTTACTAATACTTTTGAGAGGATTTACTTTCCAGCCATCTCACTGCATAAGTGCTACATGGTTTTCATTAATTTTAAACTGTGCTTCAAGTATCCTCCAACATGTTATTTGCCACTGACAAGACTGGGGGCTGTGGTAGAACATTCTCTGGATGATGTGTTTTATCATATGGGAACAGATGTGGATTGCAGAGGCTCATCTCAGGGTCCATAACCCAAATCACACTTACAAAGTTTTTTTGTCATGTAAGCAACATAGTCACAAGTTCTAAGCATTAGGACATGGACATCCTTGGGGACTATTATGGACTATTATTCTGCCGACATCTTATACCTTCCTTGGGTCATTTCATTATCACAAAATAAGGTGCCACCATTTCAGTCACCATTTCCTTCTTCCCAGAAGAAGAAAAGATTTACAGGGAAATGGAAGTAGTGCCTGCTGACTGACTCACCACCTTTTTAAGGAAGCTTCTTTAGAAACCCACCCAGCCATTTCTTTTTTCCTTTTTTTTTTTCTCTTATACAGCTGGTTATTTATTTAGTCCAGGGCCCAACCAAGGTTTACATATTACATTGGTGGGGGTTTTTTTGAAATCTTTATTGCAGTATAATAGTTTTACAATGTTGTGTTAGTTCCTGCTGTGTAAAAAAGTGAATCAGTTATACGTATACATATATCCCTATATCCCCTCCCTCTTGCACTTCCCTCTCACCCTCCCTATCCCAACCATCTAGATGGTCACAAAGCACCAAGCCGATCTCCCTATGTATGCGGCTGCTAACCACTAGCTATCTATTTTACATTTGGTAGTGTGTATATGTCCATGCCACTCTCTCACTTCATCCCAGCTTACCCTTCCCCCTCCCCGTGTCCTCAAGTCCATTCTCTACATCTGCATCTTTATTCCTGTCCTGTCCTGAGGTTCTTCAGAACCAATTTTTCCTTTTAGATTACATATATATGTGTTACCATATGGTATTTGTTTTTCTCTTTCTGACTTCACTCTGTAAGGCAGACTCTAGGTCCAATCACCTCACTACAAATAACTCAATTTTGTTTCATTATGGCTGAGTAATATTCCATTGTACATATGTGCCACCTCTTCTTTATCCAGTCAACTGTTGATGGACACTTAGGTTGCTTCCATGTCCTGGCTATTGTAAATAGAGCTGCAATGGACATTGTGGTACATGACTCTTTTTGAATTATGGTTTTCTAAGGGTATATGCCCAGTAGTGGCATTGCTGTGTCATATGGTAGTTCTATTTTTCATTTTTTAAGGAACCTCCATACTGTTTTCCATAGTGGCTGAATCAATTTACATTCCCACCAACAGTGCAAGAGGGTTCCCTTTTCTCCACACCCTCTCCAGCATTTATTGTATGTAGATTTTTTTGATGATGGCCATTCTGACGGTGTGAGGTGATACCTCATTGTAGTTTTGACTTACATTTCTCTAATGATTAGTGATTTTGAGCATCCTTTTTTGTGTTTGTTGGCAATCTGTATATCTTCTTTGGAGAAATATCTATTTATGTCTTCTGCCCATCTTTGGATTGGGTTTTTTGTTATTTTGATATTGAGCTGCATGAGCTGCTTGTATATTTTGGAGATTAGTCCCTTGTCAGTTGGTTTGCAAATATTTTTTTTCCCATTCTGAGGGTAGTCTTTTCATCTTCCTTATGGTTTCCTTTGTTGTGTAAAATGTTTGAAGTTTCATTAGATCCCATTTGTTTAATTTTGTTTTTGTTTCCATTTCTTTAAGAGGTGGGTCAAAACAGATCTTGCTGTGATTTATGTCATAGAGTGTTCTGTGTATGTTTTCCTCTAAGAGTTTCATAGTGTCTGTCCTTACATTTAGGTCTTTAATCTATTTTGAGTTTATTTTTGTATACAGTATTAAGGAGTGTTCTAATTTCATTCTTTTACATGTAGCTGTGCAGTTTTCCCAGCACCACTTATTGAAGGGGTTGACTTTTCTCCACTGTATATTCTTGCCTCCTTTATCAAAGATAAGTTGACCATAGGTGCATGGGTTTATCTCTGGGCTTTCTATCCTGTTCCATTGGTCTATCTTTCTGTTTTTGTGCCAGTATCATACTGTCTTGATTACTGTAGCTTTGCAGTAGAGTCTGAAGTCAGGGAGCATGATTCCTCCAGCTCCATTTTTCTTTCTCAAGATTGTTTGGGCTATTCGGGGTCTTATGTGTTTCTATACAAATTGTGCAATTTTTTGTTCTAGTTCTGTGAAAAATGACATTGGTAGTTTGATAGGGATTGCACTGAATCTGTAGATTGCTTTGGGTCGTATAGTCAATTTCACAATGTTGATTCTTCCCAACCAGAAACATGGTATATCTCTCCATCTGTTTGTATCATCTTTAATTTCTTTCATCAGTGTCTTATAGTGTTCTGCATACAGGTCTTTTGTCTCCTTAGGTAGGTTTATTCCTAGGTATTTGATTCTTTTTGCTGCAATGGTAAATGGGAGTGTTTCCTTAATTTCTGTTTCAGATTTTTCATCATTAGTGTATAAGAATGCAAGAGATTTCTGTGCATTAATTTTGTATCCTGCTACTTTACCAAATTCATTGATTAGCTCTAGTAGTTTTCTGGTAGCATCTTTAGGATTCTTATGTATGGTATCATGTCATCTGCAAACAGTGACAGTTTTACTTCTTTTCCAATTTGGATTCCTTTATTTCTTTTTTATCTCTGATTGTTGTGGCTAAGAATCCCAAAACTATGTTGAATAATAGTGGTGAGAAGTGGGCAACCTTGTCTTCTTCCATATCTTAGTGAAAACTGTTTCAGTTTTTCACCATTGAGGATGATGTTGGCTGTGGGCTTGTTCTATATGGCCTTTATTATTTAGAGGTAATTCCCTCTATACCTACTTTTGGAGGGTTTTTATCATAAATGGATGTTGAATTTTACTGAAAGATTTTTCTCCATCTATTGAGATTATCATATGGTTTTTCTCCTTCAGTCTGTTAATATAGTGTATCACACTGATTGATTTTCAGCTATTGAAGAATCCTTGCACTCCTGGGATAAATCCCACTAGATCATGATTTATGATCCTTTTAATTTGCTGTTGGATTCAGTTTGCTAGTATTTAGTTGAGGATTTTTGCATCTATGTTCATCAGTGATATTGGCCTGTAGTTTTTTTTTTTTTTTTTTGTGACATCTTTGTCTGGTTTTTGTATCAGGGTGATGGTGGCCTCATAGAATGAGTTTGGGGGTGTTCCTCCCTCTCTGATATTTTGGAAGAGTTTGAGATGGATAGGTGTTATCTCTTCTCTAGTGAAGCCATCTGGTTCTGGGCTTTTGTTTGTTGGAAGATTTTTAATCACAGTTTCAATTTCAGTGCTTGTGACTGGTCTGTTCTTATTTTCTATTTCTTCCTGGTTCAGTCTCAGAAGGTTGTGCTTTTCTATGAATTTGCCAAATTCTTCCAGGTTGTCCATTTTATTGGCATATAGTTCCTTGTAGTAATCTCTCATGATCCTTTGTATTTCTGCAGAGTCAGTTGTTACTTCCCTTTTTTCATTTCTAATTCTATTGATTTGAGTCTACTCCCTTTTTTTCTTGATGAGCCTGGCTAATGGTTTATCAGTTTTGTTTATCTTCTCAAAGAGCCAGCTTTTAGTTTTATTGATCTTTGCTCTCGTTTCTTTCATTTCTTTTTCATTTATTTCTGATCTGATGTTTGTCATTTCTTTCCTTCTGTTAACTTTGGGGTTTCTGTGTTCTTCTTTCTCTAATTCCTTTAGGTGGAAGGTTAGGTTGTTTATTTTGGATTTTCTTGTTTCTTGAGGTAGGATATATTGCTATAAACTTCCCGCTTAGAACTGCTTTTCTGCATCCTATAGGTTTTGGGTCATTGTGTTTTCATTGTCATATTTTCTAGGTATTTTTTGATTTCCTCTTTATTAAGTGATCTTTTGTTTTTATAGTACTGCATTGTTTCGCCTCCATGTGTTTGTATTTTTTACAGTTTTTTTTCTGTAACTGATACTAGTCTCATAGTGTTGTGGTCCAAAAAGATACTTGATACAATTAAATTTCCTTCAATTTACCAAGATTCGATTTGTGACCCACGATATGATCTATCCTGGAGAATGTTCCATGAGCACTTGAGAAGAAAGTTTATTCTGTTGTTTTTGGATGGAATATCCTGTAACTATCAATTAAGTTCATCTTGTTTAGCATGTCATTTAGAGCTTGTGTTTCCTTATTTATTTTCACTTTGGATGATCTGTCCATAGGTGAAAGTGGTGTGTTAAAGTCCCCTCCTATTATTATGTTACTGTTGATTTCCCCTTTTATGGCTGTTAGCATTTGCCTTATGTATTGAGGTGCTCCTATATCGGGTACATAAATATTTACAATTGTTATGTGTTCTTCTTGGATTGATCCCTTGATCATTATATAGTGTCCTTCCTTGTCTCTTGTAACATTCTTTATTTTAAAGTCTAGTTTATCTGATATGAGTATTGCTATGCCAGCTTTCTTTTGATTTTCATTTGCATGGAATATCTTTTTCCAGCCCCTTACTTTCAGTCTGTATGTGTCTCTAGGTCTGAAGTCAGTCTCTTGTAGACAGCATATATACAGTTCTTGCTTTTGTATCCATTCAGCCAGTCTATGTTTTTTGGTTGGAGCATTTAATCCATTTACATTTAAGATAATTATTGATATGTATGTTCCTATTTCCATTTTTTTAATTGTTTTGGGTTTGTTATTGTAGGTCTTTTCTTTCCTTTGTGTTTCCTGCCTAGAGACGTTCCTTTAGCATTTGTTGTAAAGCTGGTGTGTTTGTACTGAATTCTCCTAACTTTTGCTTGTCTGTAAAGATTTAATTTCATCATCAAAACTGAATGAGATCCTTGCTGTGTAGAGTAATCTTGGTTGTAGCTTTTTCCCTTTCATCACTTTCAATATGTCCTGCCACTCCCTTCTGGCTTGCACAGTTTCTGCTGAAAGATCAGCTGTTAACCTTAAGGGTATTCCCTTATATGTTATTTGTTGTTTTTCCATTGTTGCTTTTAATATTTTTTCTTTGTATTTAATTTTTGATAGTTTGATTAATATGTGTTTTGGCATGTTTCTCCTTGGATTTATCCTGTATGGGACTCTCTGTGCTTCCTGGACTTGATTGACTATTTCCTTTCCCATATTAGGGAAGTATTCAACTATAATCTCTTCAAATATTTTCTCAGTCCCTTTCTTTTTCTCTTCTTCTTCTGGGACCCCTATAATTCGAAGTTGATGTGTTTAATATTGTCCCAGAGGTCTCTGAGACTGTCCTCAGTTCTTTTCATTCTTTTTTCTTTATTCTGCCCTGAAGTAGTTATTTCCACTATTTTATCTTCCAGGTCACTTATCCATTCTTCTGCCTCAGTTATTCTGCTATTGATCCCTTCGAGAGAATTTTTAATTTCATCTATCGTGTTGTTCATCATTGTTTGTTTGCTCTTTAGTTCTTCTAGGTCCTTGTTAAACATTTCTTGTTTTTTCTCCATTCTATTTCCAAGATTCTGGATCATCTTTACTGTCATTACTCTGAATTTTTTTTCAGGTAGACTGCCTATTTCCTCTTCATTTGTTTGGCGTGGTGGGTTTTTACTTTGCTCCTTCCTATGCTGCATATTTCTCTGTCTTCACATTTTGCTTAACTTATTGTGCTTGGGTTCTCCTTTTTGCAGGCTGCATGTTCATAGTTCCTGTTGTTTTGGTGTCTGCCCCCAGTGGGTAAGTTTGGTTCAGTGGGTTGTATAGGCTTCCTGGTGGAGGGGACTGGTGCCTGTTTTCTTGTGAATGAGGCTGGATCTTGTCCTTCTGGTGGGCAGGACCATGTCTGGTGGTGTGTTTTGTGGTGTCTGTGAACTTAGTATGATTTTAGGCAGCCTCTCTACTAATGTGTGGGGTTGTGTTCCTCTCTTGCTAGGTGTTTGGCATGGGGTGTCCAGCCCTGGAGTGTGCTGATCGTTGAGTGGAGCTGGGTCTTCGTTGAGATGGAAATCTCTGGGAGAGCTCTGGCCAATTGATATTACATGGGGCCAGAAATCACTGTTGGTCCAATGTCCTGAACTCAGCTCTCCCACCTCAGAGGCTCAGGCCTGATACCAGGCCAGAGCACCAAGACCCTGTCAGCCACACAGCTTACATGTAAGTGAGTTAAATTCTCCAATCCAAAGGCACAGGGTGGCCGGCCTTCTATGCTCCACTTGGTCCTTCAGCTGGGTGTTGTCCTCTTGGCCTGGTCAATATGGAGAGCCTGCTTTGTAACCAGGTCCAGCTGTATTCCCTAGCACCTAGAAGAATCAGCTGATACTCCCATCCTCCCCTATCCCTGCTGCAACTCGTCATGATCCTGGAGCTTCTGAGTTTCCACCCCTCATGCTCCCACCAAGCCATTTCCACCTTCATCTAATTGAAGTAATTGAATGTCCAACTGGGTGTCACATGTGACCTAGCACACTCGTCTATCATAATAAGAAGTCAATAAAGTATTACCAAAATCCATAAATTAAGAAATAGTAAATTGGGAGATTGGAATTGACATATACTTTCTATTATATATAAAATAGATAACTGATAATAACCTACTGCATAGCACAGGGAAGTGCACTCAATACTCTCTAATGACCTTTAATGAGAATAGAATGTATAAAAGAGTGGATATATGTATATGTATAACTGATTCCCTTTGCTCTACAGCAGAAACAAATACAACATTGTAAATCAACTATAATCCAATAAAAAATAATTTAAAAACAAAATAAAATTGAATAGAATACAAGTTAAAAAATTCTACAACCATAAAAATTAAAAAAAAAGAAATAGCAACTTTAGGGTAGAAAATGGAAATATGGAGTTAAATTCAATAAATAAATATCTATAGGAATTGCAGTTTTTTTGTCTTGTTGTTCTGCAGAATAGACCATATCGAAGGTCAGTGGGAAGATAAAGGAAGGAATTTCCTTGTCCTCATAAATCTTACAGCACTGTACAACTTGTTAAAATGTATGCATGCATGCATACATTAATAACAGAATAAAATAAAAATCGGATTTGTTGACTAGCATTCATCATTTTAGTTTTTACTCTAGACTTTGTATAAAGATGGACCCTAGGGCTTCCCTGGTGGTGCAGTGGTTGAGAGTCTGCCTGCCGATGCAGGGGACATGGGTTCGTGCCCTGGTCTGGGAAGATCCCACATGCCACGGAGCGGCTGGGCCCGTGAGCCATGGCCACTGAGCCTGCGCGTCCGGAGCCTGTGCTCTGCAATGGGAGAGGCCACAACAGTGAGAGGCCTGCGTACCGCAAAAAAAAAAAAAAAAAAAAAGATGGACCGTAGTATTTCATCATTATATATAAGTTCATCATTATATGTTAAGTTCAACAAGATCTTGTCCTCCAAACAGCTGCAGAAAAACTTCCTTTAACTAAATAGTATATATCTTATTAATTTAAATGTTGAGGTTTAAAGAAAAAATTATCTCTCCACTCATTCTGCTATCACTTTATCACTTATACTAGATATACATATGTAACTTTTCAGTGTCTTAAATTAGAAGCTCTTAGGAAAACAAAAAGTATTTGTGCAGCTTTTTTTACCCAGAACCTCAGCAGAGCTATATTTAATAGATGTTAGAAAAGACATTCTATAGTAGAATTTCAAACTAGCATTCTTTGGTGATTGGAACATTGTACATTTTGATTAGATAAGTTTTTCAATTTCCAAACATTTCTCTTTAAGAAGAGAACTAGTTTAAAATGTTTTCCATGTATTCTCACATACATTAAATATTAAAGTAGAAAAATGAGACAGACTTTAGAATGATTCTTTCTGTATTTGAATATCCTGCATTTTATAACATGATTGCTGAACTTAGTTTTCTTTAAAGCACAATTGTTCGTTTACCATTTATTCAACATTCTCCCTTTTGCTCAGAATAAAAGAAACTCAATTTCTGTGATGCTGAATGGAACTTTTGACAATTTAATAAAGAAACCTCAAGAGTGCAGAGGGTAAGCAGAGAGAAGTTTTTTCCTCATATCAGGAAGTAGCACTGAAGTGGTAAATATACGGTTTTATTTCTGTTCTTAGTATTATATCCTGGCCTGCCTGCCCCTAGTTTTAAACTGGAAAGTATCTCAGACAATTCTCTGAACAATAACTATTTTTTCCATTTTCTCATGATTTGCTACCTCTATTAGATGGGAGTAGCAGGCACTCACAGGTAGTTCAGATTGAAAGAGGATCTATGCTTCCTCCCATCCATTTTCTTACTGTTCTCCATGTCCCCCTCCCCAGCTCTGGCCAGCCAGAGGAATGTATTATAACCTATATACTCACAAAGGAATTTCTGGCTGTATTGTGTTGAATTGTGAAAACATATACATGAGACATGACCCTAGATAGGCAGGGGTAGCAGCACACCTTGGGCCTGTGCTTTTCTATGATTCTATAAAATCATCTAAAGTATCTATTTCTCTGAGGGAAGAAAAAGGTGATGTGTATCACTAAGTGATATATCCAAAAGCTGGACCCAATTACCTAAGAAAATCCTGGATGTGATCAAAAATAATACTTCTCTCTCCTTAAAATTACATTGTGACTGTCCAAACACAAAATAATAATGATAGTAATAGTAATATTTTGCTAAAGGACAAGAATGATTCTAGGACAGTATCTGATTTTTAAAAATGAAAAACAGTGCTTAAAAACATTGGAATTAAAGTAAATCAGTAATTCTCAACTGAGGTGATTTTGCCCCCTGGGGACACTTGGTAATGTCTGGAGACAATTTTGGTTGTCACAGTTAGGGGGTTCTACTGGCATCTAGTAAGTAAATGCCAGAGATGCTGCTAAACATCCTACAAAACACAAAATAACTTCAACATTACAAAAAAATTACTGGCTTAAATGTTAATAGTGCCAGGATAAAGAAACCCTAGGTAAATGTTACTACAGACTGCACATTTGTGTCTCCCTGGATTGTATATGTTGAAGCCTAATCCCCATTGGATGGTGTTTGGAGGTGGGGCCTTCTGGAGGTGATTAGGTCTTAAGAATGAGCCCTCATGAATGAGTGCCCTCATAAAGGAGACCCTAGAGAGCTCCCTGCCCTCGTCTACCACATGAGGTTAGCAAAAAGACAGCTGTCTGTGAATGAGAAAATAAGTCCTCACCAGACAGAAAATCTGCCAGTGCTTTGATCATGGATTCACCAGTCTCCAGATCTATGAGAAATAAATTTTTGGTGTTTATAAGCTACCCAGTTTATGGTATTCTGTTATAGCAGCCTGAACAAACTAAGACAGATGTTAATTTTAAAATCTATTTATTGCAGGAAGCAATGATAAAACTAAAAGAATAAGAAAAATATAGTACATTATTTTGGATCTGAAAATGAGATAACTATGATATGCCATATTATACAATCAAAGCAGGCAAGAAATATATCAAATGAAGTACACCTTCTAGAAGCAGATGCAGGTCATTTCAACACTCTCAGCCCTTTCAGTAACTAATAAGTTTAGCTTCTATTGCAGTTCTGATATTTCTAAGTTTTCTTAGAAATTTTATATGTAGAGGGCAAAGAACTCTTCGGGAAACATTGTCCCTTATATAGCAATAGTGAATCTTCTGCCTCTAGCTGAAATTGATCTTTTCTAACAACTGTGTTTTAAGTATGTTTCCTGCTCAAATGTTACCTTCTCGCTAAGGGCTTCCTAACCTCCCCAGGAGAGAATTAGTCACTTTCACCCTGGTGCTGCAAGGATACTTAGTGCACATCTCAGTTACAACTCTTTTCACATAGTAATTATTTTAAAATCTTGCTTATCATTTTCCCAAAGCCCGAAGTCTGGAGTTCATCGAAGATTGAAATCACATCTTATTTTTCTTAAAACTAAGCATAGTACATGGAACATAGTGGATGCTTAATAAATATTGATGGAATGAATGAATGAGAATGAGTATGTAATTTGGGTTGTAAGATTCAGAAGATCTTAACTTGAACTTTTAGATACAATGAATGGAATGTGGATAAAAGCCTCAACCACCCAAACTTTGCCTAAACATATAAAACACATCACAAGTTACACTCTCTTCACACTTTAGTATCAGAGACTTGCAGAGTGCACAATGTTTGAGTGGGCAAGGCATATAGCTCCAGAGACCATCAAATACCATTGTGCATTCAGTGACAAAATGGAAGAAAGGAGGGAAGATGGGAAAAACAACAGTTCCCAAAAACCTACTGGGCATATAACCATACATCATTCTCCACTTTCCACCCCCAGATGCTATCCTAGTGAAACAGGCTTCAAAGCAGAGAACAACTTGAGACTGAACTCTTTTTTTACCCCAAAAAAGAGACCATTTTATTATGGTGTAAATAAAGTGTACTTGAGGGTATTATTACCTAAAGGAGGATAAAATCTGCCAGAGAATGAAACAAAATGTCAATTTGAAATACTAGTCTTTGTACAGCCTCCTTGGATTAAGGCACCATATCCTATGCTAGAATTTCATACCTTTTCCTAGCTGACACATATTTTGGTTGGGGGTGAAGTGGAGCATTAGAAATGAGGAAGGGATCTTCTGAGTTCAGATATACTGTAGAACAGAGTGAAGGCAACTTTTATTTTGTAACATTTACTTTTACTTCCTCTGTGACTTACAAAGACTATATCCCTCTTGAGAGAGAATCCTGTGAGAGCAATGCATAGATAGATTCCATATGAAATATTAAAAGTGCCACAATCTTATTTCACTGGGAAAAAAAAAACTCATTGCAAAACCTGTCCTTATTAACTCTCTCTCTTGGATTCACAATGATTAAGGTGTGTAGGAAGCAAACTGTGAAATGCCTATCTTATTGCAAGTCACACCCTCATAGCATTTTGACAATTCCCAGTAAAGCTTGGTGATGACCCTCACTTACCCTTGTTGACATCTGTGTGTCCATTGCATACTGCATGATTCTAAATTAACTTTCAAAACACCAGTGTCTCATATTCAGGTGAAAGAAATAAATCCAGACTAAGGTGATATTTTGGTTTCTCCTGGTCATTTACTTAGGCCTACAAGAAGAATATATTTTTATTAACTTTTGTCCCCAAATTCTTGAATACTAGAAATCCATATTCAGTTTTTACTTAGGTTACTTTGCACATTTCTATCACATTTTAACACATTTATATTATGTTACAAGGATATATTCTGGATTCTACTGTAAATAATATACTTAGTAACAATAATTAATATACATTTTAGTTCTATTCTTCTAAATTGTCTAATAATTCTCTCTCTCTCTCCTCCCCCCTCTCTCTAGTCTTAATTTTTACAAAGTCAATTAAAACTTTCTTCTGAAAAGAAAAACATCTATTTATGTATGGGCATAGGATACAATGTTCCCAAAATGCAATCAAATGTGTAATGCCCTGAATGTTAGAACAACAGTTTCATATAATTTGGATTAATTTTTCCCACAGAAGTGTTGAAATGATGTTCTAAATCTTTCAATCCCTTATTCCAATCTCCCAAAACTACCACAACTCTAAAGATTGTTTATTTTTTCTGTCCTACTGTCATCAATGAATCAAAATGGCACTCTATCTGTTCTTTATATTCATATGAAGAAGAAGAAATGTTTTGAGTCATAGAATGGTTAAAAATATCATTTAGACCTGGTAAAAAATATTAAGGACATTCAAGTTCTGTGTGAAGTTTGACTAATTTCTGAATGAAAAATTCTTTCTCCTTGTAACCTAGAAATGTACAAGTGTCTGCTTATTAGTTAAGGACCTAATATAAAGTCACAGGAAAATCATCTTATATATAAATACAGTAGTTAATTAGAGTCACATGGAGAGCAACCTCTTAAAAAGAGAGAGAAAAAAAAGAAAGAAAAATGAACTCTGTACTGAGAAAATAAAATGCCTGAATATACTCAAAAAAAGAATAATAGGAACAACAATAAACCTCTGAAGTACAATGTAGTGCATTTGAAAAGTGACATAGGAGGAATTGCATCCATGAGAAGGTATATCCATGAAGAAAGAGGGTGAATTGAAGTGAGATATATTCCAGGTAAATATTATGTATAAATTTTTTTACAATTGACTCACTGATATGTTTTCCTCTGAGATTTAAAAGTAAACCAAATGACATAAATGAGGGAAAAGCAAAAACTGAGAAAAATGAATTTGTTTATAAATTCTGGACCTTATTCTGTTTGATGGATGAACAATGCATTTATGTAAAATGTGAGCATGCATTGAATACAGTGATTAACAGCTCTGCTTCTGAGACCAGACAAACCTAGCTTCCTTATACCACAGAGTCTTTATTTCCTATTTTTAATGTGAGGCTGGTAGATTTATTGAAAGAAATAATATTCGACACATAAAGAGCTTATCTCAGTGTCTGGTATAGAGGAAGTCTTTCAAAGTTAGATGTGCTATAGGTAGAGATATAAATTCCAGGGTCTTCCTTGAAAGATGATTTTTACTGGGGAGATGATTTGAATATGTTCATGTTTGTAGTGAGAGAAATAGTTAAGGTAATTCTTGAAAAGAATTTATTCTAGCTCTACAACTGCATGATCACATTTTCATAGAATCAGAAGTTCTGCATATGGAGAATGTGACCAGATATAGATTACAAACTACTTAAAGTCAGTTTTTCATTCTCTTACACATTCCCCAAACCATTTTATACAGGTATATGCTCAAGGAGGATAAGAAAAATGTTGACTCAATAGGTAGATCAATGATTTTACATATCTAAACACAGATTGTTATTTCTATTAATCCATCATTCAATTCACAGATTTCTTTTCTACCTATCAGGATAGCAACCCCTGTCATGTCAAAGACAGCATCTAAGCACTAAAACCAGCACAAACACAACAAGACATATTGTGCACAGAAGTTGTGCACTGCTAAGACGAAGACATTATAATGAGAGCAAAGTAATAAGCAGAATAACAATTTGCCTACAGAAGACAAATTTTCTTCCTTAGAAGGAATGCCTACCGAGAATACCAACAATAAAACATAATATTTCAAACTGCTCATCTGGGATATATTTTCTTATTAAGCAATGCATTTCTTATTGTGATGAAAAGGAATATGGATTCATGGCTAATGCTGGTAAGTTAACAAAGATAATGTGTTTCAATAAACATTAATTTATCATTGCATTGCTAAGAAACAAAAGGAAATAAAATAATAAAGAAAGAAGGAATGCGTTGGAGCAGAACAGTATAACCTATCTAGGAAAAACAAATTAAAACAGGGTAGTTGGCAATCAACTAAGTAAAATATTTAAAATTAAATTCTTTAATTTTGAAACAAAACCCAAAGTTCTATTTCATCATTGAATTAAAGTGACCATAATTTAAGTAAAACTTGGAAACAATGTCCATCCAAAAAAGAATAAATGAGATTATCAGGTACAACTTAGTAGCATATTGAAAACCTAATTTGTGAGTGGAAATTCTTTTTTTTTTTTTTTTTTTTTTTGTGGTACACGGGCCTCTCACTGCTGTGGCCTCTCCCGTTGCAGAGTACAGGCTCTGGACGCACGGGCTCAGCAGCCATGGCTCACGGGCCTAGCCGCTCCACAGCATGCGGGATCTTCCCGGACCAGGGCATGAACCCATCCATGTCCCCTGCATTGGCAGGCGGACTCTCAACCACTGCACCACGAGGGAAGCCCATGAGTGGAAATTCTTATTATCCAAGAAGTTTTTTCCAAATAAACTAATTAGCTTTCAGTTAGCTGATCACTGTAGACGTCTTCAAATATCCAATGAAGTAATCTGTCATCCGTTTGAAATGGAAAAGAGTTTAAGAATATTATCAATAATGTTGTAAAGTTATAGGCTACTTCATGAAACTCAAAACAAAGGACAAAAAATAGACTTATAGTAATTCTAAACTAGGGTCTTGAATATGTTTCTTGGATAATTGTTTCATAACAAAACAAAATATTAACTTAACTGCCATATTTGCTGGTAATTCAATTCTTGCCTTTCCACACTGTGTGGAAAGTATACTTAAAAAAAAATGAAAATCTTACTAACATCAAAAATCACTTTTCAATTAAAAGTCTTCACCCAAAAAGAATTTGGAAAAATAAAAATATTTATAGGGTGGAGTGGTGTGTGGAAAACCCTAGAATCAGTCATTTTATACATTCTGTTTTGTGTGAAGCTTCACTTTAAAGTCATGTAATGACATTCTTAAGAAAATCCCTGGGTGATTAAAGACAACATAAACAAAGATGACTTGATTATCTTTAATGTCTCATAGTTTTGACTGTGCTTTTTTATTTCTGAGGTACATTAAAAAAAAACTACAAGTATAGATGAGATAGAAAAAAGAAAGAGACAGGTTTTAAAAGGGGAAGGGATGGATCCAAGGGTAGGACAGTCTGTCACAGCAACAACAACCAAGAAAGGAAAATTTCCATAAAGGAAATAGTCCTACATGAATAAAAGATTAGCTTTATACGAATGGCATGTACACACCAACTTCATTTCAAGGATGTTTTGCTTTGTGGAAGCCAAATTGCTGATCACAACATGAATGTGGTGCTGAAACTATGTCACACAATCTTTGAGTCTGGCACATCTATTTCGTATAAATACTACGAAAATTCAATTCTCACACCAATTTTCCCTATCTGAAAAACCGCAACATATTTAGCTTTGACTTGTCCACATATATTCTTTATACATTCAATTCTCCTTTTTTATTTTTCATTTGCTTCTGAATATACAGTAGTGCAACTTGACACTAATGGATCCAAACAATACTTGGTTATTTAGCAGTAACCTAGATTATCTGGAACATGTTAATATCAAATTTTATATTATTATCAAAAATTGTTTTGCTTCATCACATTTTAAATATGAAATGTAATTAACATAGCATAAAATTCACCCCTTTAAACAATACTCCAGTTGCTTTTAGTATATTTGTGGGGTTATGCAACCATCACCAGTAATTATTTCAGAACATTTTCATCACCCCAGAAAGAAATCCTATACCTGTTAGCAGTCTCTCCCATATTCCCTCTCCCCTCAGCCAATGGAAACCACTAATCTACTTTCTGTCTCTATGAATTTGCTTTTTCTGAACATTTCATATAGGTGAGATTATACAATAAATTATCATCAAAGTATGATCACAAAATTTAAAAACATAGAGAATCTGCATACCCTTGAGAATATGACAGTAGAGCACAATTAAATATTTATATAAAATAGTACTGGTAGGCAGAGAAATGTGATGGAGGAAGATGTGTACAAAAGATTATTGGACATAATATCTTATAATGATGCCTCTTAAAAATATTTAAGTCTCACCTCTTACTAAATCAAAATCTCCAAGAAGAAAGCCTGAGCATCTGTATTTCTGAAAATTGTTTCTGGGAATTATGATATTTAGCCAGGTTTTGGAACCATTGCAATAGACCATATTTTGAATCATTTCTAATGAAGGCTATTTCTAGCCATTGACTAAATGACACATTTGCAGGTATTTAAGCCATTGCATTATTCTGTTTTGAAGAAAAGAGAAAAATATATAAATAAAAGATTCAGTAACAATCACATTCTATGCTAATGTTTTCATAATCTTTTAGCTTCTTTATGCAGTGATTAATTGCTTAATTGTGTTTCTTAGACATCTACAGATGTGCATAATTTAAAAATTTTGAAATGAAAATTAGATTCATATTTATTTAGATTTCTTTTTTCTTACCTTCATTTGTTTTGCATAAACAATGCTACACTTACTCATCCAAATCAATGCAAACAGAGAAATCATGCTCCTGCAAATTATTTCATTTATACTTTAAAATAGAATCATAATCACCAGAAGAAAATATTTACTTGATAGTTCAAGTGTCCGAACATTTTACATATAATTTATTTCTTTACTTAAAAAAGTGATCAATATTGAATTGAAGATATGATAAAAGATCAATACAGTTTCATTTCCAATGAGTGAGTACAATGTACCAATAAGTATACTTTATTCTACGTTCCCTTCACAAATATTTTTCCATCAGTATCTGCTTCAAACTTAGTAACTAAATGCTTCCACTTATTTTAAAGTGTAATTTCTTTTTTAATCCATCCCTTCATATTTAACCTCCCTGTTACAAGATTTGGTAAATTGAGTTGCCAGAAGTTTATGAATGGTGCATAATATTTATTGTTAAAATAGAAATGCTGGCATGAAACTACTTGAATGATGTGGTAAAATCAGAAACTTGCCCCATAAAAACAGACTAAAATATGTGTTGCACATGTGATAGTTATATGTGGAAGGCAAGGGAGGAAGCAAGAAGGGCAGTGGTTGTATTTAGATGGGGCATGAAGATGGGGAGGGAAAATTAAGAGTTTTAAAGCAACTTAACTTTGAGATTGAGTCTTCATCAAAAATATAATTCCAGATGAAGTTCTGTCTCAGAGCTGGCCTTAAATATCCAAATGTATCAAAGAGCATATAACTTCCATAGGTTTCTTAACCACTCCAGCAATTTTCAGGGGGAAAATATACTGCCCAAATCCAATTCGTTGTAAATTTTTTACTCTAGTATTATATGATGTAGTGTACTCCATTCCTAAAACATTTTAAGTGTCTTGATTCTCCTTAATTGCTTACTATTTACTCCTATAAAATTCTGATTTTTAACATCCCTACTTCCTGTTATTTCCTGGGCAATCTTTGCAACTGAGGTTAGTAGGCAGAATGCTATGTCAATATATGGAACTAAAAACAGATTGGGTCAATGATATTGCAATTCATTGAGGAAATCCTACGTTTGCATCTGAATTTAAAAATAGATCTTTCTTCACTGACTTACTTTTAGTTTCAGAGTTAGTTTACTGTTTTGGGGTTTTTTTTGGTTGTTTTTTGGGTTTTTTTTGGTTTTTTGTTTTGTTTTTTTTGCGGTACGTGGGCCTCTCACCGTTGTGGCCTCTCCCGTTGCGGAGCACAGGCTCCGGACGCGCAGGCTCAGCAGCCATGGCTCACGGGCCCAGCCGCTCCGCGGCCTGTGAGACCCTCCCGGACCGGGGCATGAACCCATGTCCCCTGCATCGGTGGACTCTCAACCACTGCACCACCAGGGAAGCCCCTTGGGTTTTTTTCAATTAACTTTCTATTAGCTCTGCTTCTAATTCCTCAGTTATAGATTTCTTTTTCTCAAGGCAAAGTAGATAATATTTTGTAAAACATTTAAGACCTTATTAAGGGGTCCTTCAGGTTAATCCTTTCATAAGGAGAGGAATAGTTTCCATTGAAATTAATCACCAGTCTTCTAGTTAATCAGTTTTACTATTTCAGGTTTTCATATGCAGAATTTATCCCATCAATTACATATACTCATAATTTTTCCTTTTTTTTTTTTTTGTTCTCTCATCTGTCTCTTGCTCTGTTGCTTCACTCTGTCTTCCTTTGATCTTACTGATAGTTTGTATTTTTGAACACTGTTAAATAGCTGATTCACCACTTTTGTTACTTCTAATATCAATACATCCAAAATAAAATTTCTCCAATTTTTCCGAGATTATAATCCACACATGTACCTATAGAATGTACCCTATACCTCTGGCTTTTTATTGTCAGACCAATATTCATATCTTAAAATAAAACCTGAATTGTGGTGTCAAATTGTGCCAACATGATATTTTCACTAGATAAGCCTCAAGCAAGATTGTGTTCTGGAGCTCAATTGCTTGGGTCTCTTAATAACCTTGTTCTTTTTATACCTATATCCAAATTATTAAATGATTTATAACTTATCAGAGTTTATCTTAAACTCTAGTAAATCATGCAATACAGCAATAATGTTTGATTTGAAAACATAAATGTGTGTATTCAAATGACACACATGACCCAGATCTGAGGACTGGATTCTAATCAAATCAGTACAAAAGCAAATTTAATTCTCCAGCCAGAAACATGGTTCTTGTGCTGGATTTCTTTTTTTCTTTTTCCACTTATTCTGATACATGGAAAATTCTACTTTTCTCTCTTCTCCCATAAGGAATTTATTGGCTGTCTGCATAAAGTATGTTGCTCTCATTCTGACAAGGTGAAAGCATTACTGCTCTACATAGTGATATTGTCACCACCACCCTTCCTCACTGTTGCCTGTTTACTTTTTGCTCCTAAACTACAGAAATAGAAAGTGATTTAAGTTTTACTTTTCACCTCTAGAGTCATGATGAATAATCACAAGGATGAGCCAATATGTTTTAAAAATCCAAAGGATAATAACTCTGTTGTATTCATTTTCTCAAAACATATGCCCCCTAGAAAGCATATTTCATTTTTGAAACTTTAAAAAGTATTACCCAGCATGATATTGGATGGATTCATAATTTATAAGTCACAAACTTACAAATTCAGAATAAACCATTAATATTTATAAGATGCTATAGTGCCTCTTACCTAGATTAATACATACCGAAACTGCATTTCTTTCTGAAACTGAAACATAATTCATTTTACAAATGACTGAGAACCAAAAAGATATAATAATTCCACAGTAACAAGGGGAACGATGAATGCCATTTTGGAACCCTGCCTCTAGCTTATTGGCACCAGGACCTGGCCCTACCAGGTCAGCATCATTACTGGAACACGTCAGGCCAAGCAACTAGGTAGGCAGAGACATAGCCCCAACCACCAGCAGGCTTGCTGCCTTCAGACCCCATGAGCTCACACCCACCCCAGGACTCAGTCCTGTCCAGCAAAGGGACCAGAACCCAGCCCCATTCACCAGCGGTTCAACAAACAAACTCCAGGACATAAAGGGCCCTGCTGTCAGAGATCCTGAGACCCAGCTCTACCTACCAGTTAGTCAGCAGTAGCCCCAGGATGTTCTGGTCCTCAGCCCTGCAGGCCAAAACCAGCTCTGGGACTCCTGGCCCCTGCAGACAGAGGTACCAGGACATGGCTCTACCCATCAGCAGGCAGATCCTGGCCCCAGATCTCTGGGGCTCCACAGACTTCTCTGTCAGAACCCAGTCCACCCACCAGCAGATCAGCACCAGCCCCAGGAACCCTAAGCCCCAGCCCCACCCACCAGCAGGCCAACACTAGATCCAGGAAACATCCACCCCAGAGCCTAGATCTACCCACCAGTGGGTAAGCACTAGCACTGGGACCTCCTGGGGCTCTGCAGCCAGCTGCCTTATGACACTGTCCTGCCCAATAGTAGCCATCAGCCTCCACACAAGACAGGGCCTGGCAACCAAATGGACCAGAGGCCAGCCACACCTAGAAGACTGCCCACAGTAGTCATCCCATTACAAAAGAAAGGCCCATGCAGCACACACAGGGGTCACTCTCAGAGCAAATAGACCTGGTGACTGAGGGAGTGTGCTGCTGGGACACATAAGACATCTCCTACAAAGAGGAATGGCTTCAAGTTTGGGAAACATAAATAAACTACCAAATTCATAGGAGTAAAAACAGCTAATTAGCAAAATGAGGCAACAGAGTAATATGTTCCAAACAAAGGAAGAAGATAAAACCCCAGTAGAAGGACTAAGTGAAGTGGAGATAAATAATCTACCAAATAAAAAGTTCAAGGTAATGATCATAAAGATGCTCAAAGAACTTGGGAGAAGAGTGGACGAACACAGTGAGAATTTTAACAAAGGGTTAGAAAATATATATATATAAAAATGAAACAGAGCTGAAGAATACAATAACTGAATTTAAAAAAAAAGACAATAGAAAGAATCAACAATAGATGAGATACAGAGGAATGGATCAGCAAGCTGGAAGACAGAGAAATGGAAATCACTTAAGGTGAACAGAAAAAAGAAAAGAAAAAAGAATAAAAAGAAATTGGCAGAGAGCAGAAGCAAGAAGAACTACAGTTCTGCAGCCTGTGGAAGGAAAACCACATTCACATAAAGACTGACAAAATGAAAAGGGAGAGGACTTTGTACCAGATGAAAGAACAAGATAAAACCCAAGAAACACAACTAAATGAAGTGGAGATAGGCAACTTCCAGAAAAAGTATTCAGAATAATGATAGTGAATATGATCCAGGACCTCGGAAAAAGAATGGAGGTAAAGATCGAGAAGATGCAAGAAATGTTTAACAAAGACCTAGAAGAATTAAAGAACAAACAGTTGAACAATACAATAACTGAAATGAAAAATACACCAGAAGGAATCAATAGCAGAATAACCAAGGCAGAAGAACAGATAAGTGACCTGGAAGAGAGAATGGTGGAATTCACTGCCACAGAACAGAATAAAGAATAAAGAATGAAAAGAAATGAAGACAGCTTAAGAGAGATCTGGGACAACATTAAATGTAACAACATTCACATTATAGGGGTCCCAGAAGGAGAAGAGAGAGAGAAAGAACCTAAGAAAATATTTGAAGAGATTATAGTTGAAAACTTCCCTAACATGGGAAAGGTAATAGCCACCCAAGTCCAGGAAGCACAGAGAGTCCCAAGCAGGATAAATCCAAGGAGAAACATGCCAAGACATATAGTGATCAAAGTGACAAAAATTAAAGACAAAGAAAAATTATTGAAAACAGCAAGAGAAAAAAAAATACAATGGAACTCCCAAAAGGTTAACAGCTGACTTCTCAGCAGAAACTCTTCAAGCCAGAAGGGAGTAGCATGATATATTTAAAGTGACAAAAGGGAAGAAACTACAACCAAAATTACTCTACCCAGCAAGGATCTCCTTCAGATTCAATGGAGAAATCAAAAGCTTTACAGACAAGCAAAAGTTAAGAGAATTCACACCAACACACCAGCTTTACAACAAATGCTAAAGGAACTTCTCTAAGTGCAAAACACAAGAGAAGAAAAGGACCTACAAAAACAAACCCATAACAATTAAGAAAATGGTAATAGGAACATAATATTGATAATTACCTTAAACATGAATAGATTAAATGCTCCAACCAAAAGACACAGGCTCACTGAATGGATACAAAAACAAGACACATATATATTCTGTCTATCAGAGATCCACTTCAGACCTAGGGACACATACAGACTGAAAGTGTGGGGATGGAAAAAGATATTCCATACAAATGGAAATCAAAAGAAAGCTGGAATAGCAATACTCATATAAGAAAAAAATAGACTTTAAAACAAAGAATGTTATGAGAGACAAGGAAGGACATTACATAATGATCAAGGGATCAATCCAAGAAGAAAATATAACAATTATAAATATATATGCACCCAACATAGGAGCACCTCAATACATAAGGCAACTGCTAATAGCTATAAAAGAGGAAATTGACAGTAACACAATAATAGTGGGGGACTTTAACACCTCAGTTACACCAATGGACAGAAACCATCCAGAGAGAAAATTAATAAGGAAGCACAAGGTTTAAATGACACAAATGGATAGATTTAATTGATATTTATAGGACATTCCATCCAAAAACAACAGAATACACTTTCTTCTCAAGTGCTCAAGGAACATTCTCCAGGATAGATCACATCTTGGGTCACAAATCACGCTGTGGTAAATTTAAGAAAATTGAAATCATATCAAGCATCTTTTCCAACCACAATGCTATGAGATTAGAAATCAATTACAGGGGAAAAAAAGCAAAAACCACAAACACATTGAGGCTGAAAAATAAATTACTAAGTAACCAAGAGAGCACTGAAGAAATCAAAGAGGAAATAAAAAAATACCTAGACAAATTACAATGAAAACATGATGATCCAAAACCTATGGGATGCAGCAAAAGCAGTTCTAAGAGGGAAGTTTATAGCAATACAAGCCTACCTCAAGAAACAAGAAACAACTCAAATAAACAATCTAACCTTACACCTAAAGGAACTAGACAAAGAAGAATAAACAAAACCCAAAGTTAATAGAAGGAAGGAAATCATAAAGATCAGATCAGAAATAAATGAAAGAGAAACAAAGAAAACATTAGCAAAGATCAATAAAACTAAAAGCTGGTTCTTTGAGAAGATAAACAAAATTGATAAAACTTTAGCCAGACTCATTAAGAAAAAGAGGGAGAAGACTCAAATCAATAAAATTAGAAATGAAAAAGGAGAAGTTACAATGGACACTGTAGAAATACAAAGCATCCTAAGACTACTACAAGCAACTCTATGCCAATAAAATGGACAACCTGGAAGAAATGGACAAATTCTTACAAAGGTATAATCTTCCACAACTAAACCAGGAAGAAATAGAAAATATACATAGACCAATCACAAGTAATGAAATTGAAATTGTGATTAAAAATCTTCCAACAGGTCTTCCCTGGTGGCGCAGTGGTTGAGAGTCTGCCTGCCGATGCAGGGGACACAAGTTCGTGTAGACATTTTTCCAAAGAAGACATACAATTGGCCAAGAAACACATGAAACACTGTTCAGCATCACTAATTATTAGAGAAATGCAAATCAAAACTACAATGAGGTATCACCTCACACCAGTCAGAATGGCTATCATCAGAAAATCTACAAACAACAAATGCTGGAGAGGGTGTGGAGAAAAGGGAAGCCTCTTGCACTGTTGGTGGGAATGTAAATTGATACAGCCACTATGAAGAACAGTATGGAGGTTCCTTAAAAAACTAAAAATAGGATTACTATATGACCCAGCAATCCCACTACTGGGCATATACCCTGAGAAAACCATAATTCTAAAAGACACATGCATCCCAATATTCATTGCAGCACTATTTACAATAGCCAGGACATGGAAGCAACCTAAATGCCCATTGACAGACAAATGGATAAAGAATATGTGGTACATATATACAATGGAATATTACTCAGCCATAAAAAGGAACGAGATTGGGTCATTTGTAGAGATGTGGTTGGATCTAGAGACTGTCATACAGAGTGAAGTAAGTCAGAAAGAGAAAAACAAATATTGTATATTAATGCATATATGTGGAACCTAGAAAAATGGTAAAGATGAACTGGTTTGCAAGGCAGCAATAGAGACACTGATGTAGAGAACAAATGTATGGACACCAAGGGGGGAACGTCACAGTGGGGGTGGTGGTGGGATGAAGTGGGAGATTGGGATTGACATATATACTCTAATATCTATAAAATAGATAACTAATGAGAACTTGCTGTATAAAATATAAATAAAATTCAAAAAAATCAAGAAAAACTATAATAAAAATAAATGATCACCGTGTAAGAGACCTCTGAGGCAATATCAAACATAATTCATATTATTAGGGCCCAGAAGGAGAAGAGAAAGAGAAATATACTGAAGACACAATAGCTGAAAATGTCCATAACCTGGGAAAGGAAACAGACAGTCAAGTTCAGGAAGCACATAGTCACAAATAGGATCAACCCAAAGAGGATCACACCAATACACATTATAATTAAAATGGTAAATATTAAAGAGAGAATATTAAAAGCAGCATGGTAAAAGCAACAAGTTGCATACAAGGGAATGCCCATAAGGGTATCAGCTGAATTTTCAGCAGAAACGCTGCAGGCCAGAAGGTATTGGCACAGTTTACACAAAGGATGAAGGGAAAAACCTACAACCAAGAATATTCTACCCAGCAAGGCTTTCATTCAGACTTGAGGGAGAGATTAAAAGTTATACAGACAAGCAAAATCTAAAGGAGTATAGCACCACCAAACCAACTTTACAGGAAATGTTAAAGGGACTCTTCTAAGTGAAAATGAAAAGGCCACAGCTAAAAACATGAAAATGACAAAAGGAAAAATCTCAGTGGTAAAGGCAAATATAAACTAAAGGTAGTAAATCAATCATGTATTAAGTTAGTAGGAAGATTAAATTACAAAAGCAAAAAAATCATCTATTTTCATAATAACTAAAGAGATACACAAAACAATAAGATATAAATATGATGTCCAAAACAGTAAATATGAGGGGTGGAGGAGTAAAATTGCAGGGTTGTAAAAATACATTTTAACTTAAGATATCCACAAATGAAAATAATCACATATATATAGATTGCTATATATAAACCTCAGGATAACCACAAACTGAAAACCTATAATAGATACATACACAAAAAAGGGAAAGGAATCCAAACATAACATTAAGAATAGTCAATAAATCACAAGGGAATAGAAAAAAAGAAGAAGAAAGGAACAAAAAGAACTATATGACCAATCTTAAAACAATAAACAAAATGGGATTGAGTGCATAAATATCAATAATTACTTCAAATGTAAATGAACTAAATGCTCCAATCAAAAGACAGAGTGGTTGAATGGATAAGAACATAAACAAAACTGGTATATATGCTTCTTACAAGAGACTCACGTCATATGTAAAGACACACTCAGACTGAAAGTAAGGGGATGGAAAAATTTATTCCATGCAAATGGAAATGAAAAGAAAGTCAGAGTAGCAATACTTATATCAGACAAAATAGATTTTAAAGCAAAGATTGCACTAAGAAACAAAGAATGACATTACATAATGATAAAGGGATCAACCTAAGAAGAAGATATAACAATTATAAATATATATGAGACCAACATCTGAGCACCTGCATACATAAAGAAGTATTAACAAACATAAAGAGAAATTGACATTGACATTACCACAAAAATAGTAGGGGACGTTATCATGCCACTTACATCAATAAACAGATCATCCAGACATAATGTCATAAGGAAACAGTGGCCTTAAATGACACATTAAACTAAATTGACTTTATATATATATAGAACATTCCATACAAAAGCAGAAGAATACATATTCTTTTCAAGTGCACATGGAACATTCTCCAGGATAAATCACATACTAGGACACAAAACAAGTCTTAGTAAATTTAAGAAACTTGAAATTATGTCAAGCATCTTTTTCAACCACAATATTATGAGACTAGAAATCAACTACAAGAAAAAGGAATGCAAAAAACACAAACATGTGGAGGCTAACTAATATGTTACTAAATAACCAATGGATCACAGAAGAAATAAAAAAAGAAATAAAAAATTATCTGGGGACAAATGAAAATGAGAACACAACAATCCAAAATCTATGGAATGCAGCAAAAGCAGTTCTAAGAGGGACGTTTACAGTGATACAAGCTTACCTCAGGAAACAAGAAAAATCTCAAATAAACAACCTGACCTTACACCCAAAGCACCTAGAAAGAACAAACAAAACCCAAAGTTGCTAGAAAGAAAGAAATCATAAAAATTAGAGCAGAAATAAATGAAATAGAGACTACAAAAACAATAGAAAAGATCAATGAAACTAAGAGGTAGTTCTTTGAAAAGATAAAATTGATAAACCAGGATCTTCAAGAAAAAAATGAGACAAGGCACAAATCAAGTGAAAAAGATGTTACAATTGATATATATCACAGAAATACAAAGGATCATAAGAGGTTACTTCAAACACTATAAACCAATAAAATGGGCAGCCTAGAAGAACTGAACAAATTCCTAGAAATGTTCAATCTCTCAAGAGTGAACCAGGAAAAAATAGAAAATATGAACAGACCAATTACCAGCAATGAAATTTAATCAGTAATTAAAGAAAAAAGGCTCCCAACAAACAAAAGTGTAGGGTTAGATGGCTTTACAGGTGAATTCTACCAAACATTTAGGGAAGAATCAACACCTATCCTTATTTGTTTCTCTGTATTTATACCTATACTACCTTTTAAATTGAATTAATTTCAAAATGAACATGCTTGAAATACAGCAAAAACTCCATCACCTACAATATGAAGTGCAAAATCTTTAGTTCCTTATGATTTGGCCCAAACATTTCTTCCCCAGCTTTTTTGTTTAGGTGCACTCTCTCATAAGAATCCATCAGTATACCACTGTGAAATCTTTGAACATTTGCCACGTAGATTCACAGATGCAACATTTTGCACATGCTCTTTACTCTGAGAAAAAGTTTGTTCATGAGATTGTTCTTTCCTGGGCCTTTTCCTAGAGAATCTTAATTGTCCTTGAAGGCTTAGCACTAAACCTCAGAACTCTAAATGACTTGCAGATCCACACTAATTCCACTAGCACAGCACAGAGTCAAGCTACCCCTTAGTCTCTCTGTGAACCTTCGGCACATATTTACTGACCTGCACCTGTCTTCCTGGGATGCTGAAGCTAATGTGACAAAGAAAACAAAGCCCCTGCTCTCATGCGACTCATGTTCTTGTGAAGAAGCAGAAAATAAATGCAAATAAAATGTGGTGACAGGTAGTAATGGTACCATAAAGGAAAATAAAGTATGGATTGGAGAATAAAGAGGCTAAATAAGGGCTAGTTTAGGTAGGATTATCTGATTAGACCTGACTGAGGGTGTGGTGTTTAAACACTCGAATAAGTTGTCCTTGTAGATACCTTCTTCAAAACTTCTCATTATATTGTAATTAAAGTTGAAATTCTTTTAAACATTATTCTTGAATTGGGTAGTTTTTCACTTAAACAAAAAAATGGCTTTGAAAGCAGGTAATTGAAAAGTCATACATTTACATCAGAAGCATTTTATTTTATTCTACAACATATCAACGTACTTTCATTTGCCAGTATCATGATATTGGGCCAAAGCCCTTTATCTGAGTATGAATCTGCTGATTAAAGTTTTACATCATCTTTCATACAATTCATATATTGGTCTCATTCAAGTGTAATGAGAAATCAAAGAAAAAATGTTCTAAAGAAAGATGTATTTCATGATTTTTTTCCTCAACCTTTGCAGGCTTTTCAGTCATACTCTAAATCAATTATAATTTTAGTGACTTATTTTTATCAATTATTTCCAAAACATTTTCACAGTACTCAAATAAATAACTATTACTTTTCTTTTATACACATTTATATAATTTATGTTCTTTTATTTAACATAAATTATGAAATTATAAAAAGCACAATTCACAAAGACAAAGTTGCAAAGTACTAGTATTACTTTTTTCATTAAGTTGGTTGTGGGTACATGGGCATACGTTTCATTATTATTATTATTATTTGTTGTATCACTCTATTGTATATACTATTATATGTGGTGGTTTTTTTGTTTGTTTGTTTTTGTTTTTTTGCAGTACGTGGGCCTCTCACTGTTGTGGCTTCTCCCCTTTGCGGAGCACAGGCTCTGGACGCGCAGGCTCAGCGGCCATGGCCCACGGGCCCAGCCGCTCCGCGGCATGTGGGATCCTCCCGGACCGGGGCACGAACCCGTGTCCCCTGAATCGGCAGGCGGACTCTCAACCACTGCGCCACAAGGGAAGCCCTATATGTGTATTTTTTAAAAAGTAAATTAATAGTACGTTCAATTGGCATAAACATGATTGGGAAAAATAGCCAGTTCTCATGGTAAGTATGTAACACTATTGGTAGTGAAAGCAGGAAAGCACCCCAAATTACCATAACTTTCAGTGTAACACGGACATCCATCAATTATGTGTTATTGTAGGAATGAGAGCGCCAGTTCACATCTACAATTCAATTAACTATTAGGTGGAATTTCTGTAAGAAAGTTTCTCTTACATTTGTAGGCAGGTGTCTGTCTCATCTACTCATCTGTGATCTCCTTACATTTAGAGCCTGGCTTTATTCAGACCTGTGCAATTCTCAGGGCTTTGAATGGTGTTGGCCCAGTATGCACATAATAAATATTTGTTCAATGAATAAAAGAAGGTTGAATGCAGAAGCATATGCACATTTGTTTTACTTATGCTTTTCTCTATCACTTAAGAAATTGAGTAGTTCACACTCTAATATTTTGTTATTTGCATCTTGCTGCTGCACTTAGTAACTTGGAATTAATTGGGTAATAGTATTTTCAGTCTCCAAGTTATAGTCGCATTATGAGTCACAGGAAAACGGGTTTCAAGCATGCACATGATTTGTTGTTTTCAGGCGTGAAATGAAGTTGTGTTTATAATGTCTGATTAGAAAAAAAGCTCTGTTGCATTCTCAAATTTCTATAGAACTATAGGAATTATTTAAGGAGTTAAAAAAAGTTACAATCACAGTTTACCTAGAAACTGATAAAGAAGTATTTCAAATCCCTTGTTTCCTGAAATTAGAATAAACCTTTAGAATCCTAAGAACATTAATGTGTTTGGACAGGTATTTTATGATAAAATTAAGCACCATGGCTAACAGCACTGAATGCTGTTGACAGGCTATAAAGCCAAATACCTTGTTGTATCAGCATTTGCATTCAGGATTAATTTGGTCCATGTACAGAAACAAACACCTTATTGAATTCCATAGGACATAATACCCCCTCTATAGGCATAGAGCCATCCCACAATATCAGTTTATTAGTCTTAGAAATTACAGAATTCCAGCTCCAGCTGTTCCTTATGAGGTTCAAAGACCAAACAATTAAACAGGAATACATATATATTTCTAAATGCTCAAAATAACTGGTCTCTTTGGTGTTATCCATTATGGAGAATTCTATAAATTTAATCCTTAAAGACATATCTTCTGAGTCTGTGTCTAAATGACATCAGAGCATTAAGATGAAAAGTAGAAAATTTAACTATCCAAGTGTCTGTTAATATCTTGCATCTTGGCATCATACAGATAAAAAAGTTGGGACACTGAAAACTGTCCTTTATTATATATGCTCTGAATCACTTATATGCAGTAACAAAGTAGATTTGAGCAGCCTCCCCACTGAGCAATGTCGCTTTCACATCAAAGCACAATCTTGAATATGAGCATCCCTCTAGAAGCTAGGAAATACCCTTAAACAAATTTAAAGGCTCAGCTGGCCAAATCTAAGTTAGGTGAATTTTATAAGCATATGTATGTATATATTATACATACATACATGCATGCATATGTATATTATACATATATACACACACACATGCATACAACACATACATTAGATATATATAAAGTCTAATGTATACATAGATTAGAAGGGAAAGACTTCACCAAAACAGAGGCTTGAATTGGATCTTAAAAGAAGGCATGGGGAAAAATATTAATGCATGGGAATTTTATGAGTGAATAAAGGGATTTTATTTTTGCTAGAGGAGATTGTGTACAAAAGCATGGAAGTGTGAATGTGGTGCCTTTGGGTAACAGCATAGTTTGGTGTGGCTGAGATATAAGATGCAGAGGGATCTTAACTCACAGAACAAATGAAATGGAACATTTCCCCATAATCAATAGGAAGAAATCCTTGATACAGCTATGCATGTCCATACAATGATGCAATAAAACCTAGTTATTAAGAGCATATCTTTGATACCACACATTAAACTAGTTTTAATGTTCCCTTCATTAGAAGTTTTAAGTTTGGAGGACAGTGTGCTTATGTATGTTCCTGGCAGTATCCTTATGTTTTCACATCTATGTTGCAAGACCTAACCTTTATCCCAGGTGCTAGGCCCATGATTTTTAACTCTCCCCAAACTGCTTCTTCTACCATTATTGTACAATTGCCCCCAATCTGATGTTTTCTTTTGATCTTCATACTTCCTTCTCCTGCACATTTAAGCTCAATCAAATATAACTTTTCAATGCCTATAGCAACTCTTCAATTTTTTTCCATGCCTACTTGCAGCTCTCAGTTGGGTCCACATCATTTCTCATTTCAATGACTCTAATAGGTTTCTAACCAGTACCCATGATTTAAGTTTTCTCTTACTCATTTTGATGCATAGTGATGATATTTAGAAAAATCTTAAAATCACAGCTTTAATTATGTTAGTTCTCATTTCAATAGTTTCTCCTCATTGCCCATTACCTAAATAAAACTCATCACACTTTTAAGCCTGGCCTTCAAGTTCTTCCCTAATCTGACCTCAATATATCCATCTAGCCTCATATTCTACTACCTTGTTTATGCAGTCTATGTGATTGGCAAACAGAATTGGTTCAACATTACTCAAAATACTCTGCTCTCCACTCTGTGCCTCTAATCATATTTTTCCTCCACTTAGAATGTCTTTTCATTGTCATTGCTTTCTGAAATTCTACCATCTCTCAAGGATCAACTTAAATATCACCTCTAGATGACAAATTTACTAACTCTCCCAACCAAATCAAAATACTTCCTTGTTTATACTTTCACTATTGTCTGAAGTATATTTGTTATGGCATTTAAGATTTTTATTTATTATACATTTTATTTTATAATTATTAATATTTGTTATTTTTATGTTTATTTTATGCTTTTAATTGTTTTTTATTTGTTTACTGGTAACAAGACCTAGCATGTACCTGGAAACATAAACATTTAAAAATTGAGGTATGATCTACTCTTCCTTCTGCCACTATATTTATCTTTGTAAAACACAGATTTGAGTCCATGGCTTTGTTGGTTTAAAACTCATACACAAGCATTAAGCATGATTATGTAACCTAAATCCATGCACCATTTCTTTTGTTAATTAATGCATTAATCTATCAAATATTTGATGAATGAGAAAGGTATTAGGAACTTTAAGAAAAATAAATAGATTTTTTTAAGTAAAGTTTTATTTATTGACTGAACAAGAGATAAATATGGGTCAACATTCAATGTTTTCCATATATTTTATATACTTTATCCTGGAAAACTTATCTATTTGATGAATTTTCCCCAGTCTCCTTTCTACAGTTAATAACCAAAATGATGTTTCTTCATATGGTTCAATAATTCAAAGGAAAACAACACCTCAACTTTACTTAGACTTAAACTTAAAAAGTAACAGTACATTACTCTTTTGTATTTCCACCTCCAGCAAAGAGAAAATCAATGTCTCTGACTGAGAAAAAAAAAACAAACACTAAAATTATTTTTTAAATTTAAAAATGTTTTAAATATCAGATTTTAAAATGCAAAAATATAACTGAATCACTGTGCTGTACACCTGAAACTAAAAGAACACTGTAAATTTACTATACTTCAATAAAAACAAAACAAAGCTAAAATAAAATGTAAAAATATGCTCTAAAATCTGAACTTTATGCTTTCAAATAAAAGCATCTGTTAAGACACGTATTTGTTTTACAAAAAAATATGTTTAAATTAGGAATTCAACATAGAAATACCTGTCAACACAGGATATAGTGGTATTTTTTAAAGTGGTTATTATTCTCTGACTCATGTAAATCTTAGGTATAAATCCAAGTCTTTCTCATGAAATTCTACATTATTGTATTATTCTCCATCTAAATTAATAATAATAGAATAAATTTACCACATAACAAAAAAAAAACTTTCAATATATAGTCAACAAATTACCCAAAATGTAGATGTTACAGGTGAGAATGGGGAAAAAATTAAAATATGATACCATCCCTGGACAAAAAGAAAGTTTTTCTCAGACCTCTCCTACTGATTTCCACACCTACCTCTGTTAGACAGCTACCATCTTAGAGACCTCTGACTCCATTAGAGATCTAGACACCATCAGCTTTATTCTAAGTCAGCTGTCAAGTTAGTTAAAAAATTATTTAATAAATAAGCATCTCTATTTATTATTCCTTCTGGAGTACTTATGCTTTAAGAGACTTTGCTTGCTAAACTAAATAAATGTATCAAAAATGGTATATATAGGGAATGTACTAGAAAAAGATCCATTTTTGGAGCAGCTTTTCCCATGCATCAAAATCAAAATGGTATAGATGTACCTCAGGATGCAACGGCCACACCATCAAAGTATTTCTAATACCAAAGAAGAGTAATTTATAGTTAATGTATTTTAATATGGTAATCACCATGTTCATTTTAACACTTAGATTATTAAAAAAAGAGGTAGATAAGGTATTAGAATAGAAAGGAAAAAAGAATCAAAATTTTATAAAAGATAAGAAAGAAATTATGTCTAGTTCAATTTTGAATTAATATCAAACCATAATTCATTCATTAACATCCAACTAATCTACAACTTACTCTGTAGAAAAAACTAAACATTGGTAACCATATCCTATAAACAGTATAATGCAAAGTTTCTGGACTTTATGAAAAAATTAAATAATGCTTTTCATTGTTACTGGTACAAGTGCAGATCACTAGGAATTCTATAAACTTAAAATAGAATGCCTCTTTTTTTTTTTTTTTTTTTTTTTTTACGGTAAATGGGCCTCTCACTGTTGTGGCCTCTCCTGTTGTGGAGCACAGGCTCCGGACGTGCAGGCTCAGCGGCCATGGCTCACGGGCCCAGCTGCTCCGCAGCATGTGGGATCTTCGCGGACCGGGGCATGAACCCGTGTCCCCTGCATCGGCAGGCGGACTCTCAACCACTGTGCCACCAGGGAAGCCCAGAATGCCTTTTTAAAAATGAAATCTATGGCTTTAAAAGAGAATCCTTCAAATAGATTTTTTTTGTTCCCTTTGTTCAGTACTCAGCACACTTAAACAAAAACATTTGACTAAAAATAAGGTGATGTAGGCAGTAATGGCCCATCTATAATGTAAGACCCTATTTCCTGAAATAATTCTTAATTCTGCACAAAATACCTAGACATTAATTTACTGAAATTGAACTAACACTAGTAAATACCTTGGTGCTTCAATTTAAAGATAATAAATTTGCCCCTTTAATAAAAGCAAATATGGTTTTGTTTTATGGTGAAGACTCCACAGACATAATGAGGATAAAGATAAGAAAATGATTCTGTGGTTGTGGACAGGCAAAGTTAACTGAAAACATAGAAAATCAAGTCCAAATCTTGATAGTGTGAAGGGAGATGACCCAGTGTATGATGTAGGGAACTTAGTCTCCGAGGAAGAGAGAAATGAGTGGATTCCCTGATACTAGAACAGGTTAGCACTATGGGATAGCATTTAATATCAAACGATCCATCACCAATCTCCCACTGTCACCTTACCCAGTGAAAATAACTGAGCTATATGGAGCCTAAGAGATAAAGAAAGAATGAGAAAAGTGGAAATCGGAGAAAGACACAGAGAAAGAGTGAAAAACTACCCTCCATGGGAATGAATAGAATTACCAAGCTACAGAGGCAAGGCCAGATCCGCTCTGCACACCTGACATCAGCAGGTGCTCAATGTAAGCCTGAAGAAATGCCCCCAGGGATGCAAGTGTGAAGGAGAGGGTAATATGCCATACTTCTTTTGCTTTCTCATGGATTGGCCATCCCTCTATTAACTGAGAAAGTAGCTTGTGTGTTAGATGTGTTTCCTGAAAATCAACAATGAAAACATGTAAAATAGTAAAATTACCATCAGGGAGAATTTGGACTGTACCTCCTGGTTGCTTTTCCTGTGGAAAATCTTATGAACAAAGAAATGGGGGACTACTGCATTTCTCACCTAGGTCAAAAATCATATGCTTCCGTCTTATCCATGACAGGAACTTAAAATAGCAGATGTATCCACCCAGTTTTTATTAGGACTATGTTGTAACCTTTGAAAACAGGCGTTTTCCTACTTTAAAACTGTCCCAGAGAAAGATGCTTCTAGATCTACAGCAGAAAAGTTCTTTCTCCCAATCTTTCAGAATTCATACCCTGAAAAGCATACAGTGAAGAAGATCTTTCTTCTCTATAAACAAGTCTCTCAAGGAGCTCATCCTTTGCCTTGATTTTTCTTCAGTGCAGACAAGGTTTTCATAGACAACATTCAAATCATCCCCTGAGCCTTCAGTACTCTATGCTGAGTTTTCTGAGTATTTTAACATTTTGATTAAATGCTTACATATTTTCCAATCACTTTAATGATTAAACAAAACTCTGTGAAAAAAATTGCAATCACTTAATTTATTACTTATCTATAATAAATTGACTCAAATTTGATTTCTTTGTTTCAAATGTATCCAGGCAATTTGTTTCCACAATTACTAAATTAAAAAAAGTAAACATTTTCTTATCAAAATGTCAATATATATATATTTTTTTCAATTATGCTTCAAAAATACATCCAGGAGTACATTTGCAAATAGGATGCTTAGCTACTCATTTTATTAATTTTGCCATTTTGAGTTTGGCAAGCCAGTTTTTCAAAGCACTTGTGTGTGAAAAAAGGGCTTATTTTTGTGCTTTTCTTATATAATAAGTTTCAGCTGATGAGTTATTTCATGCAAATAATTAAATACCAAATTACAATATGTGGTGAGTAGAAAATTACTAATAGAATATGCCTATCAAATCTGAGGAATATTAAAATGTGCATATGGGTTCAGTTCAGTTAACAGAAAAATTGGATTCCAATCATTTACTCTTGATAGCAATTTTGCCCTCTGTTCTTAGGTTCACCTGATATAACATTACAAGACAAGCTATATTTGCAAAATACCACCTGGGATCATGCCTTGCACAAAATCCATTATTTTCTCAATAGTTTTATGCATGTTTTGTACATTATTTGAAAAGTCTTCAGGAACACAGTTGACATGTAACCAAGGGATTCTGTTTTTGCAACTTTTCAATAAAAAGTGGCACAGCTAAAAATCAGAATATAAGAAGGTTTCTATGGAGAAATATATCAAAGTAGCTGATTAAAAATGGAACGACTTTTTACCCTTCATAAATTCTCATCTAATTTCTATGAAAGTTGAAATACTAATTAACATAAAAATTGTTTAAGGGCAGTTAAAAAACAATATTTTCACATTAATCCTTCTATTTAAATAAAGGCTTTTTCACACTTGCTACTCAGGCTATTATGTACTTTCATTAATTTCATTTCTTGTCAGAAAAAAAGATTGTAGCTTTACTAATGGTAATACAGGGCCTGAAAACATTACCAATGCTATATAAATAGATGTACACTGGGAAGAAAACAATTTTTAGGTATTGTTATTGTATGTTATAATAATGACACCTCGCACAAAATGTCATTCATATTTTTTAGCAAATATGATCTTCATTATATTTATTTAGTCTTACTCTATCCTAAACTATAGAAACAATATTCCATGGGTATCTTCAAAAATGCATATTATTTAGTCACAAAGGGAGCTGTATATGAGAGAAGTGAGAGAGTAGACTAATTCTATCAATTTATCGTAAAAGAAATCATTACTGTCTTCCATACAATGAATTAATGTTGTCACTTTTGTACACATATAAATTAAGTGACATAATTATATAAGCTAATACTCAGTAGGTACTTTTTAAAAGGTTTTAGCCATATTATCTCTTTTAATATCAAAACAATCCTATGATGTAAGTACTACTATATTTTTTCCATTTCACAGATAAAGAGATTGAGGCCCAGAATTTCAATTTCTTTGAAACTTTTAAAAGGAAAATCTAAAACTACTTGTAAATTTTTCGTATTAATCAAGAATAGCATAGTATCTTATCCTCAGTGGATACTCAATAACTAAACATTGCTATGTCTTCTAAGAATGTTCCACAGGACCCTGGTTTGAGGAATACTAATAAGTATTGCATGAAAATTATTGCAGCATCCAATATATTTGGAAAGTTTTAGTCAAAATTAAAAATGGTTTCTTTTATGTAGGACTCCTGAGAACCCAAAGTATGACAATGTATTAAGAAGAGTATGATTTGCTCTATTTTTCAAAATTGTAAAATTAGAGAACCTTCCTTTTTCAGGCCTTCTCTCTTGAAGAACGAGCATTTGGTAAAACATTTTCAGGACATTGTTTTAAATTTTTGTATATTCTAGTGATTACTTATATGTTCTTTGAAAGTGTTAGGTCTTGGTAAACAACGTGTCATTTAAATTTGCAGTCTTTGTTCCTGATTCTTTGCCTTATGAGGGAAGAAAATTGATCATAAACCTACAGATTTCCATAATAAATGAAAAATGGTCACTGCTCATGTCTAATATTTGGTGTGTTTTAGTCAGGCATTTTAGTTGTAAGCCACAGAAACAGATTCAAGTTGATTTCGGCAGAAAAGGAATGTACTGAAAAGATATTAGTAGCTCAGACAATCACTGGAGAACTGGAGAACCAGGCTCAGAAACAGCGTAAGATGATGCTTAAGATAATGCCATAGAACTGCTGCCATGGAACCAGTTCCAGTGCAGGACCATTGCTTAGACTAGCGTTACTGCTGTGCGACAGTGACAGCTGACAATGGGTGCTACAACTGATACTGCTGTTACTCTTGCCCCAGAAACTCAATAATGTTTTTACAGACTCTACCATCAGGAGGAAATTTCTAGTTTCCTCTTGTTTGTTCCTAGTTTCTGAATCAAACTCTGGGGTAGATCCATTTGATTGGTGGATCCATGGACACGTACATATAACCTAGCTGAAGGGAGGCTGGAAAAGAAAGTATTTGACAATTTTATATTCCAGCCTCCCATCAAAACTCATAATGTGAGGAATTCCTCGATCCCTAGGAAGGAGTTCAGGTTCTAAGTAGTTAAAATGGATTAGAAATATTCACCATCTGGAGGCACAAATCTTCTGTGTAAATTGAGCTCTAATGGCTATGGCTTGCTCTCACCTCTAGCCCTCCACTTTCTAATTTGTTGAAGCTATGGAATTCTACAAAGATCTCTTCTCTTTAATTCACATATATAGCATTTGTATGCTTATCAGGCATGCCTGAGTCCTGTAACGGGAGCTTGAAGCTCCTAACATGGTGCTTAAGTTAAAGATATTTTTGTCTAAACATATTATTGTAAACTAAAACTATAATCAAGTGATAAGCCTCTGAAAATTTATCTTCTAGTTTATCTGCTTTGGGAAAACATAATCTATTTTCTACTCTCATCTCCTACCCCAAGGTAGAGATCAATGATTAATTGAAGCTTATGTCCAAACATCCAAAACTGGAGAAGAAACTCAATGGAGTAATTCTTGGCCGTAGGAACTAGAGATTCCACATGTGGAATTTACTGCCCCTTTAGTCTGAGCACCATGTCTCTAAAAATTTCGGCAGAATTGTTGAAACTGTCTGACTGAAGAACCCAATCAGAATAACAGTCATAGAACATGTCATACTATAATCCACTATTAAAATCTATTTTGTGATGAGAGTCAATATTTGACAGGGAATATGCATTTTAAAAAGTATTTTGTTCAAAGAATGACTGACTATGGATTGGTGACTGTTAGTCTCTGTTGAGGAGAGAAAACAAAGATGTTAATCATTCCCAAGAATATAGCCAAGATCACATCTAATGACAATCTCTCCATATGCATTCTAGTGCCTTACCATTCTGGGTAGTTTCCAAACAGATGCTACCCAGGGATAAATATTTGGTGGTATATTGGGTACAGCATTTAGACTTATTAGTCTCCATCAGGTTAAGCAGGAAAACAACAGGTGTGTGTTAATGTGATTTTTCTTACCTATCAAATGTCTCAAGTGTCAGGCACAGCCTTCAAGAAAGTGAGGTGGTACTCCAGGGACAATTATATTTACAACCCATTCATGAGATACCAAAGTATCCAATATGATACTCAATTAGTCTATATTACTTTATGCCATAGTTTTCAAAAAGAATTTTTTTCTATAAGATAATACAATCTACCATCCCCTATCTCTATCTTTTTAGACTCTATGGGTCCCAATTATAGAGGACATTATAGTGTGTCATTGCAGCACACACACCTACACATACACTCCCTAGATTTTGGTGGCTACCTTCTTTATTGTGAGATTATAACATGAGCTCCCATTATTTTGATTCAGAACCTCTCCCTGCAGGGAACTTCTTTCTACACAAAAGTGAAAGTGGCCCTCAATTTTACATGCTCTTCACCAAAAGTTGCCTGTGCTAGAGACTATATTTCCTATAGTCTGTAGGTGGATCATTACCTTGTGCCTGAACTGCAGGAAACAGTCCATTCAGTTAAATCTAGCTTCCTCACCTCATATAGAAATAGAAAGATAGGGATGGGACAGACTGTCCTGTTTATTTAAACCATCTTCCTTTACTCTCCTTGAGGGCAGTACCCGAGAAGTACAGTTATATAGGAAATGTTTTACTGAAGCCATGGGGAAATTTTTTATTAAAGTATAATGGGGAAATTTTTTATTTTTTAACATCTTTACTAGAGTATAATTGCTTTACAATGGTGTGTTAGTTTCTGCTTTATAACAAAGTGAATCAGCTATACATATACATATATTCCCATATCTCTTGCGACTCCCTCCCTCCCACCCTCCCTATCCCACCCCTCTAGGTGGTCACAAAGCACCGAGCTGATCTCCCTGTGCTATGCGGCTGCTTCCCACTAGCTATCTACCTTACGTTTGGTAGTGTATATATGTCCATGCCACTCTCTCACTTTGTCTCAGCTTACCCTTCCCCCTCCCCGTGTCCTCAAGTTCATTCTCTAGTAGGTCTGTGTCGTTACTCCCATACTGCTCCTAGGTTCTTCATGACCATTTTTTTTTTTTTTTTAGATTCCATATATATGTGTTAGCATATGGTATATAACGGAAAATTTAAAGCTGTTCTTAAAATAAAACTTTTCTTAATCCAAAAACAGTCACTTAGAAAATCAAGCCCTTCACAATTTCCCTTTAAATCTCTTTATTATCTTCCACACGTTCCCACTACCAATTGGGTTTCTTTTATAGGCTCCTTAGCACCCTGAAAAGCAACACCTTTAGAAAATTTCTCTCTACAATTCTCTAGTCATCTGTTTAGAAATATCTGCAACAGAAAATGGTTTTGCTGCCTGGATTCTTTCCCTTCCTTCTTTAGTTCATTTCCTCAATCTGAGTAGCTTAAATTCTAATTAACACACACAAAGACTTCATCATAAGAACAAGATAAATATTGGGAAGGGACCAGGTGCTGAATGGTATGTTCCTTTAGATAGGATCTCCTCTCTTAGTCTCCTCTCCAGTTTAATTTGAAGACTTGAGCTTTTATTAGCTGATACCCCTTTTGTGTTCAGCATGTTCACAGTATTATAAGGAAATATATAAATTATTAGGAGAGAACAATATAACTTAAAATGAAAAAGATATTTTCTAAAAATCATCTATTCTGAAATGCCCTTTGCCATTCCACAAACAAAGTCACAATGTTATGTAGAGTCAAGTTTAAATTATTTCCTCTTCCCCCTTAAGGCTGACAGAATGAGAAGGACATTTTATGGGACACCTGTAACTGCTCTTCCCTTTGAAATTAGCCAGAACTGGAGATGTTCTCCCTCTGTCATCTTTCCTGGAAATATCATCAGTTTTGTTTTTTAAAGCAGTAAGCTGAAAATTGCTCATACAGAACCAAAGACCAGTACTGACAACAAATGCCCAATGAGGAAGAAATAATGATTTTTTTGCATCAGTGAAGAAAAATGATTATGTCTATAGGTAATGATTTTTTTAAACATCTTTATTGGAGGATAATTGCTTTACAATGGTGTGTTAGTATCTGCTCTATAACAAAGTGAATCAGCTATACATATACATTATCCCCATATCTCTTTTCTCTTGCATCTCCCTCCCATCCTCCCTATCCCATCCCTCTAAGTGGTCACAAAGCACTGAGCTGATCTCCCTGTGCTATGCAGCTGCTTCCCACTAGCTATCATTTTACATTTGGTAGTGTATATATGTCAATGCTACTGTCTCACTTCATCCCAGCTGCCTGGATTCCCCTCCCCATGTCCTCAAGTACATGCTCTACATCTGCATCTTTATTCCTGTCCTGCCCCTAGGTTCTTCAGAACCTTTTTTTTTTTCTTTTTAGATTCCATATATATGTGTTTGCATACAGTATTTGTTTTTCTCTTTCTGACTTATTATCAAAATGTTCCATTAACTTGGTCTCAGGGAAAATTATTGCACACATACTATCTCTGTGTTCAAAGTCATTAAAACATCTAAAAAGATTATTTCTCAAAACAACTTGTTTAATTATTGATAAAGTAATTAACTAAAATAAACAATTTCAAATTTATTCTCTCATGTCTTGTTTACATAAGATTTATTATTGTTTAATTTCCTTGTCATTGCAAAGCTACAACTGAAAAATACGGCGAAAGCATGGGACAAATTTTCAACTTTTTTCCAAATTTAATACAAGGAGAAAATATGGATTTTAAAAACAAATGAAGGGGGGACCTTCAAGATGGCAGAGGAGTAAGACATGGAGATCACCTTCCTCCCCACAAATGCATCAAATATACAGCTACATGTGGAACAACTCCTGCAGAACACCTACTGAACACTGGCAGAAGACCTCAGACTTTCCAAAAGGCAAGAAACTCCCCACATACCTGGGTAGGGCAAAAGAAAAAAGAAAAAACAGAGACAAAAGAATAGGGATGGGACTTGCACCAGTGGGAGGGAGCAGTGAAGGAGGAAAAGTTTCCATACACTGGGAAGCCCCTTCACTGGTGAAGACACGGAGTGGGTGGGGGAAAGCTTCAGAGCCACGGAGGAGAGCACAGCAACAGGGGTGCAGGGGGCAAAGCTGAGAGATTCCCGCACAGAGAATCCATGCCGACCAGCACTCACCAGCTTGAGAGGCTTTTCTGCTCACCCACCAGGATGGGTCGGGGCTGGGAGCTGAGGCTCAGGCTTCGGAAGTCAGACTCCAAGGAGAAGACTGGAGTTGGCTGCATGAAGACAGCCTGACAGGGTTAGTGCACCACAGCTAGCCGGAGGGACTCCAGGAAAAAGCCTGGACCTGCCTAAGAGGCAAGAGACCATTGTTTCAGGGTGCACGAGGAGAGGGGATTCCTTCCTCGTCTGCCCACAGAAGGCAGAGCACCACTTAAACAAGCTCCAGAGATGGGCGTGAGCCACTGCTATCGGCTCAGATCACAGACATGAGCATAAAACTCTAGCGCTGCTGCTGCAGCCACCAAGACGCATACGTGCAAGCACAGGTCACTATCCACACACCCCAGGAGCCTGGGCAGCCCACCACTGCCAGGGTCCCGTGATCCAGGGACAACTTCTCTGGGAGAACACATGGCGTGCCTCAGGCTGTTGCAATGTCATGCTGGCCTCTGCTACCGCAGGCTTGCCCCACATTCCGTACCCCTCCCCCCACCCCCGGCTTGAGTGAGTCAGAGACCCCGAATCAGCTGCTGCTTTAACCCCGTCCTGTCTGGGCAGTAACAGAGGTCTGAGGGTGACCTACACACAGAGATGGGGCCAAATCCAAAGCTGAACCCCAGGAGCTGTGCCAACAAAGAAGAGAAAGGGAAATCTCTCCCAGCAGCCTCAGGAGCAGCGGATTAAATCTCCACAATCAACTTGATGTACCCTGCATCTGTGGAATCCTGCATTTGTGGAATACCTGAATAGAAAATGAATCATCCCAAAACTGAGGTGGTGGACATTGTGAGCAACTGTAGTCTTGGGGTTTTCTGTCTGTGACTGACTTGTTTCTGATCTTTATGTTTATCTTAGTATAGTTTTTAGTGCTTGTTATCATTGGTGGGTTTGTTTACTAGTTTGGTTGTTCTCTTCTATTTTCTATTATTATTACTTTTTTATTTTAATAGTTTTAAAAATGTATTTGTTATAATAATTTTTTAAATTTTTAAAAATTTATTATTATCATTTTCTTTCTTTTTTTCTCTCTTTGTTTCTAGGCCTTGTGGCTGACAGTGTCCTGATGCTCCAGCCTGGTGTCAGGCCTGAGCCTCTGAATACGGAGAGCAAAGTTCAGGACATTGGACCACTGGAGACCTCCCGGCCCAAGTAATATCATCGGTGAGAGCTCTCCCAGAAATCTCCATCTCAACACTAAGACCCAGCTCCACTCAATGGCCAGCAAGATCCAGTGCTGGATGCCCCATGCCAAACAACCAGCAAGCCAGGAACAGAACACCACTCATTAGCAAAGACGCTGCCTAAAAACATACTAAGTTCACAGACACCCAAAAACACACCACAGGATGAAGCCCTGCCCACCAGAAAGCAAGATCCAGCCTCAGCCACCAGTACCTAAGCACAAGTCCAGTTCCACCAGGAAGCCAGTCCAGTTCCACTACATAAGCCACTGAAACAACCTTACCCACTGGGGGCAGACACTAAAAATAACAGGTACTGTGAACCTCAAGTCTGAGAAAAGGAGACCCCAAAACAGTAAGCTAAACAAAATGAGAAGACAGAGAAATACGCAGCAGATGAAGGAACAAGGTAAAAAGCCACCAGACCAAACAAATGAAGAGGAAATAGGCAGCCTACCAGAAAAAGAAGTCAGAGTAATGATAGAAGAGATGATGCAAAATCTTGGAAAAAGAATGGAGAAAATACAAGAAATGTAAAAATACAAGAAATGTAAGCAGGAAACACCAGAGAAGGAAAAGACCTACAACAACAAACCCAAAACAATTAAGAAAATGGTAATAGGAACATACATATCGATAATTACCTTAAATGTAAATGGATTAAAAGTTCCAACCAAAAGACATAGGCTGGCTGAATGGATACAAAAACAAAACCTGTATATATGCTGTCTACAGGAGACCCACTTCAGACCTAGGGACACATACAGACTGAAAGTGAGGGGATGGAAAAGATATTCCATGCAAATGGAAATCAAAAGAAAGCTGGAGTAGCAATTCTCATATCAAACAAAATAGATTTTAAAATAAAAACTATTACAAGAGACAAAGAAGGAAACTACACAGTGATCAAGGGATGAATCCAAGAAGAAGATATAACAATTGTAAACATTTATATACCCAACATAGGAGCACCTCAATACATAAGGCAAATGCTAACAGCCATAAAAGGGGAAATCAGCAGTAACACAATAATAGTAGGGGACTTTAACACCTCACTATCACCAATGGACAGATCATCCAAAATGAAAATAAATAAGGAAACACAAGCTTTAAATGATACATTAAACAAGATGGGCTTAATTGATGTTTATAGGACATTCCATCCAAAAACAACAGAATACACTTTCTTCTCAAATGCTCATGGAACATTCTCCAGCATAGAGCATATCCTGTGTCACAAATTAAGCCTTGGTAAATTAAAAAAAATTGAAATCGTATCAAGTATCTTTTCTGACTACAATGCTCTGAGACGAGATATAAATTACAGGAAAAAAAAACTGTAAAAAATACAAACACATGGAGGATAAACAATACACTACTTAATAACCAAGAGATCCCTGAAGAAATCAAATAGGAAATAGGAAAATACCTAGAAACAAATGACAATGAAAACACATGACCCAAAACCTATGGGACGTAGCAAAAGCAGTTCTAACAGGGAAGTTTATAGCAATACAATCCTACCTCAGGAACAAGAAACATCTCAAATAAACAACCTAACCTTACACCTAAAGCCATTAGAGAAAGAAGAACAAAAAAATCCCAAAGGCAGCAGAAAGAAAGACATCGTAAAGATCAGATCAGAAATAAATGATAAAGAAATGAAGAAAATAATAGCAAAGATCGGTAAAACTAAAAGCTGGTTCTTTGAGAAGATAAACAAAATTGATAAACCATTAGCCAGCCTCATCAGGAAAAAAAAGGAGAAGACTCAAATCAACAGAATTAGAAGTGAAAGAGGAGAAGTAACAACTGATACTGCACAAATACAAAGTATCATGAGAGACTACTACCCACTACTGTATGACGATAAAATGGACAACCTGGAAGAAATGGACAAATTCTTAGAAGAGCACAATCTTACAAGACTGAAGAAATACAACCAGGAAAAAATAGAAAATATAAACAGACCAATCACAAGCACTGAAATTGAGACTGTGATTAAAAATCTTCTGACAAACAAAGCCAGGACCAGATGGCTTCACAGGTAAATTCTATCAAACAAGTAGAGAAGAGCGAAAACCTATGCTTCTCAAACTCTTCCAAAATATAGCAGAGGGAGGAACACACCCAAACTCATTATACAAGGCCACCATCACCCTGAAACCATAACCAGACAAAGATGTCACAAGGAAAGAACACTACAGGCCAATATCACTGATGAATATAGATGCAAATATCCTCAACAAAATACTAGCAAACAGAATCCAACTGCACATTAAAAGGATCATACAACATGACCAAGTTGTGTTTATCCCATGAATGCAAGGATTCTTCAATACACGCAAATCAATCAATGTGATACACCATGTTAACAAATTGAAGGAAAAACATGATATGATAATCTCAAACGAGGCAGAAAAAGCTTTCATCAAAATTCAACACCATTTATGATAAAAACTCTCCAGAAAGTAGGCATAGAGGGAACTTTCCTCAACATAATAAAGGCCATATATGACAAATCGACAGCCAACATCATTTTCAATGGTGAAAAATAGAAGGCATTTCCTCTAAAATCAGGAGCAAGACAAGGATGCCCACTCTCACCACTATTATTAACATAGTTTTGGAAGTTTTAGCCACGGCAATCAGTGAAGAAAAAGAAATGGAAGCATCCAAATTTGAAAAGAAGTAAAACTGTCACTGTTTGCAGATGACATGATACTATACATAGAGCATCCTTAAGATGCTACCAGAAAGGTACTAGAGCTAATCAATGAATTTGGTATAGTAGCCGGATGCAAAACTGATGCACAGAAATCACTTGCATCCCTATACAGGAATGATGAAAAATCTGAAAGAGAAATTAAGGAAACACTCCCATTTACCATTGCAACAAAAAGAATAAAATACCTAGGAAAAAACCGACCTAAGGAGACAACAGATGTGTATGCAGAAAATTATAAGGCACTGATGAAAGAAATTAAAGATGATACAAACAGATGGAGAGATATACCATGCTCTTGTATTGGAAGAATGGACATTGTGAAAATGACTACACTACCCAAAGCAATCTACAGATTCAGTGCAATCCCTATCAAACTACCAATGTTGTTTTTCACAGAACTAGAACAAAAAATTTCACAATTTGTATGGAAACACAAAAGATGCTGAATAGTCAAAGCAAGCTTGAGAAAGAAAAATGGAACTGGAGGAATCAGGCTCCATGACTTCAGAATATACTACAAATCTACAATAATCAAGACAGTATGGTACTGGCAGAAAAATGAAAATATAGATCAATGGAACAGAATAGAAAGCCCAGAGATAAACCCACACACACATGGTCACCATATCTTGAATAAAGGAGGCAAGAATATACAATGGAGAAAAGACAGCCTCTTCAATAAGTGTGCTGGGAAAACTGGACAGCTACATGTAAGAGAATGAAATTAGAACACTTCCTAACACCATACACAATAAATTCAAAATGGATTAAAGACCTCAATATAAGTCAAAACACTATAAAACTGTTAGATGAAATCATAGGAAAAACACTCTATGACATAAATCACAGCAAGATCATTTTTGACCCACCTCCTAAAGAAAAGGAAACAAAAATAAAGAAATGGGACCTAATGAACCTTAAAACCTTTTGCGCAGCAAAGGAAATCGTAAACAAGACTAAAAGACAACCTCAGAATGGGAGAATATATTTGCAAATGAAGTAACTGACAAAGGATTAATCTCCAAAATTTACATGAAACTCATGCATCTCGATATCCAAAAAACAAACAACCCAATCCATAATAGGCAGAAAACCTAAATAGACATTTCTCCAAAGAAGATATACAGATTGCCAACAAACACATGAAAGGATGCTCAACATCACTAATCATTAGAGAAATGTAAATCAAAACTACAATGAGTCACCTCACACTGTTCAGAATGGCTATCATCAAAAATCTACAAACAATAAATGCCAGAGAGGGTGTGGAGAAAAGGGAACCCTCCTGCACTGTTGGCAGGAATGTAAATTGATACAGCCACTGTGGAGAACAGTATGGAGGTTCCTTAAAAAATGAAAAATAGAACTACCATATCACTCAGCAATCCCACTTCTGGGCATATACCCTGAGAAAAACATAATTCAAAAAGAATCATGTACCACAATGTTCATTGAAGCACTATTTGCAATAGCCAGGACATGGAAGCAACCTAAGTGTCCATCGATAGGTGAATGGATAAAGAAGATGTGGCACATATATACAATGGAATAATACTCAGCCATAAAATGAAACAAAATTGAGTTATTTGTAGTGAGGTGGATGGACCTAGAGTCTGTCATACAGAGTAAAGTAAGTCAGAAAGAAAAACCTAATACCATATGCTAACACATATATATAGAATCTAAAAAACAAATAATGGTTCTGATGTATCTAAGGGTAGGGCAGGAATAAAGACGCAGACATAGAGAATGGACTTGAGGACATGCGGAGGGGGAAGGTTAATCTGGGATGAAGTGAGAGAGTAGCATTGACATATTTACACTACCAAAAGTAAAATAGATAGCTAGTGGGAAGCAGCTGCATAGAACAGGGAGATCAGCTCCGTGCTTTGTGACCACCTAGAGGTGTGGGATAGGGACTGTGGGAGAGAGATGCGAGAGGGAGTGGATATGGGGACATATGTATACATATAGCTGATTCACTTTGTTATACAGCACAAACTAACTCAACATTGTAAAGCAATTATATTCCAATAAAGAGGTTAAAAAAATTAAAACAAACACAAGATGTTACAAGTCAATAAATCAATACCTTTAAAATTCAAAGGAGAAAATGTGCATTTTAAGTTTCTTGTCACCAAAAGACACTTATAATTCAAATTAATAGGATTTACAATGTCATTTCATGAACATAGAAATTATGATAAGTAAAAATGTGTTGCAGAGCTAAATCACATTGAAATTTTTATGTGGTTATAAAAGGGCTCTAAAGAGAGTTAGTCTGGGCTCAATCTCAGCTTTGACATTTTCTAACTGCCTGGCTTTGGCATGTTAAACTCTCTGTGCCTCAGTTTTCTCCTGTAAAGTGGAGATAATAAGGCTGTTGTAACGATTATATAAGTTTATACATAGAGGCACTTGAAAAGTACCTGGCAAACAGGAAGAAGTACAAAAGTTTTGTTATTGTTATGTGTTGTTGTTGCTGTTGTTTGCATTTGCAAAACTACACACTATAAGACAATTGAACATAATATTAAATAAACTATTAGAGAGAAATATACATGGCTCATCTTTCTTTAAATTCTCAAAAATGCATCATGTGAAAAAATATATTAATAATGGCAGGTTCTTGATATGACTGGCTTTTGAAAATAACATTATTTTTGTGTAATTACAAAAATAAATGTATGATATCTCAAGCATTTAGACCACAAGTCATTTGTAATCATACAAGAAGATACAACATCATGAACAGCAACTGTGGAAAATATGCTTCATTCAAAGAGGACCTAAGATGGATGGGTCCAAATTTACCACAGTAGTGTGATGCTACATGATGCTAGAATTTAGCATAGTAAAGACAAATCTCAGTGTATACTTAAATGGAAGTTCCAGAGAACACTCACTATGATGCACAATTCCTCAAAAGGAGATGAAAAATAGGGTTTAACATTTGGCAAAAATGCTTAAATGTTTCATTGGGCTACAAGGTTAATTACCAAGAACAAATAATTGTTATAACCCAAATGGAGAGGACTCTTCAGAAAGATTAACTGTGGTATTTTTCTGCTTACTAACCCAAACACTTTTAACATTTTCACTTTCTCATTGTCCCTTATTTATTTTTTAAAATATTTTTAAAATTAATTTTTATTGGAGTAAATGTTCTTTACAATGTTGTGTTAGTTTCTACTGTACAGCAAGGTGAATCAGTTATACATATACATACATCCCCTCTTTTTTTTTTATTTCCTTCCCATTGAGGTCACCACAGAGCACTGAAGTGTGTTCCCTGAGCTATACAGTAGGTTCTCATTAGTTATCTATTTTATACATAGTGTATATATAGTGTATATAGTGTATATATGTCAAACCCAACCTCCTAATTCATCCCATCCCTCTTGTCCCCACTTGCGTCCATACATTTGTTCTCTATGTCTGTGTCTCTATTTCTGCTTTGCAAATAGGATCATCTATACCATTTTTCTAGAGTCTTCATATATGCGTTAATATATAATATTTGCTTTTCTCCTTCTGACTTACTTCACTCTGTATGACAGTCTCTAGGTCCATCCACATCTTTGCAATGACCCAATTTAATTCCTTTTTATGGCTGAGTAATATTCTATTGTATATATGTACCACATCTTCTTTATCCATGCATCTGTCCATGGACATTTAGGTTGCTTCCATGTCCTGGCTATTGTAAGTAGTGCTGCAATGAACATTGGGGTGCATGCGTCTTTTTGAATTATGGTTTTCTCTGGGTACATGCCCAGTAGTGGGATCGCAGGGTCATATGATATTTCTACTTTTAGTTTTTTAAGGAACCTCCATACTGTTCTCCATAGTGGCTGTATCAAAAATAAACTCAAAATGGATTAAAGACCTGAATGTAAGGCCAGACACTATAGGACTCTTAGAGGAAAACATAAGCAGAACACTCTGACATAAATTGCAGCAAGATCTTTTTAGACCCACCTCCTAGAGTAATGAAAGTAAAAACAAAAATAAACAAATCTGACCTAATTAAAATTAAAAGCTTTGCACAGCAAAGGAAACCATAAACAAGACCAAAAGACAACCCTCAGAATGCGAGAAAATATTTGCAAACAAAGAAACTGACAAAGGATTAATTTCCAAAATATACAAACAGCTCATGGAGATCACTGTCAAAAAAACAACCCAATCCAAAAATGGGCGGAAAACCTAAATAGACATTTCTCCAAAGAAGACATACTGATGGCCAACAAATACACAAAAAGATGCTCAACATCACTATTAGAGAAATGCAAATCAAAACTACAATGAGGTATCACCTCATACTGTTCAGAATGGCCATCATTAAAAAACCTACAAACAATAAATGCTGGAGAAGGTGCAGAGAAAAGGGATTCCTCTTGCACTGTTGGTGAGAATGTAAATTGATACAGCCACTATGGAGAACAGTATGGATGTTCCTTAGAAAATCATTCTCCCTTATTTATTAAATATTATCTGCTCTTAAAAGTCAGTCTCAAAGCCTGTTTCTTCAGAAACCATTGACTATTGCTACCCCTTTCCCCAGGGGATGTCATTGCCCTCATTTGAATTCAGACTGCAGCTATTTTCTCTTCATCCATTTAGCCCATTTATTCTGAGCAGCCTTTTACTTTTAGCTAACTTTTCATATGCATGTTTCCTCTGTACATAGATAAAATGTAAGTTCCTTGAGGTCCAAGAAACATTTGAATAGGTTCTATTCCCCTTATTTATCTTGATATCACCTTGAACATTGTAACTTCTTCAATGTGTGTTACTTGATGAAAGAAAGGAAAAGAAAAATGAAGAGATTATCCACTTTTTGTATTAAAAAGCCTGGAGTTGTTCATTTGAAGTTAAAACACAATATTATTGCAAATGACTTAATATTTACTACTAGATAGATGACAGTAATAATGTGATTGATATGAAAACAATGTCTTAATTTTCAGAGCTAAATACAACATAAAGGAAGAAAAAAATGAGCCAATTTTTATTATAATATTTGTTTTTAGAGAAAAAAACTTTTCTTTTACTTTCAAACTATTGGAAAGAAATTCCAGTTGACTTTCTTTAAGATATTTTTATTGACTTCTTCAACTGATAGATAGATGGCAGCCTGAAAAATTATGCCTGCCTTGTAAGTATTATTCTGCTTTTATGTCATTCAACCATTAAATGTCCCATAGCCAAGTGCAGTCTCAGCAAAACACATCTAGTATTATATCAAAGCTTGTCATTCTCCTTGCCAAGGGCCTGACCATAAAAGGTGTCTGAATCTGAGCAAGCTACTGAAATTGAATCAAAATAGAAAGTGTGTATTGGGAGACTGGGGACAGTAGAGATCAGAGTGACAGGGAGGGCAGGATTTTATAACTGCTGCAAAGGGTAAAGACAAATTTCTTTTAATGAAAATAGTTCTTTCTCTTAATTAGAAATAGAATAATTGTTTAGAGTATTACAACTGTATATAAAATATAATATATATTATTAGTCATTATTCAAATGATTTAGGCTCTCTTAGAGCATTGTGCGACTAATGTATAAAAAGACCATGGGAATTTGGAAAGGCCAACAGTGGACACAAAGTGGGGAATTCTGTATGATAAATATAGTATTCTAATAAATGCAGTTAAGACTTTCCTTTTTTCATTTTTTCCTTCTTATTTTCAGTCAATGGTATCTGGAAACTGAGGAGGAGTCATTTGGAGAAAAATAAAATTCCATCTATAAATTACACTTATAACACAATAAACTAAAAGCAGTGTAAAAATCAAATATAAAAAATGAAACCATGAAAACTTAGAAGAAAACATGGTAAAATGCCTTTATAAATATGGAGTTGGGACTCAAAATTCTAGTTTCCATAAAAGGAAAGATGAATAATTTTAATTACATTAAAAAAATCCTTGCATTGCAAAAAAATGAGTAAAGTCAAAAGACAAATAATAAAGAAAAAGGTTTGGTAATGTCGGTTATAGAAAAATAGGAATACTATTTCTAATATATAAAATTCCTAGAAATCAAAAAAGAAAATATTACAATTAAAAGTATTGTATGGAATGTACTTAATGAATATAAGGATGTTGATCCTAATTTTTGATAAAAGTAATTCAAATTAAAACTGTACAGAGTTGTCATTTCTTCTCTATCAAGCTGGCAAAAATCCAATGTTAGCACACTTTGTTGCACTGGCTGTAGGGAAAAAAACACTCTCTTCTACAGCTGGAGGGAATGAGAAATGGTACAAATCCACAAAGGGCAATTTAGTAACATATAGCAACATTACAAAAAAACTTACATATTGACTCTGAAAGCTCACTCTAGGAACTTATGAATAAACCAACATATTTGTGAAATGAATGAACAAGGTATTCAATGCAGGGTTGTTTGTAATAGCAAAAAAACTAGAAATAACCCAAATTCCCTCTGTATGTGACTATTTAAATAAATAATGGAAAGTTATGAAAACTAGAATCCCATGGAACTATTACCATAAGAAAATATACGGAAATATCTCCATGATATTTCATTAAGTGAAAAAAGCAGGGAGCAGAACAATATACATTGTACTATTTTTTCTATATAAATTTTAAAAGAAGAAGAACTATGTATTCATATTTACTGGAAATTTTATAAATAATATTAAATAATACACAGAAAGGCTCTTAGAAATGGTTAACTATTGGGACAGAGAGAAAGAACATTTAAGTGGATAGGAGAAAAATAATTTTCATTGATTCAGTTTTATGTTTAAAGAATCATGTGAATATATTGCATATTTTTACAATAGCCTCCTGTTAGTGTATAAAATGTAACATATTGTTTCCTTAAATGATACTTGAAATATTTTGGCTCATATAGAAGATGGCTAGCTATAGAATTGCTTATAGTTTTCATTCCATAATCCTCTAACTCATTCGTTGACTAGGCATATATAGAACATAGTGCAGGAGGAAATGCTCACTAAATTAGATCATATTACAGGAAAGGAAAACACAGGGAGTAGTTCTTCATCTCCTGGCAAGATAAAGATTATACCAGTTCTAAGGAGCATCTGTCAGAAGCTATTCTCCTTATGCTCAAATAACCTCACTCAAGAGCATCACAAGTATAATGCCAGGTATTTCCATGTCATTTTATAATTTTTAAAGTACTTCCCTTTCAAACATTTATTTAGCCCTGTGACATAAGCAGGAATAATATGGTTATTTCTACTTTCAAAAAGGGAAACAGTTGCAATAGAACACTGAAACATCTTAGTCCAGGTTATTTATACAAAACATAATAGAATTGGGCCTTGAATGTAGATTATCTGACTCCAAATTAGCACTATCAGTCATGTCCAATGGCTCTTGACTCACAGGGAATAATATCCCAATGTGTTTGGCCAGCACAGAGAGCCCTCCATAACTAGACTCCTATTTTCCCATTGCTGTCATATATATCTATTATGTGCCATCCAGATTGTGGTTTTCTGTTTTTCCACCTTGGATTTTTCGATTGCTCTCACTTAGGATTGCCATGGCCTCAGTTTACCCACCATTCCACCTCAAATGCTATCTTCTTAATGACATCTTCCCCAATCATTCACTCTGTAATGTAGGTTTTCCTTCACTTAAGATATGAACAATATCATATTTTATGATCACTTTTTTTGGCATTTCTTGTCCATCCTTCTAGATTACAAACTGTGTATGGATAGGTTTACAGTTTTTTCCATCTTTCTGTTTCCTACAGATCCATAATAAAATTTTGTTGAAGATGAATAAATATTCAGAGACAATAATGAGAGCTTAAAGAAGGATAGATTTGAAGACAGTAGGGTAATATAGAAATGGAAAAAAATTAGCAACATGAAAAAATTGAGTTGGAGGACTGATTCAATGTGGGGAGATAACAAGGAGTAAAAGAAGGCTGATGAAAAGAATATGTTATTGCTATTAACAGAGAGACTATTTGTAAATAAAAGCTGGTTTCAGAGGAACTTGTCAGGTCCAGTTTGAAATGTCTAAGAAATAGATGGAAATAAAAGATATAACCTCAGGACAAAAATAAGTGCTCCAGGTAAAGAGTTTGTTTTAATCTAAATAGAGAGTATTGTGAAAAATAAGGGAATGAATAAGATCAGAGAAGGAGAGAGTGTACAGAGAGGAAAGAACCCACCCTAGGAAAAGCACAGTATCCTCCAACGAGGGTGGGAGGGTAAAACAGGCTCATGAGAGAGACTTATATACTAGGAGAGGTAAAAAGGAAGGAAAGCAGTGCACTCCAGTGCTACATGCTCTAAGAACTGAGAATTTTTTTACAAGGAGGTGAAAGAAGAAGACAACTCTGTCAAATTCCATGGTTCAGGTATAGTTCTATCAGGGTATATGAATGCGTGTATGCAAAATATTTTATATATATATATGTATATATATGTGTGTGTATGTTTATAATATATTTGCTAATGGGGGTAAGTATAAATCAGTCATGCTTGTTACTTATCAGCCACTCTAATAAATTTCTCAGTTCTAGAATGTAATAACAAAGCATATTGGAAATTTTTCTATGTCCGTTATTTTTCACCCTAACTTTTACTGTGGAAAGCTAATGCTCATATGCTATTAACTTTGGAACACCATTTGAGACATAATGAGGTTGGATCATTTTGAGAACACCAAGAAAAAAGCTAAGTTTATCACTAATGCATTTAATGGGAAAACTAGATTCCCAATGTTCTCATACATTCATCTTCAGAACTTGAGGTGATTAAACTCTATTAGGAGTACTTTAAAGACAAAAGATGAAACATTCTATTTGAAGCTAAAGGAGTCTACTATATTCAGTGCATTACTATTCCATTAGTGTAATGGGGGCTACATGTTTCAAAGAGTAAGACTACTTTATATTAATAGGTGAGATTTTTTTTTCCCATTACCTTTTATGTAGGTCCTGTTACAATCCCCTCTCACCACAATCTCTGCCCACAATAATGAATGAGAATAACAAACTATTCAGACAAGGATAATTGTAATTGAAAATAAATGTCCCTAACAATATTTTATACATTGCTTGAAAGATCTTACATTTTTATGTTTGTTGAATATTCCCTATTCAATGATTACTTAAAACAATTCACATATTTTAAAATTCAGCCCTTTCAAAATGGAAAGGAAAGCATGAGATAAGCATGTCTATTCCATGCATATCTAATCTGTAATTGTTTAGATGGAAAAACACTTTTAGCTTAAAATGAAACACCTTGATCAAAATCTTTAAATGTGACTTTTTTAAGCAGAATTCTGCTCTTTTCTTATTTCCAGTATAATAGTACTCACTTTTTAATAAATCATATAGGATTGAGCAGTACTTTATAGAGAAAGGAGAAAATGACTTAGGGAGTATATGCACAGATTTACTGCTTTGGAAGATACTATTTTTTTTAATTGTAAATATGAACAAGTTCACATTTACAATGTATATCTATATTATGCATTGTATATATATATTATAGATATGCATATCTATACTATATGTATGTTATGTATATCTATATTATATATATATGTATACATATATATAAATAGATAGATCTTATTATTTTCCTTTCTTTTTCTCCTTGCCTCTGCTTTTTTTTTGCATTCTCTGGTTTTCTTTTCAAAATTCTTTGTATATGTAAATGACATGAGCATTCTTTGATTCACAAAATTAGAGACTCTAAGATTAGCTTAGACTGCTTCTCTCAATCAGATCACATCCAATTATCATGTAACATTGATTCATTATTTAAATTTCCCTAAGATTGTACCCATCTTCCCTTTTTTGATTCATCACTTAATGTACCACCCTAATTCACTCCAGTTACATTCCTATGTTTCTTCTTGCACATGTGCCAAATTCATCTTCTAAAGATGTAATTTTCATCATATCACTTCCCAGCTCAGAAATTATGCTTTCCATGTGTGAACAAATAATAGCTCCTGCCATCCATATAATGCACTTTATTGTTTTAAATATAGCAATATATTTTATTTCAGTTTATATTTACTAGCACAAATACATATTATTGGCTTCTTTTTCAAATGAGAAAACCTAATTATAAAGAGGTTAAGTAACTTGACCATGGATAGAAAGAATAGCTAAGGCAAATCTGACTGAAGTACAGGTCCTGTGACTCCTGCATTTGGTATTCTCACCACATTACTACACTAAGCTCAACATTTAAGCTGTTCATTCATCTTAGCCCTATTTTATCTACTCAAAGACATCTCTGATTATTTTCAGATATCAGCCCATGAACAGCTGTTGACAAGCAATGGGACTAGAAGAGGAATAGATGATAAAACGAACAGAAAAAAAAATCTCCATTTGTCATCCCTTTTGTCACTGAAAATCTTTACATTCAAAGGAACAATTAGAACCAGGTTTATGAGCTCAAGTTTTTGAAACTGTAACATCTCTACGAGGTTGATTCTCGGTTCAGGGACTATAGCCTGAAGACACTAGGCCTAGAGACCTGGACCAGAGAAAGTTCCAATACATCATAGCAGCAAATCACCAAAGGTGGGCGATCTAAAAGGGTGGATCCCTAAAGTTATGCTGTGCTTTTATTAATTGATGTCACAGTCAGATACAAAAGATGAGCTGAAGACACAGGGACATATCAGTATCAGGAAGAGGCCTAACTCAACAGGTACCAAGTACCCAGCATGGCAGTTTCATCATTCACACATACACACGCACACACACATACACACACACCCAGAAGCACACATATTGGGTCCCCAGACAAACAAGGACACTCCTATTATGCATAAAATTCTAAGGGCCCAGGAGCTAAGGGCAAAGGCCAGACCTTCTCTTTTAGTAAGGCCAAGTTATTACTACAAAAGTACTATTGTATGACTCACGAAGAATATAAAAAAAGAGACAGAGGAAGAAAATGCATGAAAATAATTTTTTTCAGAAAATGGAAATAATATCAGAAACATCTATGTGTCTACAAAAAAAGATATGAAATATGACAGCACTTAGCAAAAATTAAGCTAGATAAGAGACAAAGCAGAAATATAAAGCTAAAATAGATTTTAAATTACAGTTCTTAAACCAAAGATATCATTACAGATTACTTACATGAAATTGAAAGAATTGATACTGCTAAAAATTTCTGTATGAAAGTGATGTGAAGGAAAGGCTTGAGGAAATTCAAAATGTGGAAGAAGACAAATAAGAAATGAAATGAGCCAGGTGTCTGCTCCTCTGGTGAGACGGGGCTGGGAGATGCTCTCCTCAGCTCCTTGCCTGGCTGGGCAAGTCAGGCTTTAGGGCTGGCACAAATCCTCGTTTGAGGGTCCCACCGAGTTCCCTAGTCAGAGTTCTGCAGCTGGGCAGAGCAGCTGCTTGGGACTACTGATTGGGCACTGCAGAAAGCCTTCTTGTAACTTGAAATGTTATCACTTTGGAATCATCGGCCAGATGGTCCTGACTTGGCCACATGAAGGCTCAGACTGTCCCAGTCTCTGAACTGAAGAGAACCAACACTATTACATATCTCTCAACACCAAGAATACAAAGAAATTCAGTGAAGGGTATCAGGAGGACATCTACAAACCCGAAACTGGCATGTGCAACTTCTGAGGAATGGTGGAAAAAAACAATGTATCTGGGTGACCTTTGCAGACAGCTGAGACAGAGCTACAACAGGGCAGTGGCTGACACCCAATTCATAGCCCATCTTTTCCAGCTGTGTGGCTGACAGGGTCTTGGTGCTCTGGCCGGCTGTCAGGCCTGAGCTTCTGAGGTGGCAGAGCCGAATTCATAACATTGGTCTACTAAGGACCTCTCAGCCCCATGTAATAGAAATCAGTTAGACCTCTCCCAGAAACATCCATCTCAATGCTAACACCCAGCTCCACTCGACGACCAGCACACTCCAGTGCTGGACACCACAGGGCAAAAAACTAGCAAAAGAGGAACACAACTTCACCCATTAGCAGAGAGGCTGCCTAAAATCATACTAAGTTATCAGACACCCCAAAACACACCACCAGACACGGTCCTGCCCACCAGAAAGACAAGATCCAGCCTCATCCACCAGAATACAGGCACCAGTCACCTCCACCAGGAAGCCTACACAACCCACTGAACCAACCTTAGCCACTAGGGGCAGACACCGAAAACAACAGGAACTACGAACCAGCAGCCTGTAAAAAGGAGACCCCAAACACAGTAAGTTAAGCAAAACGAGGAGACAAAGAAACACACAATAGATGAAGGAGCAAGGTAAAAACCCATCAAAACAAACAAATGAAGAGGAAATAGGCAGTCTATTTAAAAAAGAATTCAGAGTAATGATAGTAAAGATGATCCAAAATCTTGGAAACAAAATGGAGACAATACAAGAAATGTTTAACAAGGACCTAGAAGAACTAAAGAGCAAACAAGCAATGATGAACAACACAATAAGTGAAATTTAAAATTCTTGGGAAGGAGTGAATAGCAGAATAACTGAGGCAGAAAAACGGATAAGTGACCTGAAATTAAAAATAGTGGAAATAACTACTGCAGAACAGAATTAAAAAAAAGAATGGAAAGAATTGAGGACAATCTCAGAGACCTCTGGGACAACAATAAACTCACCAACATTTGAAATATAGGGGTCCCAGAAGAAGAAGAGAAAAAGAATGGGACTGAGAAAATATTTGAAGAGATTAGAGTTGAAAAGCTCCCTAATATGGGAAAAGAAGTATTCAATCAAGTCCAGGAAGCACAGAGAGTCCCATACAGGATAAATCCAAGGTGAAACACATCAAAACACATATTAATCAAACTATCAAATTAAATACAAAGAAAAAATATTAAAAGCAGCAAGGGAAAAACAACAAATAACATACAAGGGAATCCCCATAAGGTTAACAGCTGAACTTTCAGCAGAAACTCTGCAAGCCAGAAAGGTGAGGAAGGACATATTTAAAGTGGTGAAAGGGAAAAACCTACAACCAAGATTACTCTATCCAGCAAGGATCTCATTCAGATTCGACAGAGAAATTAAAAGCTTTACAGACAAGCAAAAGCTAAGAGAATTCAGCACCACCAAACCAGCTTTACAATAAATGCTAAAGAAACTTCTCTAGGCAGGAAACACAAGAAAAGGAAAAGACCTACAATAACAAAGCCAAAACAAATAAGAAAATGGAAATAGGAACATACATATCAATAATTACCATAAATGTAAACAGATTAAATGCTCTAAGCAAAAGACATGGACTGGCTGAATGGATACAAAAACAAGACCCATATATAGGCTGTCTACAAGAGACCCACTTCAACCTAAGGACACATACAGACTAAAAGTGAGGAAATGGAAAAAGATATTCCATGCAAAGAACCTAGGGGCAAGAAGGGAATAAAGACACAGAACTACTATAGAATGGACTTGAAGATATGGGGAGGGGGAAGGGTAAGCTGTGAAAAAGTGAGAGAGTGGCATGGACATATATACACTACCAAATGTAAAATAGATAACTAGTGGGAAGCAGTCGCATAGCACAGGGAGATCAGCTCGGTGCTTTGTGACCACCTAGAGGGGTGGGATAGGGAGGGTGGGAGGGAGACACAAGAGGGAAGAGATATGGGAACATATGTGTATGTATAACTGATGCACTTTGCTATAAAGCAGAAACTAACACACTGTTGTAAAGCAATTATACTCCAATAAAGATGTTAAAAAAAAAAGGTGGAGTAGCAATTCTCATATCAGACAAAATAGACTTTAAAATAAAGACTATTACAAGAGACAAAGAAGGACACTACATAATGATCAAGGGATCAATCCAAGAAGAAGATATAACAATTGTAAGTATTTATGCACCCAACATAGGAGCACCTTAATACATAAGGCAAATGCTAACAGCCATAAAAGGGGAAATTGACAATAACACAAACATAGTAGGGGACTTTATCATCCCACTCTCACCAGTGGACGTGTAATCCAAAGTGAAAATAAATAAGGAAAAACAAGCTTTCAATGACACATTAAACAAAATGGAGTTCATTGATATTTATAGGACATTCCATCCAAAAACAACAGAATACACTTTATTCTCAAGTGCTTATGGAACATTCTCCAGGATAGAGCATATCTTGGGTCACAAATCAAGGCTTGGTAAATTTTTAAAAATTGAAATCATATCAAGTAGTTTTTTCTGACCACAATACTATGAGACTATATATCAATTACAGGAAAAAAACTGTAAAACATACAAACACATGGAGGCTAAACAATACACTACTTAATAACGAACTGATCACTGAAGAAATCAAAGAGGAAATCAAAATGCCTACACAAATGACAATGAAAACATGATGACCCAAAACCTATGGGACGCAGCAAAAGCAGTTCTAAGAGGGAAGGTTATAGCACTACAATCCTACATCAAGAATAAGAAACATCTCAAATAAACAACCTAACCTTACACCTACAGCAATTAGAGAAAGAAGAACAAAAAATACCCGAAGTTAGCAAAAGGAAAGAAATCATAAAGATCAGATAAGAAATAAATGAAAAAAAAATGAAGGAAACAATAACAAATATCAATAAAACTAAAATCTTGTTCTTTGACAAGATAAACAAAATAGATAAACCATTAGCCAGACTCATGAAGAAAAACAGGTAGATGACTCAAATCAATAGGATTAGAAATGAAAAACGAGAAGTAACAACTAATACTGCAAAAAGACAAAGGTTCATGAGAGATTACCACAAGCAACTATATGCCAATAAAATGGACAACCTGGAAGAAATAGACAAATTCTTAGAAAACAACAACCTTCCGAGACTGAACCACAAAGAAATAAAAATATAAACAGACCAAACACAAGCACTGAAATTGAAATTGTGATGAAAAATCTTACAACAAAAGGAAATGCAGGACCAGGTGGCTTCACAGGCTAATTCTGTCAAACATTTAGAAAGGAGCCAACACCTATCCTTCTCAAATTCTTCCACAATATAGCAGAGGGAGGAACACTCCCAAACTCATTCTATGAGGCCACCATCACCCTGATACCAAAATCAGACAAAGATGTCACAAAGAAAGAAAACTAGAAACCAATATCACTGATGAACATAGATGCAAAAATCTTCAACAAAATACTAGCAAACAGAATCCAACAGCACATTAAAAGGATCATACACCATGATCAAGTGGGGTTTATCCCAGGAATGCAAGGATTCTTCAATGTATGCAAATCAATCAATGTGATGAACCATATTAACAAATTGAAGGAGAAAAACCATATGATCTTCTCAATAGATGCAGAAAAACCTTTGAAAACATTCAACACCCATTTATGATAAACACCCTCCAGAAAGTAGGCACAGAGGTAACTTAGCTCAACATAATCAAGGCCATATATGACAAACCTACAGCCAACATCGTTCCCAATGGTGAAAATCTGAAAACATTTTCACTAAGATCAGGAACAAGAAAACGTTGCCCACTCTCACCACTATTATTCAACATAGTTGAAGTTTTGGAAGTTTTAGCCACAGCAATCAGAGAAGAAAAAGAAATGAAAGGAATCCAAATCGGAAAAGAAGAAGTAAAACTGTCACTGTCTGCAGATGACATGATACTATACACAGAGAATCCTAAAGATGCTACCAGAAAACTACTAGAGTTAATCAATGAATTTCGTAAAGTGGCAGGATACAAATTTAATGCTCAGAAATCTCTTATATTCCTACACATGAATGATGAAAAATCTGAAAGAGAAATTAAGGAAACACTCCCATTTACCACTGCAACAAAAAGAATCAATTACCTAGGAATATATCTACTTAAGGAGACAAAAGACCTGTAAGCAGAAAATTATAACACTGATGAAAGAAATTAAAGATGATACAAATAGATGGAGAGATATACCGTGTTCTTGGATTGGAAGAATCAACATTGTGCAAATCAGTATACTACCCAAAGCAATCTCCAGATTCAATGCAATCCCTATCAAACTACCAATGGTGTTTTTCACAGAACTAGAACAAAAAATTTCACAATTTGTATGGAAATGCAAAAGACCCCGAATAGCCAAAGCAATCTTGAGAAAGAAAAATGGAGCTGGAGGAATCAGGCTCCCTGGCTGCAGATTACACTGCAAAGCAACAGTAATCAAGACAGTATGGCACTAGCACAAAAACAGAAACATAGATCAATGGAACAGGATAAAAAGCCCAGAATTAAACCCACCCACATATGGTCACCTTACCTTTGATAAAGGAGGCAAGAATATACAATGGAGAAAAGACAACTTCTTCAATAAGTGGTGCTGGGAAAATTGAACAGCTACATGTAAAAGAATGAAATTAGAACACTTACTAACATGATGCACAAAAATAAATTTAAAATGGATTAAAGACCTAAATGTAAGGCCAGAGACTATAAAACTCCTAGAGGAAAACATAGGCAGAACACTCTATGACATAAATCACAGCAAAATCCTTTTTGACCAACCTCCTAAAGAAAGGGAAATAAAAACAAAAATAAACAATTGGGATCTAATGAAACTTAAAAGTTTTTGCATTATCATACAACAGAATCCAAATTTGGGCAGAAGACCTACATGGACATTTCTCCAAAGAAGATACACAGATTGCCAACAAACACAAGAAAGGATGCTGAACATCACTAATCATTAGAGAAATGCAAATCCAAACTACAATGAAGTATCACCAAACACCCATTAGAATGGTCATCATTAAAAAATCTACAAACAAGAAATGCTGGAGAGGATGTGGAGAAAATGGAATGCTCTTGCACTGTTGGTGAGAATGTAAATTGATACAGCCACTATGGAGAACAGTATGGAGGTTCCTCAAAAAACTAAAAATAGAATTACCATACAGCCCACAATCCTGCTACTGGGTATATACCCTGAGAAAACTATAATTCAAAAAGAGTCATGTACCACAATGTTCATTGCAGCACTATTTACCATAGCCAGGACATGGAAGCAACCTAAGTGTCCATTGACAGATGAATGGATAAAAAATATGTGGCATGTATATACAATGGAATATTACTCAGCCATAAAAAGAACCTAAATTGAGTTATTTGTAGTGAGGTGGGTGGACCTGGAGTCTGTCGTACAGAATGAAGTCAGTCAGGAAGAGAAAAACAAATAACATATGCTAACACATATATATGGAATCTAAAAAAAAAAAAGACTCTTAAGAACATAGGGGCAGGACAGGAATAAAGACACAGACATAGAGAATAGACTTGAGGACATAGGGAGGGGGAAGTATAAGCTGGGATGAAGTGAGAGAGTGGCATGGACATATATACACTACCAAATGTAGAATGGATTTTGTTACCAGCCTGTAACAAGATAAGGTATTCACTCCAAAATGTAAATCACTGCACTACTCCTTTTATTAATCCTGTCTTAATAAAAACTGAACTGAACAGAGTCTTTAATAAATTTACATTTTGTCACATGCTTCTTATTTGTTATATACAAGTAAATATTTCTCTATCTAGTACCACCCTGTGGCCCAATATTGAGTAGCACTGCTGTAGACCAACAATAATCAAATTAGAAACCACACAATAGAAAAATTTTCAATCATAATAGCACAAAAAAATTAGCTATCTAGGAATAAACTTAAAGAGAAACATGCAGGATATATAGATATATATTTCAAAAGTTTACTGAAACAAAAAAAATTTAATACATGAGAAAAAAAAAAGCATGTTCCTTAAAAGAAGATTCCCCAGAATGGGAAAAAAGCATGTTCCTTAAAAGAAGACTCTCCAGAATGAAGTAACTGAATTATATTTTATTATATTTCACAAGGCCTTTCAATGAACTAAACAAAAAGTTTGAAGCATTGTGCAAAATGCAGAATTCTTAATAGTCAATAAAATATTGAGAAAGAAGAATAATTATGGTGATCTTGTATTGTCAGAAAGCAAAATTATCATCAAAATACAATAATTACAATACCATATACTGGCACAAGAATATACAGCTTAGATCAATGGAACTTAATCAAGAATCCCTAACACATAGGTTGCTGAATGAGGTTTGCCTGACATGCAGCAAACCAAACACTGAGATGCCAAGATTGCAGCAGAGAGAGGGTTTATTCAGGAGTTAGTCAAGCAAGGAGACAGAGAACAATCTCAAATCAGCCTCCTTGAAGGCTAGGGTCTCAGGATATTTATGGGATAAAGCTGAGGTGTGGGGAATGTGGGGAAAGGTGATTGGAAATAAGAAAAAGGGGAGATAATCGTCTTCCTGCACAGACACAACTAATCTACAGGCTTTTCTTGGGACACATGTTTAGAAAATGGTGGCGTTAGTGTGTTCTCAAGGTGGTGTTTTTGGCATTCTCACATCAAAAGGTCGCGTCTGCCAGGTTGGAGGGTCGGTGTTTGTAACCAGTCTTAACTGGTTGGATTTTGAACTGGACATAGCTGACTCCAAGTTCGTGAAAAGCAACTTGGGCAAACATCTTATTGTTTAGGCTATGTGACACTTGGAGGATGTGCAAGTTTTTTGAAGCAACAATTAAAGCAAACTTGATCAATGAAGGCAGGTTACAGGTTTAATGGATCTAACTGATGATTACCCTCAGTTTCTCTCTCTCTCTCTCACACACGCAGAGTAAATGATATTTGGCATATTATAAGAAATATTTGAGTAGGGAATCATGGATACCTATATAAATGATAATGAGATAGCTGTTTACTGTTTCTTTGTATAACTACAAATATCAAAATGAATTAAATGGATTAGAAGGTAAATATAAAAAATAAAACCAAAAACAATGAGTAGACAAAATAGGGTTTCCTAAAAGATAAGCCTTTGTGATTTAACATAACAACAAAAGATACATTATTATTATAAACAAATTTATTATACACAAGTTAAAAGGCAAATTACAAACAACATTAACCAAAGTATTTTCTACGAAACAGAACTTCCAAAATAACAGGTAATATTAAAGATATTTTTGGTCAAAATTTTTTGGAATTCTTAACCAAAGGATCTCTCTGGACTGTTAATATGCTATTGTTCATTGAGAATGCCCCAAGTTTGTATATTTCTCTCCACCTTCTCCCCACTGCCTCAAAGCATCTCAACCATCAGACAATTAAAACTCCCCTAATCTTTGCCTCTTAAGTGGGCACAGAGTTTCAGTTTGGGAAGATGAAAACATTTTGAAGATTGACAGTGATGATGGTTGCACAACAATGTGAATATATTAACACAACTGAACTGTACATTTAAGAATGCTAAAAATGTTAAATTTTATTGTTATTCATATTTTACCACAATTTTAAAAAATCCTAAATTCTCAAATTCCACGAATTTCTTACAGGTAAGAGAGGCTATCTGACACATCTTTAGCCATTACCCCTTAGTGTGAAATCTCCTAATATACATTCTATCCTGCTTTACCTAAGTTCTCCCTGCAAGGAAGGCAGATGTGATGTCTGGAGCATCAGTGGCTACCTAAAAGCCATGAAATAAAAGCAAGAGAAAAACACCAAGGAAATCAGCCCCAAAATCAGCCAAAAATCAGCCCAGACATCTTAGAGCTATAGCACCAACTTCTTCTAATAACTATTTTGAGAGAATTATAATGTGAGGAGAAATAATACTGTATTTGTTTAAGCAACTAAAGTTAAATGAATTCCTAAATTGTGTGTATATGTAACACACTTTGAAAAAAGCTGATTTAGAAAAATCCCTTTTCCAAGTATCTCCAGGGATATAAACAACACTCCTTGACTTTACAAAATTGAGGATTAAGTACAATTGCACTCCAGTGTTCTTAAAAATAACAAAGATGACATATTTTCCTTGCTTTTTGATCATTAAGGTCTTAATGTGCCATTTATGTATTAAAATCATTTTTACCTAAAGCAGGGATTGTCAAACTTTTTCTAATAACAGGCCACATAGTAGATGTGGTAGGCTTTGCAGATCTTACAGTTCTAGCACAAAAACAGCGATAGACAATACAAAACAATTAATTAGACAGTATTCCAAGAAAACTTTAGTTATAAAAACAAGTGGCAGGCCAGTTTTGGCCAAAGGCCCATTGTTTTCCAATCCCTGCCCTAGAGCATAACAGCAATATTTTTCTTCCTGCCTAATTCTTTTTTTTTAAACATCTTTATTAGAATATAATTGCTTTACAATGTTATGTTAGTTTCTGCTGTACAACAAAGTGAATCAACTACACATATACATATATGCCCATATCTCCTCCCCCTTGCATCTCCCTCCCACCCTACCTATCCCACTCCTCTAGGTGCTCACAAAGCACCGAGCTGAGCTCCCTGTGCTATGCGGCTGCTTCCCACTAGCTATTTTACATTTGGTAGTGTATATATGTCCATGTCACTCACTCACTTCGTCCCAGCTTACCCTTCCCCCTCCCCGTGTCCTCAAGTCCATTCTCTACATCTGTGTCTTTATTCCTGTTCTGTCCCTAGGTTCTTCAGAACAATGTTTTTTTTTAGATTCCATATATATGTGTTAGCATATGGTATTTATTTTTCTCTTTCTGACTTCACTCCGTATGACAGATTCTAGGTCCATCCACCTCACTACAAATAACTCAATTTCGTTTCTTTTTATGGCTGAGTAATATTCCATTGTATATATGTGCCACTTCTTCTTTATCCATTCATCTGTCAATGGACACTTAGGTTGCTTCCAAGTCCTGGCTATTGTAAATAGTGCTGCAATGAACATTGTGGTACATGTCTTCTTTTGAATTATGTTTCTCTCAGGGTATATGCCCAGTGGTGGGATTTCTGGGTCATATAGTACTTCTATTTTTCATTTTTTAAGGAACCTCCATACTGTTCTCCATAGTGGCTGTAACCATTTACATTCCCACCAACAGTGCAAGAGGGTTCCCTTTTCTCCACATCCTCTCCAGCATTTCTTGTTTGTAGATTTTTTTAATGATGGCCATTCTGACTGGTGTGAGGTGATACCTCATTGTAGTTTTGATTTGCATTTCTCTAATAATTAGTGATGTTGAGCATCTTTTCATGTGTTTATTGGCAAGCTGTATATCTTCTTTGGAGCAATGTCTATTTAGGTCTTCTGCCCATTTTTGGATTGGGTTGTTTGTTTTTTTGATAGTGAGCTGCATGAGCTGCTTGCATATTTTGGAGCTTAGTCCCTTGTCTGTTCATTCATTTGCAAATATTTTCTCCCATTCTGAGGGTTGTCTTTTCATCTTGTTTATGGTTTCCTCTGCCTTATTCTTTTAGTGTCTCCTACCTCATTAATATCTCAAGCACAGAATATTTGTGTTTGAGATGTTTAATTTGAACCTAGAGGTATCACTCTCACCTATTCCTTGTGTCCTACATTGATTTCTACCCTTTAGCATATTGGTCAGAAGTCGTAAATGCACAAGTCTACTATCACTTCACTGAGATCTTGGATCCACTTTAATTTATAGAAGCTCAATTTATGTTGTTTGACATGCTGAATGAGTTTTCTGCAAATAGTGTTAAGTATCAAACATTTAATCTTTTAAATGACAATGGAGAGTAATATATGAGCATAAACCTTGTCATATTTGTTTAAATTATGGTCCAGTTGATGTTTAAGTACCATTAATATGACTTGCGATCTTACTTAATTCACTTTAAAAGAGTCAATATTAAGCATTTTATTGAATATATTAGGAAAAATATTTCTTAAAACAAAGGGCAGATGTAGGTATTAATAGTTTCCCTTTGCAGAATTATATTTTCCTCCTCTGTTATTTTATGGGAATTGGCTCTTCTGAAAGGTGTGCTTAGTCAAGGAGTGAATAACTTCCTTCAGAAACCACATAAATCTTATCTACACCTCTTACATCCTTCAGTGCTCTGGGAGCCAATATATTTAAGTTGAGATGCTCAGATCTTTCTGTACTTTGTACTATCTCTGGAATTTTCCCTTCTCATCTCACTTTCTCAACTTCGTGTTGAAGACCTCTGACCTCTCTTTGACATTGCCATAATGAAATCTTGCCCAGAAATTTTTCAAAAGAGATTTTACAAACATTGAGAAAAATAGAGGATGGAAAGTACTTTTAATTGATAAAACTGTTGTGTTCACAAAGATAGATTTATAAAATATGAAAAGAAAGTAAAAAAATGTTTTTTTTCTAAAAGTACAGCTCCTTAAAAATACAAACGCAGTCAGCAAGAGAATCCAGTTATGTTTTCTAAACTGGTAAAATCACAAGAGCAAGAAGTACAGTATATTCTAATATGATGATTATAAGAAATAAACTGCAGACCCACAGTGAAACTGGATTCAGGCTTTCTACTGAAATATAATAGATGAGCTATAAACAAGGAGATAACTCATGCTTGACATATAACATTCATCCCTGTTGGAAAATAGCTCTACTTACATATGTAGTACAATTATCTTTTGCTTCTTTTAAATGTTTTTTCTAAAAAAACTTAAAAAGAAATATGAAATAAATACAATGTTGAATACGAATTTGTATCTTCTGCAGCGACCTAATATAAAATAGTGAAAGATAAAGCAAAATAATCAATTAAGTAAATACAGAATCAACAAAGAAATATTGTAGAGCAAATTAAGAAAGCAAATTGGGATAGGAGTGACAGCCAAAAGGCCACTAATATTGAATGGTCAAAAGATTAAGATTAACCTCTTCATTGACTCTTAAGCCAGAAGCACCAGATAATTAACATTAAATAGCATTGACAAGAAAGAAGTACATTAGGTAAAATGACCTTGGTCTAGGTCTTGCAACAAATCCTTTTATGTGTTGCTTTTAGAGAACTTGACTTAAGGAGAGATTATAAGGGTTTGGGTTGGGCTTCCCTGGTGGTACAGTGGTTGAGAGTCCACCTGGTGATGCAGGGGACACGGGTTCATGCCCCGGTCCCGGAAGATCCCACATGCCGCGGAGCGCCTGGGCCCGTGAGCCATGGCCACTGAGCTTGCGAGTCCAGAGCCTGTGCTCTGCAACGGGAGAGGCCACAGAGGTGAGAGGCCTGCGTACCGCAAAAAGAAAAATAGTTTGGGTTGATTTCTAGTTAATTTGTACATTTCCTCATATTTGTTATTTTCTTTGCACCTACCTTCCTTGTCCTGATCTGTTTCCCTATGGTAAATGTTAGTTTAAAAAAAATACTGGAAACAAACAGAAATTGGAGATATGGGAAAAGATTATATCATACTTTGTATTCAACTTTATTTGAGAATGAGGGAAGAAAGGTTGGGAAAATCAGATTCCAGAGAAGGCAGTTCAGAGATTTAACCAGAAAAATTAAAAGTCATGCGGCTATATGTGTAGGGCCTGCAAAGGAAAGAGAAGGTGTGTGGACTTAGCCAGGGGTTGCAATTGACATGTCTAAAGATTTACTTGGTTGGAGTTCTACCATGATCCTGTGGAAAGATGAATCAAGGTGAGGCAGTCTGCAATGTGGCAGAAATCAGGCATCTAGTGGTTTATCAGGGGCTCATAAAGATAATTATGTACATCAGAAAGGAACTAAGGAACACATACATATATTTAACTGAATGTCCTAAAATGCCTATATTGAGTGGGATCACTATTCCAAATTTCTACAATATCACTTTATCCCATATTTGAAATCCCTTCTTATTTTCTCTTTAGTTCAAGATTCATGTTATTTATGTAACTTTATTTCACTAACATTTTTGGAGGCCAGTGAGTATTGGAGGTGGTGTAAGATGGGGTGCAAACAGCTTGGTATGATAAACAACATGATGTTTTTCAGACTCTGAATCTCCTCACATTTCTGAAGAAATCTCTAATGAGCTTGGTTTATTATTTAGATATTATTCCTTATTTGTTACAGGCCTACAAAAAGTAGCTTGAGACAAATAAAGAGAAAAACTATCCAGGAGTAGCAAGGTCAATCCATTGCCCTGACACTCTCAGGAGAAATCCAGATCCTGGGTATTCTAATGAATATACTGATGGATATACAGTTTCTTCTAAACACATAGTAAGTACATCAGAGGCCAGAATCTTTCAATGCTACTCCTACCTACTCTTTCAACTTATCACCTTAGTTCTATAAATGCCTTGGCAATCAGTAAATAGCCATTGGCCAGTTGGACATGATAGACCATTGTATTATGTAACTCTCAAAACAAATAACTCACAATCGGGTTCTCAATGTATATTTGTTTCATATTTTAAAAAAAATTGAAGTATAGTTGATGTGCTATCTTCTATGTTACAGGTGTACAATATAGTGCTTCACAATTTTTAAAGGTTATACTTCATTTACATTTATTATAAACTATTGGCTATATACCCCATGTTGTACAATATAGCCTTGTAGTTTATTTTATATGTAATACTTTGTACCTCTTACTCCCCTACTCCTATATTGCCCCTCCCCCCCCCACTGGTAACCACTAGTTTGTTCTCTATATCTGTGAGTCTACTTTTTTGTTACATTTACTCGTTTTTTGTTTTTTATAACATTCCACATATGTGACATCATACAGTATTTGTGTTTCCCTGTCTGACTTATTTCACTTAGTGTACTACCCTCCAAGTATATCCATGCTGTTACAAAAGAGAAAATTTTATTCTTTTTTATGGCCTAATAGTGTTCCGTTATCTATAAATACCACATCTTCTTTATCCATTCATCTGTTGATGGATACTTAGATTGCTTCCATATCTTGACAATTGTAAATGCTACTGTGAACATTAGGGTGTATGTACCTTTTTGAATTAGTGTCTTTGCTTCTTTGGATATATACCCAGGAGTGGAATTGCTGGGTCATATGACAGTTCCATTTTCAGTTTTTTGAGGAACCTCCATACTGTTTTCTACAGTGTCTGCACCAATTTATATTCCCACCAACTGTGTACCAGGGGTCCCTTTTCTCCATATCCTTGCCAACATTTGTTATTTGTGTTCATTTTGATAATAGTCATTCTAACACGTGTGATTTTCATTTGCATTTCCCTGATGATTACCAATGTTGAGCATCTTTTCATGTGCCTGTTAACCATCTGTATTTCCTTTTCTGAAAAATATCTATTCTGGTCTTTTGCCCATTTTTTAACGGGGTCATTGGTTTTTATGATGTTGAGTTGTATAAGGTGCTTATGTGTTGGATATTAACCCCATATCAGTAACATCATTTACAAATATTTTATCCCATTCAATAGGTTGTCTTTTTGTTTTGTCAATGGTTTCCTTTGCTGCACAAAAGCTTTGAAGTTTAATTAGGTCCCTTTTTTTTTTTCTTTCATTTTCTTTTTTCAGGAGACAGATCTAAAAAAAATATTACTATGATTTATGTCAAAGAGTGTTCTGCCTATGTTTTCTTGTAGGAGTTTGATGGTTTCTGGTTTTACATTTAGGTCTTTCATCCATTTTAACATTATTTTTGTATATGGTATCAGAGAATGTTCTAATTTCATTCTTTTACATGTAGCTTCCCACTTTTATAGCACCACTTATTGAAAAGATGGTCTTTTCTCCATTGTATGTTCTTGCCTCCTTTGTCATAGATTAATTTACCATAAGTGGGTGGGTTTATTTCTGGGCTCTCTATTCTGTTCCATTGATCTTGGTTGTAATGTTTAGCTGATAGCATTCATCCCAGGTGCAGCTAACATTGTATTTTCTAAGAAACGTATAATATAATTAACTTTAGATACTTCAAATGAAACTTAGAGATTTTCACACATGATCAAAATCAAGTATTCCATATAAAATATTGGCTTTATATGTGGATTATAAAATTTAGGACAAATATCTCTAGCACATGAGGAATCATTTTCCTACGTAATTCATGATTACTAACAAGGAAGAAGACATACTACTAAAGAAGAGCTTATTAATCATTAATAATCAGTTTACCCATTAATTTTAAAATATCTAATATATTCAGAAAGTAAAAAATAGTGCAAAATCAATAAGAAAATATTCAAATATATAGCAGTGTATAAAGTGAGAGATGAAATACCCTCCTACCTCTAAGAAATTAACACTGATTGACATTCAGGTATGTGTACTTCAGGATAAATTTCCAAGTCCATGTATACATTATTTTAAATTATGCTTTAACAATTGCATAACATTTCATTCTATCAAAGAACAGTAATTGTTTAATCTTCTATTGATAGTCTTCTAAATTATTTCCAATATTGTTTATATATATATTCAATAAGCACATTTTCAGGTATAAAACTATACATAAAATATGTAAAATATATTTATAGAGTTTTATATACCTTACATAATCTATCTAAGTATATATTTTATACATGTTATATAATAATATGTTTATTCATTATAACTTGCACATGCAGGTATATATCTTGCTTCTCTTAAAATGTCTTCTAAGTACATAATAGAAAGCCAAATTGAGTGTCCTGTATAAAAACATATTTAGTTACAGAACTGAATTATCTTCTTTTATCTATGGAAAGAAAAATTATTATTTTTTACAGATAAATGTCATTATACTTAAAGCAAGAAACAAATGATTTCCAAATAGCCTTGTTCAAGGAGAGTAACAACAGATTTTCTGCAAGATCATAATCTTCTAAATATGTTTATTTCACTAAGTACCATGATTCACATCTCTTGGGTAGTGCACTTACTTATAATGAAGAATAAATCAGGTTAAAATTACTATAAATCAGGTTTCTGCAGATGGATTTCTCTAGCTTTAGAAATGCTAATATGAGCACCTGCTTCATTTTATCAAGATGGTTTAAGTTAACCTACAGATGTTATTTTTCCACTGCATACTATTTGGGAAATGATTGTGATTGGGAGACTGTCACTTTGACATTGGAGAAGTGATACCACCTGTTTGCTAGGGGAGTACATAAAGGAATACTTTCCTCTGAAGGAACAGCCACCAAATACATTAAAATGTATCAATGTGAGATTAATATATCACACTTTTTGTTGAACTGAAATAATAAGAGACTAAGAAAGCCATATTTAAGAAAAATATCACATAATTAGAAAAGAAGGATTAAAATAAGTTAAAAATAATAGAGAGCTAAATAGTAAAGATAAATATTTTTATGATCATTTGGAGCTGCTTTTCCATATTTTTCAATATAGGAACAATTTAACTCTGCCATTTTTCTCAAAGGAAATCAAAATGTATCAAAGAAATGATATGTTAAAAATAATTAAGTTCATGGATATTTTTCATGTTTAGTAGAAGATGAATACTAGAAATTTAGAGATTTTATGCATGATGCCATAAGATCAGCATTAAGGAATCTGTCAGTGTTTCTTCATCTTTGCGTATGTTATTTTAAACAAAGACTTAGTAAAAAAGAATAATTTGTTCTGTGCATGAGAAATAGTCCATGACTAACTGTAAGAACTGCTAATATTCCAAGGTCCTTATGAAGCCAATTTAATGGACTTTGGATAATTCACTATATGAAACATATGTTCTTTCTTTTGTACACTTCTAAATATATTTGTTCTTTATTTTTTATAGCCATTTTTAAAATATCCATATGCATAGACAATGTTAATACAATAATAATATTGACCCTTTTGAACATTTAATTTACACTCTGTCTGAAGTATATTCATGCATATGGTATGAGGTTGGGGTTAGACTCATTTATTTTTAATGAGAATATCCAATTGATTCACAACAATTTATCAAAAAGATATCCTTTATCCCTGCCTCACAGTGTTACTTCTATCATAAATTATATGATTCTAAATGTGCAAACCTGGTTCTGAATTTCTTATTCTGTTTCATCTCTTTGCTTATTCTTTCACCAATACCACACTGTCCTAAGTATTGTACATTTATAATTATTTATGAACTTATTATAATAATTAAATTCTAATGTAATGTAAATTCTTCAACTTTATCCATCTTCTTCAACATGCTCTTAGCTATTCTAGATCCTTTGTATCTCCATATAAATTATAGCATCACTTGGTCAATTTGCACTCACAAAAAATACTTGCTAGAAATTTGATTGGTATTACATTGAACTGTAGATCAATTTGTGAAGAACTGACCTCTTTACAATATTTAGTTTACCAATCTATAGCCATAATATATCCCTCCAATTAATCAGGTTTCTATAATTTATCTTAATCTGTTCTGTTGTTTTCTGTGAGAAGACTTTTTTTTCACAAAATGTTCATATTTCTTTTTTTTCTTTTAAGAGAAGACTTACCCAACTGTATCTTTTAGAATTATTTCTAGGCATTTGATATTTCAAAAACTATTGTTAATAGTGTATTCCTTAAATTTAACTTTTTGTCTATCTATAAAATACTATGATTTTTAAAATATATCTGAACTTATACCAAGCTTGCTAATTTTACTTGTGAATTCTAATATGTTGTTTAGAAACTGATTTGATTTTTATATGCACACAATAATATCTGAAAATAACCATTTTTTCTTCCTTCCATATGACTCCTATTTGTTTTTCTTGCATTACTTTACTTAATAAAACCTTCTGTACAAGATTAAAAAGAAATATTGATAACAAATATCCTTGCCTCCTCTCAGACTTCATGAGCAAGCTTTTAATATTTTGCTATTAAGTATAATATTTGCTATAAGACTTCTGTATATCCTCTTTATTAAGTTAAGGAAGTTCCCTATTATATCTAATTTGCTAAGAGTGTTCTCATCAATGAGTATTGAATTATATTAAAAGCTTTTTCTGCATCTATTGAGATAAGTATAAGGTTTTTCTTCTTTATTCTGTTAACTTGGTGAATTACACTAATTGGTATTCAAATGCTAAATTAAACATGAATTCCTGGAAAGTGATGTCAGCAAGATGGCAACACAGATAATTTCCAGCTTCAGACAAGAAGACCAACTAGCAACTATCTATAGATAAGATCCATTGTGAAAAATCCCAGAACTGGGGCCGGGGGGGGGGGGGGGGGGGGGGGGTGGTGAAGATGAAGATGGAGAAGTACTGCGTTAGAAAGATAAGAAGAGTTGTTTTACTTTGACCACATTGCCACTCCCCCCAGGCCAGCTCAGTGTCTCACTGAGATGCCCACCCCGCCAAAGCCTACTGTTTCTCCAGTGGGAAAAAGAGAGCCCAACTGGACATCCAGCTTCGCCAGCATTGTGGAACACTTCCTGTGAAGCTCACTCCAGTCTCACTACATGGGGATTACTGTGGGAACCTGCGGTACTCAACCAGGGGAAATCAGATAGAGATGAAGGGAGGTTGGGCTTATGGTAACCAGTGCTCAGATCTTGGCCTACTGAGTTTCACCCTGTAGCAGTACCACTGAGTAGAGATGCCAGCCAGCAACTCTGCCCTTCTACAGAGCCAAGTCAGTGGTCCAGTCTGGCCGGAGAGGGCAGTTGGCAGTCTGCCTGATTTAGATCCCCAACAAGTGGACAATATCAGCCACGAGGAAGACCATTCCATGGCACTACCTATGCAGGAAGCAAGCACAGTCCCACCCAACTTCTCAGTGTAGTCCTCCAGTCCCACTGCTCCAGGAAGCAAGGCCATAGACACCCTGCAGCTGCAGGGCACACCTATGGCCTGCCTGGGCAAGGAGCCAAACCAGCATTTCTAACCAAATGTTGAGACTAGCCTCTGGACCCATATAACCAGGGAGCTTGAACAGTGACCCTGAGCAGACTTGAAGCCCAGTTTGGGGTAGCGCTCAGCCACAGAGCCCAGCCTACAGCCTTACCTAACAGAGGAGCCCAGCACAAGAGCCAACCCAGGTGAACACAGCCTGCAGCCTTGCCCAGTTAGGAGCCCAGCCAATGACCCGGGCCAATTGCAGAGCCTATCCTCTAGCCCCACCCAGCCAGGAAGTTGAACAATGACTCTGCCCAACCATTGAGTGCAATCCAGCCACCAAACTGTGGGCACAGCTGAAGGCCCCATCAAACCAGAGTGTACTGCCTGTGACCTCACCCCAAAGCAGAGCACAGTCAATGGCCTACTTGATTACAAAGACCAGTCTATGTCCCTGCCCAACTTCAGGGCACAGCCTGCCCAACTTCAGGGCACAGAGTCCAGCCTGCAGCACCATCTGGTTGGGAAGCACAGCCTAAGTTCTCACTCCACCAGGAGAGATTATCCAATCACAGAATCCAACCAGTGGCATTGCATTGCCACAAAACACAGACTGCAACCCCACCAACCAGAAGTGATTCAAGAAAATGAAAAGACAACACTTAGAATGGGAGAAAATACTTGCAAACCATTTATCTGATAAGGAGCTAATATCCAAAATACATAAAGAACTCATACAGCTCAATAGAAAAAAAAAAAAAACCCAAACAATTCAATTTTTAAAAATGGACAAAGACCTGAATAGATAATTTTGCAAAGAAGATATGCAAATGGCCATCAGATATACGAAAAGATGCTCAACATCACCGATCATCAGGGAAATGCAAATCCAAACCACAATGTGATATCATTTCATCCCTGTTAGAGTAGCTATTATCAAAAAGACAAGACATAATGAATATTGGAGAGGATATGGAGAAAAGCAAAACCTTGTACACTGTTGGTGGGAATGTAAATTGGTTCAGTGACTATGGAAAACAGTATGGAGGCTCCTCAAAAAAACTAAAAATAGAATTATCATACGATCCAGCAATCCCACTCTTGGGTATATATCCAAAGGAAATGAAATTACTATCTTGAGTACTTATCCATATCCTCATGTTCACTGTAGTATTATTTACAGTAGCCAAGATATAGCTAGAGATGAATAGATAAAGAAAATATGGTACATACACATACACAAAGGAATGTTATAAACCATAAACAGAAAGAAATCCTGCCATTTGCAATAACACAGATGAAACTTTAGGGTATTATACTAAGGGAAATAAGACAGAGAAAGGCAAATACTGTATGATCTCACTTATATGTGGAATCCAAAAGAAATTGAACACATAGAAATAATGAGTATTGGTGGTTGTCAGAGGCAAAGGACTGGGGAAAATGTGTGAATGTGGTCCATGGGTACAAACATACAGTTATAATATGAATGAGTTCTGGTGATCTAACGTACAGCATGGTGACTATAGTTATCAATACTGCATTGTATAGTTGCTGTACAATACTGTATTGTATTGAAAGTTGCAAAGACAGTAAATCTTAATAGTTCTCATCACACATACACACAGGAAACAGTAACGATGTAAGGTGACACGTGTGTTAACTAACATTATTGTGGTAATCATTCCACGATGTATATCAAATTGTCACATTGTGCCCCTTAAACTAATACAATGTTATATGTTAACGCATTTCAGTAAAGCTGGAAAAAAATACATTTCTGAAAGAAATCTCCTTGTGTATGATGTATTATCCTGTTCCTATTTCACAGAATTTGATTTGATTCTGTTTAGGATTTGATTTTTTTTTCTTTTTTTTTTTGCAGTACGCGGGCCTCTCACTGCTGTGGCCTCTCCCGTTGCGGAGCACAGGCTCCGGACGTGCAGGTCCAGCGGCCATGGCTCACGGGCCCAGCCGCTCCACAGCATGTGGGATCTTCGCGGACCGGGGCACGAACCCGTGTCCCCTGCATCGGCAGGTGGACTCTCAACCACTGATACCACCAGGGAAGCCCAGGGTTTGATTTTTAAAACTTTCTGCATGCATATTAATGAGAGAGATCAACCTATAAATGGTCTTTTTTATAATATACTTTGCCCCTTTCATACCTTCTTAAAGATTGTATATTACAAAAACATTTAAAATCCTCACTGCCATGGCTACCATACACACATTCATACATTCATTCATTCAAAAACTTTTGTTGAGAATTCATTTATATCAGGCACTGAAATAGCTCCATGTTTAATAACATATTTACATCTCACAGTAATGTTATGAAGTATTTTTAATTTCTCCAGTTTTAAAAAGAAGAAAAATGTTATGTAAAACTGTCTCAAGACTGCACAGCTCATAGGTGGTGAGCCAGCTCTTCAAAGAACATTGTAATTAGCTTAATGCCTGGGACACACTAGGCATAGTATAATGTAAACACAGCTGGCAGGAAGGGAGAGAAGAAAAGTGAAAGAAAAGAAAAAGAAAGTATGGAAAAAATGATTAAAAATAATTTAACATTTTTAAAGTAAAAGATGGAAAATATTCAAAAATTATAAGCAAGATTTCACAACTAAACTAAAATATATGTACATAATGACTAAGCTTACCCTAACTGCTGCTTTTTGTTTATGTATCATTCTATAAAATTCATGATCTATTAGCTGTTTATTTACACTAATGCCTTGGTAGTTCATATTTACTCAAATTGAAGAAGTTACTCATTGAGAAAAAATATTACCATGTAGAAAAATTTCAACAAGTTCATCTTTCAGATATCTCCCAGGTGCTTCTGATTTTATATTTCTTGTTTCCAAATCCTTTTCTCATTTCACTAAACAGAAAGTATGTTTATTTTATGGTTGAGGATTTTGCCTTATTTAATACTATTCAGCCCTTGCCTTACTTAAAATAGTTCCCTGTAAATTATATCCCCCAATTAAAGAAAGATTTTGTGAACTTTAGTTAAAACTATATTGGAGGTTCTTGTACTGGGTAGTAAATTGTCTCACAAAATTATATGTATGTGAACAATTTATTTTTGATAATTGTCAAAACCACAGGAGTCTAGAATTAAGTCTTTTGAAGACAGAAAGTTGTGTGAAGATTTCCATCAAGATGATAACTACCTAATACTTTGCTTTAGTATATATGCAGTTTGAAAATCAAAATAAGTCTCACATCTTAGAAAAAGAGCAGCAGGGTTAAGCTTTTCTCACACATCCACTATTTCTTACAGCAAATTAACAAATTTATAGGTGTTGGGAAGATGTTCAATGAGCTTGCTCTACATTTTTTCTACTCTTTGATTAATTAAGTACAATTCATTTGGAAGAAAATTAAAAACTGATGTTTGTTTTGCCCTTCAAAAATCATTCAGGAAAAACATATTTACAGCTTGGTGCACTGCATTACCAATTCTAATATGGTCGGTCCCAGACAAACCAGGGTTGGAATCCTGGTCCCAACACTTAACTATCCCTGAGAACCTGAGTAATTTCACCTAACTATTTTTATGGTGAGTTTTCATCCGTAAAAGGGGATTAATACCTCCCTAGGCAAAGTTAGTGTGGACAATAAGATCAAGTGCTCCTGACATTGCCCAGTTCCTAGCAGGTGCCCTTGCACCCTCAGAGGGAGTTAGGCAATATTGTGAATAGCTTAAATTTTAATCTGGCATTATGCTGCCTAAGTTTATAGATCTGTGTCTACATTTCCTGGCTCAGTGAACTTGGGCAAGCAACAAACTCCCTCAGCCTGAGTTTTCTCATTTTTAAAATAAGGGTAATAATACTGCATGCCTTGTGGTAGATGTTGTGATGTTTAAGTGAAATAATATATATAAAGCATTGTTGAATTAAACAAGGAGGCCATTAGAGTGATAGAGTGAGGTGTTTCTAACACCTTATCGTCCAAAATAAGCAAATCCTAAGGCTGTAAATGCCTCAAGGTTAAGGATCAAAATCTAAGGGCAACTAATCACAAAGAACCAACTAATCTTTTCCAAATAATGCAACAACTTAAGCAATAGCCAATCAAATCACTTCTTTACTCCTCCCTCTTGTTTATAGAAGCCCCCACCCACCCCGGTGCTTCTGTCCATGGAATGCTCCTAACAACTTCCCACTTCTGATTTGCCAGTGCCTCATTCAAATGGATTTTTGCTCAGATAAACTCTTAAAATTTTTAACATACCTCAGTTTGTCTTTTAACAACACTGAGCAAAATTCCTGGCACCCTGGACATGTTCAATAAATGTTAGTGGTTACTATTATTCCCTCTCTTTCTCAAGGTTTAAAGGTGAGAAATGAGCAAATTGCTGTTATTTATTCACTCACAGTCTAAAGCAAGAAATAATTTGGAGACATTAATTCCTTGAAATCATTACATTCTTACCTAGTAATATTAGATTTATTTTATTTATATTTTATAACTCGGTAAAATTAAATGACTTTAAAATATGTTAAAATAGGAAAAAATTCTAGACACATGTATTAAGAGAAAGAAAGATTCCTATTTGTTATCTACTACTGAATGTTTCTTAGGTATCTTATTGCCTTAGGTAATTTGTAAAAGCAATTGAAATAATTTTGAAAGGATTGGCTTGTTCTAATGAAATTGAATGCCCATCAAGAAAAGGTAGAAAGGTAGAGTATTGTTTTTGTAATTGTTCAATTCCTGGAAATTATAGTTGATATAAAATTTTTGTATATAATATATAAAATATAATTTTCAAATAGCATATTATAAGAGATTATATGTATGAGAGTATAAGTACAATACTGGCAATTACATATAGCTAGATATCTACAGGCAAATGATCAGTTTATATTCAAATAGAAAATAAGATTACATGATAAAGTGAAATAGAGAGGACCCCCATCTAAATTTGCAATGGTGTAATAAACAAACAAAATAAACAAAGACAAACCAGCCTTAAAAATATTTACAAAGATTCATAATAATGCCTTATTTTAGGTATTGCTCTATATGTACATATTGCCAAATGAAATTCAGCAAAATACATATTGCCCAAACCTAATTCCTTAGGAAAACCCAAATCATTTTTTTAAAAACATCAGAAAGAGTAAGATGAGCTTAAAATATACCCAGTTGATATTATAGGTTGCTATGATACCTTCACTTACCCTTCTTCTATACAGTATATGCCTATTGGATATTTGCTTGATAAATGAATGATTTTAGCAAACTTGTTCCACGTTAGGTATCATATTTGTACTTTTAAATTGGAAACCAGTATGGTCTACAATATTTTCATATAATTTGCTTTCCTCTGGGCAAAATACACATGAAAATTAAATATTAGTTTCTTCAGTGTGCACTAGCAGCTTCTACTATGAAACTAACACTTTTGCTCTCAAACAAGAACTTTCTTATTCAACATTGAGACCCTTTTATATTTTTGGCTTATAAATATATGGGAGTTCTGTTTTCCATCCTAACAGCCAGACTTTTTGATCTGTTACTTCAAATATTTTCTTTCAAGAATTTTCCCAACAAAATACAAAACATTAGCATGTTACCTATGACTGTTTTTTTTTTAGAGGTAGGATATGTAGGAAAGCCTTATATTTCCCAGTTTTCTAAATTATTAAAAGCATATTCTCCTGCACCCTGAGATTTCCACAATACAAACATACATTTCTGTATTTATTGATGAAAAATATATGTCTTGTGAATAATTAATTTAGGCAGAATCTCCAGTACCTTTGGCAACAGAACAACCTATACATCCATCTTAGCATCTTAGACAAAGTGTCTTCCTTATCTTTTTCAAGTTGTCAAACTTCAAAAGTGGTAGTGGGGGTATGCCAGATGAAGTACAAATGCTATCTGAGTTTATACTACTATTCCTCGATGAAAATTTAGAACATACTTCACACTGAGAGAGAAAATATAAGTTCAGTATTGACAATGACTCCTCTTTTACCAACTTATCAGTATAGTAGTTAAGAATCTGGTTTCTAAAGTCATACTGTCTAGTTCAGGTTCTCCTCTTCCTAGAATTTGGCAAGTTGCCTATCCTCCATGTGCCTCAGTTTCCTTGTCCATAAAATGATGATGGTAATAATTACTATCTATATTTATTCAGGATCTTCTATGCACCAGTAAGTGTTTTCATCCCTTGGGATACAGCAGTCAATGAAAGAGATATGGTAAACTGTATTTCTGTTCACTAAAATGTAGTCTCCAGTGTGTGATTTCACACATTGTAACTTACTACTCGGGAAAAAAAGAACCTTTCAGATATATAGGTATAGTATGAGCTATGGTATCAATCAGGTTCTTAGGTTTTATCGTATGAGCTCACCATATATTCACAGCGGGTATGGACGTTGACACACGAGCATACTTTACATCAGCCACTATTAATTATTGCTGTCCCTACAACAGTAAAATTATTTAGTTGACTGGCAACACTTCACGGAAGCAATATTAAATGATCGCCAGCCCTGATGTGAGCCTTAGGTTTCACCTTCCTTTTCACATTCGGCAGACTGACAGGTATTGTCCTAGCTAATTCGTCATTAGACATTGTCCTTCATGATACCTACTATGTAGTCGCACACTTTCACTACGTGCTCTCAATGGGAGCTGTTTTCGCTATTATAGGGGGGCTTGTACACTGATTTCCACTATTCTCAGGATATACACTCAACATGAGCAAAAATTCACTTTGTGATTATATTCGTGGGTGTCAACCTAACCTTCTTCCCACAACATTTCCTAGGCTTATCTGGCATGCCTAGACGATACTCCCATGATCCAGATGCCTACACAACATGAAATACCATTTCATCAATAGGTTCATTCATCTGGTGCTGTTGAATTCAGGCATGGCCATCTGACATTCTTTGCCTAAAAAATATAAGTGGCAGTGACATGTGTCTCTTTGGAAGCTTTAAACCTCAGTGAGCAATTTATCATACTTGCTTTTCCCAGCCTTTGTGATTATGGAAGCACATTTGGAGATGAAATCTCTAGATTTCTAGATTCCTGAGTGACTATATTGTATAGGACTTTCTGTAAATTCATAGTATATTACAAGAGAAAAAAATAGACTTTACTGTTTTCAGCCATTGAAATTTGGGGTTGTTTGTTACTGCAGCATAATCTAGCTTATTCTGACTGTAAAAACAAAATATCTGTACTTGAGAAGTACTCATTGTAGTGAGAAGAGACAAACAAGAGGAAAATAAAACATAATAAGTAAGGCACCTAATGTGATAAAAGATAATAAACACTATGGAATTAAAAATAGTACAGTAGGTAAGAAGTAAGGATTAATTCAGATTTAAGGGACAAAGAAAGTTGGGAGGATGCAGGTTATAGAACTAATTAGGGAGGTCAACTAATGAATGATCTCTGAGCCCTTAGCAAAGTTTCTGATACATAGTAAGCCTCAAAAAAGTTATTTATTTTTACATTATCTAGATTTAATATAATGGATTTGTTGACTATATAGTACTACTTTTTGATCTTTTTCTTCCGATAACTTTTATTAAAATTTAAGGCAAATCCTTACATGATAGTTCAGAAGCTAGGGTGGATAACATTAAACTCCCAGGTTTCTGAATCTTACTTATTTAGCTTCAGAGCATACAAATCTTATTAATATTTGGTCTTAAGGCATCGATGTTACCATACTTGTGCTATGGGGAGAATTATTTTTAATGCCACTGAGAAAATCCAGGTGCAACATGCTTGTTAATTCACACTACACATTTATCTGCTTGGCAGGAAGAGCCTGTAAGGAAACTTGGCATGTTAATGTTGCTATAATGCACCTTTCTTCACCCTGCTGTCAGTGGCAATACTGCATATGAAAGCAAAAACAGTGAAAGAGAAAGAACATTGCCTAAGTTAAGTTTGCTTTTCCTTGTTATACCCAAGCTTGAATCAGAGGGGTTTTGTAATAAACATGGAATCATCTTCAAAGTAATTTTTTTTTTTTTTTTTTTGTGGCACGTGGGCCTCTCACTGTTGTGGCAGAGCACAGGCTCCAGATGCGCAGGTTCAGCGGCCATGGCTCATGGGCCTAGCCGCTCAGTGGCATGCGGGATCTTCCCGGACTGGGGCACGAATCTGTGTCCTGCATCGGCAGGCAGACTCTCAACCACTGAGCCACCAGGAAAGCCCCAAAGTAATATTTTAAAGGTAAATGCAGTTTGTGAATTAAAGGAATAATTTCCATTAAGAAAATGACAGAGACAAATAAATCACTTTTAGATATTGAAAATAGAATTTTTAATTAAAAATTAATATTTCAAACTAAAATTCTATTTTCCTCAAGTTTTACCAATCATCTTAGTGAAGTTGTTAAACCACTCTACTTCCCAAAATCAAAATGTAGGAAAGTTTCCTTTTCTATTGAAAATGCTTGAGTCCTTGATTCAGAAATAGAAAATATCTCCAAATTTAAGGATAAAACTTTTAACTTGTATTTCTAGAAACTTATAACATTGGTGTTATTTATTGATAGGTCATAGTTATGAAAGGAATAACAAAAGATACAAATGTATGTTTACTCATTACAAATAAAACACCTCCCCATAATTAATGCCTAAAATACCAAATCAATATTTATACTCTTCCTATGTGGAAATATGTTATTCCTAACCAGTATTCTTTTCACTGTGTGATGGAAAACACCATCTGGGTCCATGGTTTGACTTTCTAAAGGTAAAATAGAACATCAGTTAAAAAAATAAAAAGAAGAAGAAGAAGCATGGCCATTTCAATTTTCCTTACTTCCAAGCAATCTCTTTCCACATAAATTTAATCAATCAAGAAAAGAGAAAATTAATCAAGTAGCTGACCATTTTAGCCAGTCCAGTGATCTTTCTAACCTATTAATAAACTTGACTCTAATAGTAGTTAGCCAAATAGTTAGGATTTTTATAAGTAAAGTATATTTACATAATAGTGCTACAGTTTATCCAGGAATGCTTACTTGAATTTGTACAAGAAATGTCAAAAAGATGTTGAGCTGCTAGTTCATTTCATTCCTTCATTCCTTCCAAATATTTATTATACCTGGAAGACTTACCAGGCACTACTAAAGGAACTAATAAACAAGACAAAAATGGTCTCTGCTTTTGTGGAGCTTTCATTCTACCAATGAGGAGACAAAAAATAAACAAGTGACCGAATAAATGATCAAGTTATTCTAGATAGAAATGAGTGCAATAAATAAAATATACTGATACTAGGATGATGTTGCAGAGAATTAGGTTTGGTGGAGGCAGACTGAAAAGTAAGTTAGGAAAAGTACTTCTCATAAACCAATGTGATAGGAGGATATTTGAGCTAAAATCTAAATGACAAAAACAACATATCCTTACAAATATTGGTGGGCATAGCATTCCTAGTATAGGAATAACTAATCTAAAGACCCTAGGTAGAATAAATTTGGTTTACTTGAGGAACAGAAAGGGCAGTAAGACTAGAGTAAAGTAGACAGACAGTGATAGGAGATGAGGTCAGAGCCAAAGAAAGACCAGATCGTGAAGACTTAGAGACAATGATAAGCTATGAAGGGAAACCATGGTAAATTTTTGTTCTTTTGTTTGTTTTGTTTCACTTTGTTTTGAATGCAGAGAATGACATAAATATATATATATATATATAGTTTTTTATACTTATTTTGATTACCATTGAGAGTCAATTAATAAAAAGCCAAAAACAGAAACTAGGAGAATAGTCTGGAATGTACCAAATGAGAGAAAGTGGAGATGGGAAGACATGGAAAGATAGATTCAGGATATGTTTATAGACAGAGCCATAGAATTTGATGGTGATTGAGCTCATGAGCAAAAAGGAAGATACCAAAAATGCTACAGTAGGTTGGGGTTGGGCAACTGCATGGAAGCTGATGCTATTTAAAAGAAATAAAACAGCTAAAAACAACAACAACAACAACAAAACAGCTAAAGTATTAAGTATCTGGTAAGAGTTGAGGACTCTTCTTGACTTTAAAGATTTGGCTCATTAAAAATTTAGTCACTTAGTCATTTAGCCACTTCAAAGATTTAACTAATTTAATCTTCATAACAGTGCTATGAATTGAGTACTATTTGATTCCCATTTATGAATTAGGAAATTGAAACACAGAGAGAGTACTTCATACAAGTACTTAATACAAGTAGCTTGTATTAAGTTATACAGCTAGAATCAACACAAGGAAGGTTACACTATATAGTTGACCCTTGAACAACACAGGGGTTTGAGGCGCCAGCTTACACACAGTGGAAAATCAACATATAACTTTACAGTTGGTTCTCTGTATCCAGGGTTTCACATTCTTGGGTTTAACTAACCAGGGATTGTGTAGTACCTTCTGATAGTTTTTTGTTGGTTGTTTTAAGCTGTTAAATTTGGAGGGTAATTTATTATGTGACAATTGGTAACTAATACATGAGAAGTATTTTTTAACTTAGAAAATAAAAATATGAAGGAAATTGATACCATAGAGGATTATAATTTTTAAATCATAAATCATTTATATTGACAAGAATTAAAATGAGATTAAGCTCTTTTATGATGCCTAAAATACACATGACACTGTGGCATTCTTTTGGTGGTATATCTTTGCATAAATTCATAATTTACTATTAACCTATACACAAGAAAATTAACCAATAAAGAATCCAAAGAGTTTAATTGGGTAAACAAAATTATTATAGTTATTTTTAATTTCCTCTTTTATGGTGGTAGTAGTGTGTTTTTAAAGCAGTTACATATCTCTAGAAAATATGTGTATGGAACTGTAAAATGGGTATATGTGTTAAAGATGTATGTTTTTGGAATTATGAGGTCAGGTGATACACAGCATAAATACTAAGAAGTTACAAATCACACGTACACAGACACACACACATACACACAGACACACACAGATATACCAAAAAAAAAATTATATATATATATATGTATATATATATATATAGCTCTGAAGTCATGTTTCCTAAGCTGAATATCCCAAATTCAGATGATTTTGCTAGAGAGCTGAAAATAGACTGTTATATTGAACTGACCTAGAAGATAAAATGAATTTACTTGGATTAATAACATTAAAAGGGAACAGTCTATCCTTTGTACAGTGGTATTTCCTGATCTTCTAAAGGAAAGTTCTTTAGCCCTTTAGCACTAATTTCAATTTCCTATCTTGAAAAGGAGAGACCTGAGGACACATATCTACCCCTCACATGAAATTTAGACACTTTGCAGTTTTCCAAATCCCTGGAAAATAGTATCATATCTCTGATAGAAACTCTAAGTTCCTTTAAAGGGGGATTAAAGAGAGTGAGTCACTTAAGATGGTGGTTTAATTTCTACTTTGTTCTGCATGTTTATATATATTAACTGCATATAAATAAATATTTCAACATAAAATTGTTTACAGTATCTATATATTTTAACTTGTGTAAGTATCTCAAATTTAAAATATGGGCATGTAAGTTCAAATTAAATTATTTTTTAAAAAATTTCTCAGAAACGAATTGCCGATATAAAAACTTTCTCTCTAAAACCTAGAAAATACCATTTTCCTCCTTCATTTTTAAGCCAAAGAAAATAAACTCACCTTATAATAGAAATTGAAGTAGACACAAATCACTTATGTGATAAAAAGACTTGTACCAACCAGAAATCATCATTAGAGGAGCAATCTCTTATTAGTTCCCTCTTTCTGTACTTAAGTAGGTACATTTTTCTTAATAAGAACAGCTTAACTGATATAATAGATTTTTAATGGCTAGGTAGGCTCACCCTTCCTAGGAAAGATTTATTCTGCTGAATCAGATAGGGTTCTTGATAGCAAGTAATAGTATCTGACTCTGGATCTCAGGTCAAAAAAGGAATTTGTTGGATGGATTGTAAGGAAATTATTCGATAAAGCCCATTGGGCCAGGTTTGGAAAACAAGGAGGCATCAAGACAATTCTGAAGGGTGAAGGAGCAGGAAATGAGACTACCATCTTTAGCAGAAGCAGTCTGTTCTGGACACTGCTGCTGCAAGTCATTATTATGGTGGAAACTGAAACAACTGAATTCTGACCATTAACATCCCAGCTCTTGAGTTGGAGAATATGATTGGCAGGACTTAAACGACATGCCAATACTCTTTTCTCCCTAGGGGCAAGGAATGGAGCATCTGACCCTCTCTCTTTTGATACAGGAGAAAACTGTACTAAGACTACACATATTGAGAAGTTCCCTAGTATGTATTAGTATGTATGTGTGTTTGTGTGTGTGTGTGTGTGTGTGTGTGTGTGTGTGTGTGTGTGTGTGTGTGTGTAATATGAGATCTTATATGGGGCAAACAAAGCAAAAAAAAAATTATCAAACAAAAACTAGCTCATATTCTCTCACCCCTTTTAATAATAATAGGACTTCATGAAGGACTTCATGCAAACAAAGCAAAAAAAAAAAAAAACAAATTATCAAACAAAAACTAGCTCATATTCTCTCACCCCTTTTAATAATAATAGGACTTCATGAAGGATTACTCTACTATATGTTTCTGTTATTAGAAGAATTTCACTACTGGATTGATTTTATTAGGTAAATGGATAAACAGCTATTTAATGTGTTTACCATTCTAAATGTACTTAAATGCTGCACAGGCCCTGATCTTGAGGGGAGAACTGTGATGATTAAATTCTCAGTATTAGGTGGCATCTTTACATACATTGCCTAATTTTTTTTCTATGTGTTTATTGAATTAATTTTAATTGCCAAATATCTAAATATTTTGCTAATAATAGGTAGTTTTTTCCTCCCTCTCCTACTTGCTTTCTAATCACACATAGCACTATTCTTTTCATAAGCACTTCTGGACTCTCGTTTGTCCACTGGGTTTACATCTCTTCATTTCTTTACCCCGCCAATATGCTGGCAGTAACATTTTAAATGATTCAAGCACAACAGCTCTCTGCTCTTTGCTACTCCACAGCATGATTTTGATCTATACCCATAAAATAAACAGAATGCATAACAAGCACTGGAAGAGAAAAGTCCTTTAAAGGCACAGAAATGATTTTTGTTGGGAATGGGAAGGAGAATGGGAAAGGGGAAACTACAAAGAAAAAAGCCCTGTAGTCACTCCTCTATTCCCGTTTTCATATTGGGTTTATTATATGTAGTCCCAACTCAAGACAACTATATTTCACAGTAAATTACAGTCTGCCTTAAGACTTGGCACAATAACACCAAGAGATTGCAGAGTTGTTCATTGATCAGTGGACAGCAAATATTTAACTTTAGGGGAAAAAATCAAAACTGAATTAAAGTCTTACCAGCTTTTGCCAGGGCTTCCATCTGAAAAGCTTTATTAGCCTTAAAATGATGGAATTGATGACTGGATTCACAGAGCACATTCAAATAACAGAGACCTTTTCCTCAGAGGCAATATTCTCTAAGAAGTCTGAGAAATTTCCAGCAAATTTGTGATATTTTCACGATGCCTGCTGGAGAGTGTAGTTCTCTACTTGTTAAAGAAAAAAGCCTGCCAAAGCCTCACTAAAGTATCAAATTAAGATTTCAGCCTTGCTTTAGGATTTAAAGGCCAAAAAAAAAATTTTTTTAAACTGTTCATATTCAGTGTAACCTCAATTTTCAAAAGAAGCAAATTATCTCATTCTGAGTTTAACTACTACTAAAAAAATTTATTCTTATTTTTTTAACATCTTTATTGGAGTATAATTGCTTTAAAATGATGTCTTAGTTTCTGCTTTATAATAAAGTGAATCAACTCTACATATACATATATCCCCAAATCTCTTCTCTCCTGCGTCTCCCTCCCACCCTCCATATCCTACCCCTCTAGGTGGTCACAAAGCACCGAGCTGATCTCCCTGTGCTATGTGGCTGCTTCCCACTAGCTATCTATTTTACATTTGGTAGTGTATATATGTCCATGCCACTCTCTCACTTCGTCCTAACTTACCCTTCCCCCTCCCCATGTCCTCAAGTCCATTCTCGACATCTGAATCTTTATTCCTATCCTGCCCTAGGTTCTTCAGAACCTTTTATTTTTTTAGGTTCCATATACATGTGTTAGCATATGATATTTGTTTTTCTCTTTCTGACTTACTTCACTCTGTATGACAGACTCTAGGCCCATCCACCTCACTACAAATAACTCAATTTCATTTCTTTTTATGGCTGAGTGATATTGCATTGTATATATATGCCACATCTTCTTTAGACATTCATCTGTCAATAGACAGGTTGCTTCCATGTCCTGGCTATTGTAAATAGAGCTGCAATAAACATTGTGGTACATGGCTCTTTTCGAATAATGGCTTACTCAGGGTATATGCCCAGTAGTGGGAATGCTGGGTCATACGGTATTTCTATTTTCAGTTTTTTAAGGAACCTCCATACTGTTCTTCATAGTGGCTGTATCCATTTACATTCTCACCAACAGTGCAAGAGGGTTCCCTTTTCTCCACATCCTCTCCAGCATTTATTGTTTGTAGATTTTTTTATGATAGCCATTCTGAGTGGTGTGAGGTGATAACTCACTGTAGTTTTGATTTACATTTCTATAATAATTAGTGATGTTGAGCATCCTTTCATGTGTTTGTTGGCAATCTGTGTATCTTCTTTGGAGAAATGTCTATTTAGGACTTCTGCCCATTTTTGGATTGGGCTGTTTGTTTTTTTGTGAGCTTCGTGAGCTGCTTGTAAATTTTGAGATTAATCCTCTGTCAGTTGCTTCATTTGCAAATATTTTCACCCATTCTGGGGGTTGGCTTTTTGTCCTGTTTATGTTTACCTTTGCTGTGAGAAAGCTTTTAAGTTTCATTAGGTGCTATTTGTTTATTTTTGTTTTTATTTTTATTTCTCTAGGAGGTGGGTCAAAAGGATCTTGCTGTGATTTATGTCACAGAGTGTTCTGCTTACGTTTTCCTCTAAGAGTTTTATAGTGTCTCACCTTATATTTAGCTCTTTAATCCATTTTGAGCTTATTTTAGTGTATGGTGTTAGGGAGTGTTCTAATTTCATTCTTTTACATGTAGCCATCCAGTTTTCCCAGGACCACTTATTGTAGAGGTTGTCTTTTCTCCATTGTATATTCTTGCCTCCTTTATCAAAAATAAGGTGACCAGGGCTTCCCTGGCGGTGCAGTGGTTGGGAGTCTGCCTGCCGATGCAGGGGACACAGGTTCGTGCCCCAGTCCGGGAAGATCCCAAATACCGTGGAGCGGCTGGGCCCGTGAGCCATGGCTGCTGAGCCTGCGCGACGGAGCCTGTGCGCTGCAGCGGGAGAGGCCACAACAGTGAGAGGCTCGCGTAGTGAAAAAAAAAAAGAAGAAGAAGAAAAAAAAAGGTGACCATATGTGGGTGGGTTTAACTCTTGGCTTTTTATCCTGTTCCATTGACCTATGTTTATGTTTTTGTGCCAGTACCATACTGTCTTGATTACTGTAGCTTTGTAGTATAGTCTGAAGTCAGGGAGCCTGATTCCTGCAGCTCCGTTTTTCTTTCTCAAGATTGCTTTAACTATTCAGTGTCTTTTGTGTTTCCATACAAATTGTGAAATTTTTTTGTTCTAGTTCTGTGAAAAATATCATTGGTAGTTTGATAGGGATTGCACTGAATCCATAGATTGCTTTGGGTAATATAGTCATTTTCACAATGTTAATTCTTCCAATACAAGAGCATGGTATATTTCTCCATCTGTTTGTATCACATTTAATTTCTTTCATCAGTGTCTTATAGTTTTCTGCATAGAGGTCTTTTGTCTCCTTAAGTAGGTTTATTCCTAGGTATTTTATTCTTTTTGTTGCAATGGTAAATGGAAGTGTTTCTTAATTTCTCTTTCAGATTTCTCATCATTAGTTTATGGGACTGCAAGAGATTTCTGTGCATTAATTTTGTATCCTGCTACTTTACCAAATTCATGGATTAGCTCTAGTAGCTTTCTGGTAGCATCTTAAGGATGCTCTATGTATAGTATCATGTAATTTGCAAACAGTGACAGCTTTGGATTCCTTTTATTTCTTTTTCTTCTCTGATTGCTCTGGCTAAAACTTCCAAAACTATGTTGAATAATAGTGGTGAGAGTGGACCTTATCTTGTTCCTGAACTCAGAGGAAATGATATCAGTTTTTCACCATTGAGAACGATGTTGGCTGTGGGTTTGTCATATATGGCTTTTATTATGCTGAGGTAAGTTTCCTCTATGCCTACTTTCTGGAGAGTTTTTATAATAAATAAGTGTTGAATTTTGTCAAAAGCTTTTTCTGCATCTTTTGACATGATCATATGTTTTGTCTCCTTCAATTTTTGAGTATGGTTTATCACACTGATGATTTGCTTATATTGAAGAATCCTTGCATTCCTGGGATGAACTCCACTTGATCATGGTGTATGATCCTTTTAATGTGCTGTTGGATTCTGTCTGCTAGTATTTTGTTGAGGATTTTGCATCTATGTTCATCAGTGATATTGGCCTGTAGTTGTCTTTCTTTGTGACATCTTTATCTGGTTTTGGTATCAGTGTGATGTTGGCCTCGTAGAGTGAGTTTGAGAGTGTTCTTCCCTCAGCTATATTTTGGAAGAGTTTGAGAAGGATAGGTGTAAGCTCTTCTCTAAATGTTTGAGAGAATTTGCCTGTGAAGCCACCTGTTCCTGGGTTTTTGTTTGTTGGAAGATTTTTAATCTCAGTCTCAATTTCAGTTCTTGTGATTGGTCTGTTTATATTTTCTATTTCTTACTAGTTCAGTCATGGAACGTTGTGCTTTTCTAAGAATTTTTCCATTTCTTCCTGGTTGTTCATTTTACTGGCATAGAGTTGCTTGTAGTAATCTCTCATGATCTTTTGTATTTCTGCAGTGTCAGTTGTTACTTCTCCTTTTTCGTTTCTAATTCTATTGATTTGAGTCTTCTCCCTTTTTTTCTTGATGAGTCTGGTTAATGGATTATCAATTTTGTTTATCTTCTCAAAGAACCAGCTTTTAGTTTTATTGATCTTTGCTATCATTTCCTTCACTTCTTATTCATTTATTTCTATCTCATCTTTATGATTTCTTTTCTTCTGCTATCTTTGGGGTTTTTTTGTTCTTCTTTCTCTAATTGCTTTAGGTGTAAGGTTAGGTTGTTAATTTGAGATGTTTCTTCTTTGTTGAGGTAGGATTGTATTGCTATAAACTTCCCTCTTAGAACCACTTTTGCTGAGTGCCATCGGTTTTGGGTCATTGTGTTTTCATTGTCATTTGTTTCTAGGTATTTTTTTTTATTTCCTCTTTGATTTCTTCCGTGATCTCTTGGTTATTAAGCAGTGTATTGTTTAGCCTCCATGTGCTTGTATTTTTTACAGATGTTTTGCTGTAATTGACATCTAGTCTCATAGAGTTGTAGTCGGAGAAGTTACTTGATGTGATTTCAATTTTCTTAAATTTACCAAGGCTTGATTTGTGACCCAAGATATGATCTATACTTGAGAATGTTCCATGAGCACTTCAGAAGAAATTGTATTCTGTTGTTTTTGGATGGATTGTCCTATAAATATCAATTAAGTCCATCTTGTTTAATGTATCATTTAAAGCTTGTGTTTCTTTGTTTATTTTCATTTTGGATGATATGTCCACTGATGAGAGTGGGAGGTTAAAGGCCTGTATTATGATTGTGTTACTGTCGATTTCCCCTTTTATGGCTGTTAACATTTGCTGTATATATTGAGGTACTCCTTTGTTGGGTGCATAAATATTTACAATTGTTATATCTTCTTCTTGGATTGATCCCTTGATAGTTATGTAATGTCCTTCTTTGTCTCTTGTCATAGTCTTTATGTTAAAGTCTATTTTGTATGATATGAGAATTGTTACTCCAGGTGTTTTTTTTTTTTTTTTGGTACACGGGCCTCTTATTGTTGTGGCCTCTCCCGTTGCGGAGCACAGGCTCTGGACGTGCAGGCTCAGCGGTCATGGCTCACGGGCCTAGCTACTCCGTGGCATGTGGGATCCTCCCAGACCGGGGCACGAACCCATGTCCCCTGCATTGGCAGGCGGACTCTCAACCACTGCACCACCAGGGAAGCCCCTCCAGGTTTCTTTTGATTTACATTTGCATGGAATATCTTTTTCCATTCTCTCCCTTTCAGTCTGTATGTTTCCCTAAGTCTGAAGTGGATCTCTTGTAGACAGCATATACATGGGCCTTGTTTTTGTATCCATTCAGCCAGTCTATGTCTTTAGGTTGGAGCATGTAATCCATTTACAATAAAGGTAATTATCAATATGTATGTTCCTATTACCATTTTCTTAATTGTTATGGGTTTGTTATTGTAGGTTTTTTTCTTCCCTTGTTTTTCCTGCCTAGAGAAGTTCCTTTAGCATTTTTTGTAAAGCTGGGTTGGTGGTGCTGAATTCTCTTAGCTTTTGCTTGTCTGTAAAGGTTTTAATTTCTCCATCGAATCTGAATGAGATCCTTTCTGGGTAGAGCAATCTTGGTTGTAGGTTTCTCCCTTTCATCACTTTAAATATGTCCTGCCACTCCCTTTTGGTTTATAGAGTTTCTGCTGAAAGATTAGCTGTTAACCTTATGGGGATTCCCTTTTATGTTATTTGTTGTTTTTCCCCTTGTTGCTTTTAATATTTTTTCTTTGTATTTAATTTTTGATAGTTTGATTAATATGTGTTTTGGTGTGTTTCTCTTTGGATATATCCTGTATGGGACTCTCTGTGCTTCTTGGACATGATTGATTATTTCCTTTCCCATATTAAGGAAGTTTTCAACTATAATCTATTCAAATATTTTCTCAGTCCATTTTTTTTCTCTTCCTCTTCCAAGACCCCTATAATTCGATTGTTGGTGCATTTAATGTTGTCCCAGAGGTTTATGAGACTGTCCTCAATTCTTTTCATTCTTTTTTTTTTTTACTCTGTCTGTGGTAGTTAGTTCCACTCTTTTATCTGCCAGGTCACTTATCCATTCTTCCCCCTTAGTTATCCTGCTATTGATTCCTTCTAGAGAATTTTTAATTTCATCTATTGTGTTGTTCATCATTTTTGGTTTGCTCTTTAGTTCTTCTAGGTCCTTGTTAAACATTTCTTGTATTTTCTCCATTCTATTTCCAAGTTTTGGCATCATTTTTACTATCATTACTCTGATTTCTTTTTCAGGTAGACTGCCTATTACCTCTTTCTTTGTTTGGTCTAGTGGGTTTTTACCTTGCTCCTTCATCTGCTGTGTATTTTTCTGTGTTCTCATTTTACTTAACTTACTGTGTTTGGGGTCTCCTTTTTGCAGGCTACAAGTTCATTGTTCCCATTGTTTTTGGTGTCTGCCCCCAGTGGCTAAGGTTGCTTCAGTGGGTTGTGTAGGCTTCCTGGTGGAGGGGGCTGGTGCCTGTGTTCTGGTGGATGAGGCTGGATCTTGTCTTTCTGGTGGGCAGGACTGTGTCCAGTGGTGTGTTTTGGGGTGTCTGTGACCTTATTATGATTCCAGGTGGCCTCTCTGCTAATGGGTGGTATTGTATTCCTGTCTTTCTAGTTGTTTGGCATAGGGTGTCCAGCACTCTAGCTTGCTGGTCATTTAGTGGAGCTGTGTCTTAGCATTGAGATGGAGATCTCTGGGAGAACTTTTGCCGTTTGATATTAAATGGAGCTGGGAGGTCTCTTGTACTTTCTATATAGACAATCATGTCATCTGTAAATAAGGATAATTTTGTTTCTTTCTTTCCAATCTATATGAATTTTAGCTTTTTTATTGCCTTAAGACACTGGGTAGAATTTCCAGTAGAATCTTGATTAGCAATACTAGGAGCACACATACTTACCTTATTCTTATTCTTAGGCCAAAAGCATTCAGGTTTGCAGCATTACATATGAGGTTATCTGTAAATTTTTGTAGCCACCCTGCAATGGGCGAAAAAGTCTTCTTTCTTCCCAGATTATAGAAAGTTTCTGTCATGAATGAATGTTTAATTTTGTCCAAACTTTCTGCGTAAATTGATATCATGTGGATTTTACTCTTTAGATTGTTAATTGGTCGATTATATTAATTGATTATTGAATATTTACCCAGCTTTGATTTCTGGGGAATAAACAACTCATTTGATTTGGTATATTATTTCTTTTATATATTGCTGGGTTTAGTTGCGTAATATTGCATGGAGGATTTTTACATCTGTGTTCATGAGGAATACTCTTCTTTATTATTCTATTTTTCTAGTTTTGATGTCAGATTTTTGCACATAAAATTAGTTGGGAAAAGCTGTCTCTTCTGTTATCCATAGAATTAATGGTATTTCTTCTATAATGTTTGGTAGAATTCAGCAGTAAAAACAGCTAGGCCTGAAGATTTCTTTGGGGGGAAAATTTTAAAATATAGATTCCATTTATTTAATAGTTGTGTGGCTTTTCAAGTTATCTATATCACCTCGGATGAGTTTTGGTAGTGTGTGACTGTCAAGTAATTAACTCATTTAATCAAAGTTACTGAATGTATCTGCAAAGTGTTGTTTATGGTTATACTATATATAGCTATACTACAAACAACACTTTGCACATAAATCCTTTTGACATCAAGAGGGTCTGTAGTTCTTTTATTTCTAATAACTTGTGTCTTCACTATCCTCTATTACTTTGTCAGACTTGCTAGAGGTTTATCAATGTTATTAGTGTTTTCAAAGAAACAGTATTTGGTTTCATTGATTTTCTTTATTTTTTCTGTTTTCAGCTTCTGATTCCTGCTCTTAATTTTAATTATTATTTTACTTCTGTTTGCATTAGTCTTATTTTGCTCTTCCTTTTCTAGTTTCTTAAGATAGATGCTTAGGTTATTGATATGAGACTTTCTATCACAAGTATTTAATGCTATAAATTTCTATCTAGGCACAATTTTAGCTACGTCTCACTAGTTTTGATATATTATATTCTCATTTTTGTTCATTTTAAAATATATTCTAATTTCTCTAAGACTTCTTCTTTAAGCCATGAATCACTAAGAAGTGCATTGTTAGTCCAAGTTTTGGGTATTCTTCTGTTACCTGTTTTAAAAACAAAATGGCCTCTAGTTGAATTCCATTATAAATCAGGGAATATATTTTAAATGATTTTAGTTCTTTTAAAGGTTTATTTTATGAACAAGGATACGGTCTATCTTGGTGAATGTTCTATGTACACTTGAAAAGAATATGTATTCTGCTGTCTGGGGGTGGAGTTTTCTATAAATATTCAGTAGATTCAGTTGATTGATGGTGTTGTTTACTTCTTTTATATACTTTCTGATATTTTGAATACTAGTCCCATATATTCCTGACAGAGCAGCATTGAAGTCTCCAAACATAATTGTATGTTTGTCTATTTCTCCTTTTGGTTATGTCAGTTTTACTTCATGTATTTTGAACATCTGGTGTTAGAGGGTGGAATATTTTATTCTTTGTGAACTGTTTGTTGTTTATTATGTAATGTCTATCATTATCTCCTAATTTTCTTTGCTCTGTAGTCTACTTTTCTGATATTAATACGGTCATACATTTTTTTTTGATTACTGTTTGCATGGTGTATCTTTCACTATACTTTTAACCTAACTACGTCATTATATTTGAAGTTAGTTTCTTATAGACAGCATATAACTGAGTCATTTTTATCCAATCTGGTTATCTCTGTCTTTTAATTGATGTCATTTTATGTAATTGTTGATATATTTACATTTATATTTATAACTTTAATATATTTTTTCAGTTTGCCCCCACTGTTTTATGGATCTCTATTGTCCCTCCCCTGACTTCTTTATCTTACAGTCTACTGAGTATCAATATTTTACTATTCCAAGTACAATGTAGAAATCTTACCACTACAGATGCCCCTCTCTTATACATACATATTAATATTATATTAACATATATTCTATATTTTATATGTACTATATAGTAATATATATTGTATATCCTTCTATTTTAGTTCTCTTATATATTATATATACTTATATTGAAAATCAGATGATATTATAATTTTTACTTACAACCTCCAAATATATTTAAAAGAACTCAAAAGATAAGAAGTTTATTATGTTTGCTGAGATAGTTACAATTTCCGTTGTTATTCTTTCCTGATGTCCCAACTTTCCTTCTGATATCAGTTCCCTTTTGTCTTAAGAACTTCCTTTCACAAATCTTTTAGAACATGTCAGCTAAAAATAAATTCTCTTAGTTTTGCTTTATCTGAGAATGTCTTTGTCACCTTCATTCCTAATATTTTCTCTGGATATGGAATTCTGGTTGACAGTTGTTTTCTTTCAGCACTTTTAAATGTGGCAGTTCTTCCCAGTCTCCATGGTTTCTGATAGGAAATCCTCATTCAAGCATTGTCTCCCTACAGGTGATGCATTGGTTTTCTCTTGTTGCTTTCAATTTTCTTTTCTTTAGTTTGAAGTTAAAATTTAAGTTTGATTATGAGGTGCCTGGACATGAATTTCTTTGGATGTATTCTGTTTGGAGTTTGCTAAACTTCTTGAATATGTAGGTTTGTGTCTTTTACCAAACTTGGCATGTTTTCAGGAATTATTCCTTCAAATATTTACTCAGCACTGCGCACTTTCTTTTCTTATGTCTCCCTTTAATGACATAAATGTTTGACTTTTATTGTCTCACATGTTAATTTTGTTAACTTTTTCAATAATTTTTCTCTCTATTGTTCAGATTGGGTAATGTTATTGTTATGGACTGAATGTTTTCATCAGTGAGAGAGACCCAATAGGTTATACTTACCCTGTCTTATCCAGAATCAAAACCCTCCAGAGTGCATTCTTTATGCCTTCATTATGTTATTCTGCTTTCCCTTCATTAGTTAATCATATTCAAATAACTGATTAAAGTAAAAATTTTAATTTTCCTTTTCCATTATAGGTTTCCACAAATTTATGAGCACCACAAACAATTCATTCATGACAGTGACACATTACACTAATGTAAAATTACAAAACATAAAAAATAAGTTGTTACAAAAAGTATGTATAGATTTTCAATTATATTACTGTTTCTCTTAGCTTATAACATAGACTTTTTTTTTTTTATTCATGGCTTAAATAAATGTTTATGTGGTTTCTGAGCAATATGACCTGGCACATTTTGAGTGCACTGTCTGTATGAATAATGTGCTAGGTGTACTACTGTATTGAAAAATCAGAAACTTCATTGACTTTTATTATTTTTTAAGTTTGGCTTTCAATCCAGCACCATATGAAATCCAAGAAAAGTAAAAAGATTCTAAAGCCACCTCCCACAAGCTTCAAACTAAACAGCTAGAATCCTGAGAATATAGAATACATATCAGGTTTTTTTTATTCAGATGGCTTGAATTTAATCTCTTTTGCCACCATGAGGATAATCTGAAGTGGGTTCAACTGTTAAAGTGACCTGCTCTTGTCAAGCTTCCAGCTACTGTCAGTACACTTCTTTTCCTTTGGAAATAGCCAGATACAGTTTAAACAAATGAGAGTGCTTCCCATGATAACTTTATAATACTACATCGTCATCATATTAAAAATGCTTCATAATCACAAATAAAGAAGTAAAATCATGGCAGGTTTTTGATTGCATTTTTTGTGTGTATATTGCCAATTCAATAACAACTATAAGAATGCATTTTTCTAGTTGTAGATATTTTGGCTGAAACTGCATGTTTTACTTACTGAAATGTAATACTATAAAAAACTTGGTTTGTAATTAGAGAGTCCTTTATTCTTTTCCAATGTGCATGATCTTTTATGCCATTTCTCCATTATATTCATTTGGCTTAAGGAAATATCTATTCTAAAGCTCTAAATAATTGACACTAAAATCAATTAGTTCATATTTCTGAAACTGGAAAGAATTTTAGAATCATGTAATCACACCTCTTCATTTTAGAGGTGAAATTTCTCAGACTCAGAGATTCAGCTTACATTAAGCAAAAGTCAGGAGCCCAGGTCCCTAAACCTGGTCCTGGTATTCTTTCTACAATAAGGAAGTGATTTTGTTAGTCTCCTGTCCCTGTGAGAAAAATGCACATACATGCAAAAGTTTGCTGAAATTTTAGGTGTTCACTAAACACGCAGGGATGCCATGTGAGTCTCTAAATTAGGAAACCCTGTGTAGGGACAATTAACTAGCCATCTGGACAGAGAAAAATGAATCTATATTACATCTTATAGTAAAGTAAATTCCAGGAGGATTAAAATTTTAAATATAAAAATGAGACATTTAATATTCTGGAATAAAACATGGTAGAAAATTCCATTCCTGCAAATGAAGAGTTGACTCTAACAGTGACCCAAAAATCTACCAACCTAAAAGTAAAGAGTAATAAATTTGTTAAAAAAATTCTATAAGAAACATTGAAAGACAAAACTAAAAATCTATTCAATACTGTACATATTAAGTGCTAAGCTAGTATGGTAGTTGGAATGGCTCCCCATTCCAGAGAAGTCCATGCCCTAATCTCCAGAATCTATAAGTATGCTATGTTATGTGTCAAAGGGAATTTGCAGATCTAGTGGTGTTATTTTAAGCTGCTAAGCTTGTGGTAGCTTGTTACAGCAGTGATAGAAAACTAATACAGCTATCTAGTATTTAAGAATGAAAATTTAACATACTGATATAGTTGTAACATATTAAATAATTTTTGTAAATTGCATATAAATGGCCATAACTAGATTTTTAAATAAACTGTGCTATGTCCATATTATGGAATACTACTCAGCTATAAAGAAGAATGAGAAAGTTTTTCATACCACTATGAAAATATATCCAAGATATACCATTAAATGAAACATGCAAGTACAATACCATGTGTATAAAGAAGAGAAAAAAATTTTAATATATTTATATTTTTAAATGTATGCATAAAATCCTTTGGGAGAATATAGAAAAAAGCAATAACTATGGTTACCTATTTGTGGTGGGGAGGAGAAGAAAGTGGGTAGCTGAAATTCACAGATAGAAAGGAGATTATGCTATATATATTTAATAATTTTTAGTCTTACAAATGCATTGCCTTTCTAATATATAGATAGATGACAGATAATGGTGATGATGAAGATAGATAGCTAGATACATAATATATTTAAATTACATATATCATAATATATTTAAATTTCTCCTGTACTACTCTGGGCTTCCTTTCATATTTGTGACTGCTTAATGGTGTGATTCATCAATAGGGAAAAAATATTGCTTGTATAAAGGAAGAAGAAAAGAAAAGAATGACAGAAAGAAAAAAAAAAGCTTTTTAATTTGTCGTTAATACTTTATTCCTCTTATTGGTAAAGAAAATATTTGTTTTTCCCAATTTCACTGGAGCTGTAATATAAATACACCCTGAGAAGATTACATAATATCTTCTAAACATCTCATATGAAGATGACATGTAACATACACAGGTTCATGACACATTATATACTTTTAAAGGGGAGGGGAGGACAAGAAAAGAAAATAATGACTAAAATAAAGAAGGTCAAGTACTGAAAAGCATAACAAAGACAAACCACTTTCCTAATAGCTAGTCCCTTCCTTCCCTCACACTTGGCATCTCAAACCTTTGTCTGATCACCACTCTGAAAAGGAAGCCTCTTCCTCATATCAGGGAATTTATTCATAGCATAGTTCATGAAAGTAAGAGCAGACTTTCCCAATATTCATAAAGTAAAACTAAGGCCAAGAAAATGGCAGAAATCCAGGCCTTTCAGTTTTCTACCAGGTTTTTTAGAGGATCTCTCCTTGAGGCAGGTTTGGCTAGCTGCTAAGAGCACAAGCAAAGACATGGGAAGGGCAGTTCTAGGTAAGTCTGGAGCTTTTTCAAATAGCTAGAGTAGCTATTGGAGTAAGATTGGAAATAAGATTGGAAAGCAGATATCAAGTAACAATTGGAGGGTCCTGAAAACTAAGTAATGCTAACTAAGCAATCAGGCACCTTTAAAGATTGTTCAGAAAAGAGTGACCCATCAGAGATATGCTTTAGAGATTAATCTGGCAGTGTGTAGAAGGTAGATGGGATAAGGAAGACAAGAGGCCAGAAAATTTGTAGGCAAGAGCATGAGAGAAAATGCTTTTAGATTCTAAATCTATTTTAGCTCTCTAAAAATTAATGAGGCTGCTTGGCAGTTGCATTACTTACTGCTAAATCTGATTAAATCCCAAAAGCATTTTTTAGGAGAGATTAAAGGAAGTGAAGTCAGAAGTTAGGATCAAATGCAAGTACCTACAATTTTTCAAAAAATCATTTCTTAAGGGTCATTCAGTTAATTTAAGAAACACTCTGATACATTCGTAGCTAAAACTCTGATATTTCTTATGTGTCATTTCTAAAGTGTAATTGCAGAGCACATTGCTAAAACAGTAATGAAAGAATTTTAGAGCATTCATCAAAGGACATCGAATGTGAAATAAACAGTGTTGGTTGTGAGTCAGGGGATTGCTGTTCGGCACATTATAGACAGCACTGCCCTCTGCAGTTAAATGAGTTCTACTATCTGATCCCTGTGAAGCTTGTTATAAACCCGTGTTTGAAACCACTCAAATATTTTGTCATTTCAGGTACGATACCCAGGCAATGATAGCACATCAAAGTCTCCAAAGTGGATCCCTGCAGGAAGAATAACTTATAATGATGGAAAGGAGCATAAAAGTTTAGGACTGAGGGGGATAAACCTGGTTTGATTTGGTGGTGATTGTGTACTAAGTAGACACTGTTCTCTGCAAAAAGACTGGCAATTTTCTTCCTGAGTTCTTGGCACTTCTACTTCATGGAAGAGTAGAAGCAGACAATAAAGAAATCATCAGACAATTAAATAAAATACTTATAAATTGTGATTAAAGCCATAAAGTAAACCAAAAAGGTGGATCTCATCTATGTAAAGTAAACCAAGACAGGTGGATCTCATCTATGGAGGTGATATTTCAACTGAGACCTGAAGGATAAGAAGGACCTAAGCATGTGAGGAGTGGGAAAAAGTAGATGGGATAGCATGTGCAAAGGTAGTGGGTCAGGGACAGAGAGTCACATGTTCCAAGGATAGAAGGAAGATAGTGTTGCTAGAGATATTGAGCAAATGGGACACTGATGACAAAGCAGAAAAGCTAAGATAGAAAAGCTGAGATAGATCATAAAGGTACTACTTACTTTTAGTACTTAGTAAGGAAACTGAATTTTATTCTAAATGCAGTGAGACATATTTGAAGGGTTTTAATTTAAAAAGTGAAAAAGATCACTTGTTCTGCTCTGGCAAATAATTTCTAGAGGGACAAGAGAAGAAGGCAGGGATGCAGACCATTTTCAGATATTTAACACTCATTCTAGTTTGATTCATTGTGTTATAATGTTGGAAGAGTGTTAAAGGAAGAAAGAGGGTATATTCATTTATGGCAAATCAATTCACAGCCTTAAACTGATAAACACTTGCCCTGAAATTATGCCATTGTCTTCAGCAAAAGAAGATAGTTTAGGGACTATTTAATTACAATCTTAAAATGGGATTAAGATCATAAAGTAATAGGTTAAATTTTGAACAAAAAGAGTTCACAATGGCTTATTAACTCCTTTAAGATAGAAAAGACCACCCTGTGCTAACTGACTTCACTCTACAGATCTAACCTTAAATTACAGTAGAAACAGACATAGATGGTAAATGGTTTCTCTATTATCTTTGTGCGGTCAGGAAGTTTGTCTTAAACTATAAATCCCTCTCATACATTAACATAAGAAATGTTCAAAAATCCTACAAATAACTGGGATTTCCCAACAAACAAGTCCTTTCTCATCTATTTTCCAGAGTAAATGGCAGGTTCATTTCTAGTCTAGAACAAGGGAATGGGACTAAAACTACTGATATTTTTTCCCAGGGGATTGAATGTCAATTCACTCATTTTGAGCTTATTATCCTTTCTCCCTTAAGTGAAAAAAGGAAGAGAGAGAGAGAGAGAATTTTGCACACCATAACTTATCCAGGATATCTTTTCTGTCCTTTAAAACATTTCATCAGTATTATCCATGCTACAGTTCCACAGAGAGGGAAATATATTTTCCATAAAAAGTGACACACTAAACGTTCTAGTTTCTGGCTACAGAATTAATGAACAACTTAAGGACTTCTAAAATTGAATTAGCTGCCCCAATACCTTGAAATTATTCAGATTTTTTAGTCCAGGCTTTCAGAGCTTCCAAGTACCTGTATGAAAATGAAATTATGAAGACAATATTAATAGATTGATTAAGAATCTTTCAACTGATGACAGGATCTACTGGTACAAATAACTAAATGAGATTAATACTATATTGATAATATTCCCTATAGTTTGATGCATACTATTATCTATTTTAGTCTCAAACACATCTGCTATGCTTTATTTATTTTTATTTTTAAATGAATATAAATAGCAGAAAGCCAACCTCCATGTAACACTAACACCTTATCGGCAGTGATGAGTCAAAATTTGGTTCCATGAATATTAGCTTCATTTATCAAATGTCAGGGTGTGTCTGTGTGTGTATGTTAGGTTAACAGTTCCAGAGTCTGAATAATGCTAAAAATTAGAGATATTTGAGACCTAACAAACTTATCAATACTTTTACTGATTTGCCTTCTTCCCAGCAGGGGAAATATAAAAATTATTTTGTCCTAGTTTTGAATTAGGTATTATTAAGACTGGAGAATTATTGGACTTCCCTGGTGATGCAGTGGTTAAGAATCCACCTGCTAATGCAGGGGACACAGGTTCGATTCCTGGTCCAGGAAGATCCCACATGCTGTGGCGCAGCTAAGCCTGTGCACCACAACTACTGAGCCTGCGCTCTAGAGACCACGTGCTGCAACTACTGAAGCCCGCGCACCTAGAGCCCGTGCTCCGCAACAAAGAGAGGCCACCGCAGTGAGAAGCCCGCGCACCACAACAAAGAGTAGCCCCCGCTCGCCACAACTAGAGAAAGTCTGCACGCAGCAACGAAGACCCACAGCAGCCAAAAACTAAAATTTAAAATATAATAATAAATTAAAAAGAAAGGTAATATAATTCTATTAAAAAAAAGAGACTGGAAAATTATCTAAGGCTCTTGAGGGCACATCTTTGCTGCAATGAGACGGGTAAACAATGAAAATTCTGTTCAGCATTCCAAATACACACTGCATCAGGAAGGCTGAAGTCAAGCTTTTGAGACTATGCTAGCCTAATTAGCAAAATAATTTCAAAAAAGATTTTCCCTTATGATTTCTGCTGTTAGAAACCAAACACCAAAGAAATTTTTTCATAAAGTGACATTTCCTCATTCTTGTATTTCTCTTCTCTCTCCTACCTAAAGAATTGCATTTTCTTTCTATCTTCATAGCTAAGTCTCTTCAATATAAATAGTTCTACAAATGTCAGTGTTTCAAGTTTTTTCTGATAGTTATTACCAAATAATTACCCAAACAAGTAAACTGGATTTAGATTCAATTCAAGACTACCGGGGAAAAAAAAAACCAAATTACATACAGCCATGAATCAGGAGCCCAGTGCTCAAACAGGAAGCAGGTCATGAGGTTAGGGGATTCAAACAAGTATTTTATTCAGATAATGCATGGTTATAAACATTGGAACTCCAGTGAAGAAACAAAAGTCTGTGTATCTTTACTAGTGTCTATTAATAATTAATATTTAATTAGTACTTTATACATGGAAGTCATAAGATCCAGCACATCACTCACATTGTTTCATTTAATCTTACAAGAACCCACTGAAATTCCTATTTTTAGTTTTACCATTTGACAAATGAGAAAACATAGGTTTAGAGAGCTTTAATGACTTGCTCAAGGTCATAGAGCTCACAAGTGTTGGAGCAGGGGTCTGAAATACAAGCTGTCCCATTCTAACTCACTATTCCCTATTTTCTAAAATCATCTACCCAGCACATATTACGGATTTCATAATCTTGTGGGGTGAATGGTGTTATTTTGCTTCCATGATTGAGGATAATTAGGCTAAGAAAAATAAAAGAGGTAACATTTAAAATTGCAAACCAGGTAAGTGCAAGAGCCATATCTAAACTTTCAAGTTTAGCTTGAAGGACATGGAGCTCGTGTCGTTTAGGATTAAAATCGCAGAAGGGACTATACTCGCAACGTTAAAATTGTTTGTTTCAATTTTACTTGATTTTCCATAATTATAGTTTCTTGAGATTTTTTTTAGAATTTTAATATGGAAGATGAAGCAGATCCTGATTTACATGGACTCTTTCCCATATCCACACCTATGTTCCTTTATTGTAAACCAGAAGAAGCCAGAATTATTCCAGGAGAAGGAAAGAGTAACCTATGAGGATAGTGATTTATTTTATACATAATGCAACCAGGAAAGAAAGAATCAAAAAACCTGTAGGTATCGCTACAGTTCTATCCTTTAATCAGGAGGCTTCCATCATGTAACACTGTCTAATTCCCTTTGCCCTGATAATGGAGACAGGAACCAAGGCATAGAAATAGACAGAGCACTGGCTATTGAAATACTCAGAGAATAACAAGTTTCTGCATATTGCATCATGAGAGTTTGAAGGTGTGACCTTCCCAAGTATCATCAATTGTTCTGGCATCAAAGAAAATGTAGAACCATTTGTAAGTGTGGTACATTTGTAAATGCAAAGTTTACGCTTTGCTTCTAAACAGTGCTATCTATTGGCCTCAGTTTTAGGCTCACCTTATCCACACAGTATTATGCCTGGCTGTAACATGCACTGTAGATAAAACACTCATGTCTTTTGTAATTTTATTGAAATCAAGAGGTTGCAAACCTGAAGGCTACATCTACAAGTCATCAAACTTTCACCAAGCAGACTCTCTCCTACAACAATTGATAGGAGGTAGTCAGGTTCAAACTCTGCTGTTACTGGTTTTCTACTGGCTTCAGTATCAGAAGTCCCAATGTCTGCACCCTGGTTTTATGAGTCATGGGGCTTTTCACTCGGCTGGCATGGATGGGGTTGAAACAGTATGGTCCTAGACCCAGCAATTTGGGCAGCTACTTCCTAATTCCGTTAAGTTCTTGATCCTGGCAGAAATAACCACTTACTTATGCTAGGTCAGGACATAGAGAGGCAATAGAGCACAATGGTTAGGAGCTACAATGCCTGGATTCAAATACAAGATCTGCCATTTACTAGTTGTTGAATAAGTCACTAGGTAAAAATACTAAGTGAGGATTAAACTAGTTAATATATAAGAAAATAAGAAAATGTGGAATGATCTCTGCACCATGGAATATAGTATACGTCTGTTTTTTATTGCAGTGCTCTTCTGGGAATAATTTTATAAGCTCAGCCTAGAGCCGGTACCTCCAGCCCTTTCAACAGTTGCATAAGCATCTGATTCCCTGTATTAAATCTCTTTTTGCTTAAACTGGATAAAGTAGTTTTTATTATCTTCAGCTGAACCTTGACTGATACACTGGCCATTCTATTTCCTCTTGAGAACTAGTTATTGAATTACAAAAATTCAAGAAATTAGAGAATGTAAGGCAGTTTACAAGCTGAAAGGATATTCTGCAACTTACTTATAAAGGCAGGTACCACATAAATGCAGGATTGGATCCACATCAGAGTAAATTATTTCTAACAAAATGTTTGCTAGAAGCTTTGAATATATTTCCAGCCATGCTCTTTCAGGCACAGTTCTTTAAATCCAGCTGCCTTCAATAATTCACTCCTCTGATTCTGTTTCTTCTTGTTGCTAAGTTGGCATAGGGCATAATCCATAAAATCTTACTGAAAAATCAGGTGAAATTTTCTGTATTAAGTTTATTTATTCTTAAAAGATTAGAGAGTTAAGAGGCTCCAAAAATCATTAGTGAACCCCAGACTCATATGCTTTGCTGCATAGTCCACATCTCCATTTGGATTAAAGAAGCAACTTAAACTTAAAAGGAACCTCCTTACTTAGTTTCAACATCTAGTAAATGATGCTGCCATTCACCCAGTTGCTAGGACTGAAAACCCACAAGTAATCCTTAGCTTCTCTATTTCCCTCACATCCCAGATACAGCTCATCTGACTTTTGGCCTAACTCTCAAAATATATCCTGAATCAAATCTTTTATCACCACACCCTCAGTGAAGCAAGCAGTCAGGTTCAGTGTAGGAGACAGATATACTACGGTTTTCAAGAAGAAAGAATTTAACGAGTATAACATGTTCTTCAAAAAATGCCAAAATCTCATTTGGGGACTTTGAAATTTCTGACCCCTTTTACTTTCAGTGCTCTCTTCCCAGGTCTTGCATGGCTGGTTTCCCTCACTTCACTGTGAACGGTTTTCAAATGTCACCTTTTCTGGGAGGCCTTGCCTGAGAGCCCAGCCTAAAAGAGCACCCAAACTCTTGCTTTCAGCACTTTTGGACTCTTTCCCTTGCCTTATTTTTTTTTCAGAACATTTGACTTAGTATTTTATATTTATTAGCTCAATTGTTTATTTTGAATTCCCCTAACTAGAATAGTGCCATGTGGCTAAGAACTCTGTGGCACTCATCACTTAATTTCCAGCACCTAGTAAAAACTCATAAAATATTTGGGAAAAAGCAGAATGTCCATATAATCTGCTCTTTGATAGTCTTAAGTGTTATTGTCTTATTCAAAAATATGAAAGTTTTAGCTTAAAAAAGCATCACAGCAAAGATCAGACCATTGGCCCAGACCATATGTGATATTCTTTATGGTTATTCTGTACATGCTATGTAACAGTCAACACTGGGTTCAAAATAAATCAGAAAAGCTCAATACAGAATGTTAAGAGTGAAGCATTTATCATTTCTGAAAATTTTTTTTAACACAGACTTATAGCAGTAGAGGATTATTCTAAAAGAAGGGCATCAATCATTACACTGGAGTTAAAGGAAGAAGTTTTGTAGAGAATTGCTCCACTATGTACTCTACGTAAAGACTTGATATCTGTGTGCATTGCCTTATGACTTCAAATTGCAATTAACTTAGCATTCTTTAGGATTACTACAATTATGAAATATTTGCATGGAGCTACCATGTTATGTGAGAATCACCTAGCTAAACACTTAGGCCCTGATATTTTCCTTGACTGTCATTTGACTCCCCAAAATAGCAATATAATCTTGAACATTGGGTTCCATCTTCTTTCTGGAATTCTTTAAACATTTATTTTCTGTTATTATTAACTAGTAAAATACTATTAACTACCAAAATGAGACTTTAAATTGTATACAAATATATAATTTTGAAGCCTGTTTGTAAATGCTGCATTTCTTAATTCTTTTAATAGCCCAAGAGGTGTTTTTGTTTTCATTTTACAGATGAAGAAACAGGCTGAAAAGATCAGCTGTTTACGTGGACACATAAGAGACAATACCATATTATCTGATAACAGTTTTAATATCCTTTCCACTATAAAAAATCATAGACCTGAGCAGGGACACAAAAGATAGGGTCCCTATCCTGGGGATAATAACATACCAGTTAGAGAAATAAGATACATACAGAATTCAACTGGGTAATAATATAAATGGGAGAGAATTGGCAGCTACCATTTAGGCAGGCTTCCTCTGGCTGACACTGTGTTAGATACTTGACACTAACCTCATTTAATCCTGAAAACAAAGACTAGAGGTAAATGCTGTAATCCCCAATTTACAAGTGAGGAAACTGCCTCAGAGTGCAAATCCACACCCGTGGTTTAGTATTGGAGCCAGGGCTCAAATCCACATCTGCATGTTTCCAAAGCCTACACTCTTAACGTTGTGCTTTACTCCATAATAAAAAGAAATACATACACACCCTTTCCTGGATTTCAGAGAATGAGGAGTATTGTCGTTGGATGGAGAATCCATGGAGTTTTAAACTGTTCCCTGAGCAAAGAGTGGGATTGGGGAACCTGGAAAAACATTCTAAGTAAACAGTAAGAACTTGATAATGAGCATGGCACTTCTGGAGGGAGTGAGATGAGTCCAGAGTAGGAAATTTTTAAAGTTAAGGAGTAGGAAGAAAAGAAGATAAAGTCAGATTATGGAGGTCTAGTAAAGCTGTACAGAGAAAATTGGACTTTTTTCTATAAAGAATGGGAAACGGCTTCAATGACTTCTGTGTTTAAAATTAGTCTAATGAAGGTTTGTGGGTGAAAAGAATAAGGAAAGCCCAGGTGCAGAGACTAATCAGAATATTTACACCACAATGCAAGGGAGATTATATAAAAACCTGGCCAACTGAGGAAACAATAAAATAGGATTAGATACCAAAGCCAGCAGGGTCAAGAAAAAGCTTTGTTTTGTGCTAGTGTGGTTTGGATGGCAAACAAGTAAATTAAGAAAAATAAGATTTTATTGAGTTGTTGAGAAAGAACAGAACTTCAAGCCTGACTAATGGAATATGTCTTTGTAAAGAGAGCAAAGACTTTTTCCTCTTCCCTAATGTTTGGGCCAATGAACCCAATAATGATTCTTTGGGACAAAACCATAAGCAGATCCAAACCAAGTAAATTCCTTGGGCCCTAAATATGTGTATCTTATTTTCATCTCTGCCATTTACTCTCAATTTCATAAAGCTGGCACTTGTAGCCCCAGTTTCACCATTTGGTAAAATGAGTTTTCAGGATAAATCATCTCAAAGATTCTTCCTGCTATATATGAAATTCAAACAAACAGACAAAAACTGTCTCACTCTCTTGCCATCTTAGTAGCCCAGGACAGCATGATTTATGCAGGTATACTCAGCACCATCAATTTTTTTTATAAACTGTGTTTACCAGCTCAGCTTATATCACCACACCTGGGAAAGGTGAACAGTAAAGAATTAGATAAAAAGAAGGAAAAGATGAAACATGACATGTATATGAAAGACTTTGTTGAGAATGAGTTATGTCTATATACTTTGAGTGTAAGAGAATTTTGCCAGCCTCCTTGATTTTTAAGGTTTGCTGGTATCATTTGAAAAGACAGAGATCTATTTTACAGAGAGTAACTAGGCTTCACCTTTTGTTCCAGTTTACATTGATAAGTAATAGCAATGCTATTTCAAGAGTGAATCTGAGCCTATGTCCCACATAGAGTGAAAGAATAGCATGATTGATTAGTAATGTCTGTCAGGTATATGGATGAGAAATTAATGTCAGTACTCTATATATTCTGATCTCTGAGCAATATTTATCCATTCTGATTAAAAATTATTTTTAAACCCTACCTATCTGAATCCAGGGAGTCAATTTTTTTTTTAATTTCCTAGTGTATTGTTGAGTTTCTGAGTTCTATTATATCTAGATTTTTTCTTCTTCATTTTTATAACCATATTTGCCATCCTGAATAGTAATACTTTCTCAAGTATGGAAAACATTGTTAATAAAAAGGGATTTAATCCTGAAAGCAATTGCAATCTTTAAAGCCAAATAGTGTTTCTGATTATTTGTTAACTTTATTTACATATTCTAAAGTATTTTCCATTAGCATGAAAAACAAATGAATTTTTCATTCAGCATTATTCTTTACAGTCTTTTAACGTTATTATCTTTAATGTGTTACTCTTTCTAAGATTCATCTACCTATAATAGGTTACAGTAATATAGAGAGTTCTGGTATTAACATAATAAAAATCTAGATATATGAAGTATGTCCAGCAGTAAGGAACGTTCTTAGGTAAAAGTTTAATTTTTAGCATCCCAGGAATCAGCATCTTTAGGCTGAGCACAGAATAGAAAATTTATTGCATAAAACACAATCTTACTGGGTATTCAGTGTGAATAACTTCACTAAGACTTCAGGATTAAGACATTATTTTCAAGCAGGGTCAGAAGGGTAAATTAGGTAACGAAGAAAGTGATTAACTGGAAATAGTCTTCTTAATTTACTTCAATCATAATTATTGGTAATAAAACCAACCAATCAACAATATTAATTTCTCATAATAAATTGGGTTGGAAAAGAAAACTTATTAGGAGGTCAGGAATGTAAAGAGTGACCACTTTTAAGTAATTATTCAACAACTATTTATTCTTTACTAACCATATGCATGGTACTGTGGAGAATACAAATATTGATAAAACACACTACCTATCCTCAAGGGACTTAAAGTTGTAGCAAAGGCTATAAAATTTGAAAATGAATGCTGTTTATAACTTTCTACTTAGGTGAATAGTGCCAAAATTTGGTACAGCTATAGGGGTTCTGAGAGCAGTCACAAAATGCTTCATGAAGAAGTTGCTCTCGAAAAAGTCCTGGAAACATGGATAGAATTTAGTTGTGGAAAAATTAGGGAAAAGGACCTCCAGATAGAAATACAATTATTTACAAGGGTGCACAAGCAGGAAAATGTGAGAAAGATCAAGAGGTTAATTTGGTTGGAGCCTATAGTTAATGAGAGAGTATGGCAAAACGTAATTCGAGAAAGATGGCTTTAATGCAGATTATGATGGACATTTTATACAAGTAAATTTCATCTTATTTAAGAGGCACTAGGGAGACAGTAAAAGATTTTGAGTAATAGAGTCTCAGTGATCATAATTGTGCTTGAAGGTAATGCCACAGTTAGGAGGCAGAAATACAAGAAATAGAGACTTCTATTGAGAAGCTATTATAAGAGTTTGAAGGAGAGAAAATGAGGGCTTGAGTTAGGAAAATGACATGTGAAAACTGAAGAGAATGTACCTCTCACTATGTGTCACTATCAATAAAAATCATTGTCTATTAGCACCCTTTAGTAGGCAGAACTAGAATATGGCCCCCAAGATTCCTGCCCTCTGGTGTACAAGCTCTGTATAGTCCCCAGGGCTTGAGCATATGATGGGATAGTCACTCCTGTGATTAGATAATAATATGGCACAGCTGACTGTAAAAATGAGAGATTATCTTTGGTGGAGCTGACCTCCGGGTGCTCTTTTAAGGTCTTGAACCCTTGAAAGAGACTGTGCTATTCCTGAAGAAAGATTCAAATATGAGAGATTTGATTCCACAGAGATTCACCATTGTTGGGTCTGAAGATTGAGAGAGCCATGTAGTAATGAATGTGGATGGCTGTAAGACCTATAGCCAGAGGAAATGGCCTACAACTACAGTTCTACAGTCACGAGGAATTGAATTAGACCATCAAGTTGAATGAGCTTTGAAATTGATTTTCACCCAGTCTCTAGAAAGGAGCACAGCCAAAACCTTGATTTCAATCTAAGTAGAGAAGTTAGCCACACCATGCCTGGATTTCTGACACAATAAATAACTGCTTGTTTAAGCCACTAAATGTATAATACATTTTAACGCATTAGAAAACTAGAACATGCTCAGGAATAATGAAAGTGTCTCACAATGTGAGCTAGAAAATGTTTTATATTGAAGGAAGCTACAAAAAATAAATCTCAGGATAAAGGTGGCATAATCTTGACCTAGACAATGTGGAAATCATCACCTCTTTATAATGCACTATAAAATAAGAATTTATCTGTCTGCTTTAATACTTTATCCTCCTTTCCTTACAAACAAAGACAAACAAAAGAAAAACTTTTATTTTTTAACTTCATGTAATTGTTCTTATGGGCATCATTAGGACTTGTAGATTTACAGTCAACCCCAAACAAAATTGTGAAGTATGCTATATTGTCTTTGTATATTCCCCTCATTTTTATTTAAATTATGGTCCCTAGAGTCACTGAGGGCGGTGACTCAACAGGCTTGAGCATCACCATAATACAGCACCTGTGACAGGGTCCTGGGACCTGAATCTCTTCCTCAGTGTTCCCATAGCTGATTTGGCTTGTGCTTTGCTGTTTCCAGTTTCACAGCTCTCTCTGGTTATCATACCTCATCTATGCTAGAACATTAATATGTCTTCAAAAAAACATACTTGCCATTAGTAAGAGCTTTTGAAAAGAATTATTTTGACTATGGAGATAATTTTTTTTTAATTTATTTTAATTTATTTATTTTTGGCTGTGTTGGGTCTTCGTTTCTGTGCAAAGGCTTTCTCTAGTTGCAGCGAGCCGGGGCCACTCTTCATCGCGGTGCGCGGGCCTCTCACTGTCATGGCCTCTCTTGTTGCGGAGCACGGGCTCCAGACGCACAGGCTCAGTAGTTGTGGCTCACGGGCCCAGTTGCCCCGCGGCATGTGGGATCTTCCCGGACCAGGGCTTGAACCCGTGTCCCCTGCACTGGCAGGTGGATTCTTAACTACTGTGCCACCAGGGAAGCCCAGAGATAATTTTAATAGTAGACACCAAAATTACTGATTGGACAGTAGGAAAAAAAAACCTGAGAGAAAATGGATTATTTGACATCTTTGTCTCTGAACTTATCCACATTGTCATTGAATGGAATCAATCCTTCATAGCTATCCCATTTTTCAGTAGATATCTTCAGTAATGTACTTCTTCTACAGTATATGAAATAACTAAACAGTAAATAGGACCTATTGATGCCTGATTGGAATTTTTTTTTTTTTACCTAATGATGGCATAATTGTTGCATATGATAAAGCAACTGACTCTTTAAGACTATTTAAACATTAAAATATATTACAAATTATAGAATATTACAAATGTAGTATAAAACATAATTTCTATTCCTAGGAGAACAACAATCTAGTTAGGAAACCAGAAAAAAAGTATAGAAATGCCTATTAAACAACAATGACAATCATTAATATATATAACCAGTAATTGTTGGTCAGGAATACATTCTACTCCTGTATAGTTTTGTGTCTACCAGGTAGTCAGACACAGTGTATTAGTTCACTAGGACTTCCATAACAAAATACTACAACCAAATGGTTTAAACAACAGAAATTTATTGTCTCAAGTTCTGGAGTCTGGAAGTCCAAGATCAATGTGTCTACAAAAGTGGTCTCTTTTTTTTTTTTTGCAGTACGCGGGCCTCTCACTGTTGTGGCCTCTCCCGTTGCGGAGCACAGGCTCCGGACGCGCAGGCCCAGCGGCCATGGCCCACGGGCCCAGCCGCTCTGCGGTATGTGGGATCCTCCCGGACCGGGGCACGAGCCTGTGTCCCCTGCATCGGCAGGCAGACCCTCAACCACTGCGCCACCAGGGAAGCCCCAAAAGTGGTCTCTTTTGAAGGCCGTGAGGGAGAATCTGTTCCAAGTCTCTCCTAGCTCTGGTGGTTTGCTAGCAGTCTTTGGCCTTTCTTGTATTCTAAGCTATCACCCTGATCTCTGCTTTTGTCTTCATATGGTGTTCTGTTTGTATCATTTTTGTGTTAAAACTGCTATGATAAATTCATGTTAACACACTAAAATATGCTATCAGTTCTATAGAAAGATTTCAGAAGTTTGACATCTAGTAAAGTATTGACTATGAGTGTGGATCATAGGAGAGAGGGTAAAGAAGCTATTTTAAAGAAAACCAGTATTTAAGAAGTGGGTGGAAGAAGATGATTCTGTGAGGAGAATGAGATCTAGAATAACAGGAGGGGAACCAGGTTAGATAGATAATGGCACCAGCGCCAAGGTAGAATTTTGGGTTTTCAAATGTCACAGAGTGCCCTAGTGAGAAACGGATGAAAAATCACCAATTACATGGAGTAAGATGCCTTCACCAAGAATGGCATCAATAGTGAAAATGGTTTGTTAGATTGATCAATATTAAGTAGTAAATAGAGGGTGAAATCTGAGTGTTTTCAGCCGGGACTTTGAGAATTTGGGTTGTGAAGAGGCAATAGACCTGCAGCTCTTGGGGTCAAAATTTGAATAGAGGTACTCATACCTCTATTTGCACATATTCTAAAATGGCTGGAAAGTTTACAAGCTTAATAAAATGGTGCTTCCTCAAGTACTTTCTTTGTGAAACATAATCACAAGCTCACCAACTTTATCTGTGATAACATCAGCTGGACCTAACTCTTACCTAATTGAACATTAACCAATTATTGCCAGCCTGTCCAATCCCCCAGGAAAGGAGAATGTCAACATCTACTTCCATAGCAATCTTTTAAAAATAATTCTAAAATTAATCCATTTCTTAAATATAATTATGATACTTGCCTGCTTAAATTATTTTAAACACATTAGTATTGTATTTTCTGACATACTGTACTATACACACTGCTTACTTCTCTACATGCATCTCCCTCAGTATTTCCCCTTCTGCTCTACCCTCTCATTTTGTTGCTATTACTTATTGTTGTTGCTGTTCTATTTCACTAAGATGAACTAAATGCATGTGTTGTATTCTCTATTTGGTACTTTGTATGCCTGAAATGTTCTTGTCAATCTACTGAAGCTTCCCTCACCTACCCAAACTCTCTTCTGAATAGTTCATTACTAGCTCTTCTTGTCCATTATTATACCTCACACATACATATTATGATGTGTTTATCATATTTCATAGCAAGTATTTTCACATCCATTTTACCCTCTAGACTGTGAGCTCCTTAAAAATGGATTCCACATTTAATGAACCACTTCTACCTAAAATAAGTCTGGAATACAGTCAACAATTGCTTTTGAAATTAAATAATGAATTCATGCACGTGTAGGACTATATATTATTTTAGTAATAAGTTTAGTTAAATTTCCTGGTCCAGTGTTTTTCTAGACAAGCATATTCTTCATACCCAAACTGTAGCTAAAGATTGCTATCATATAAATAGCATTTAGTGCACTGAAAGTTGGAGCCATATTTTTCTATTACTCTAGATTTGATAACAAAATCCCTAAAATAACTTATTTATATTCAGTTAATGTTATCGTATCAAATAAAAGAGATATAACTTTTCAAGACCATCCAAGCCAGAATAGCTTGATAACATTACGAAGGCTATATTTTCAGTGAAATGATCTAGCTCCAGTTGATTAAATATAGGTTGTTACTTTCCAGTTCAAATAAATAAGAAAATTCCTATGAACCTAGAATGTGTTCCCAGTTGTGCTCTTGGAAATTTGATCATAGGACTTAGCAAATCCCTGAATTAGAGCTCTCTCTTTTGCCATAGGCCCTCAATTTCCTAAGAGCTAGAGTGACGGCATGTAATTATTCTGCTTGTGCTGCTCTGACAACAAATGCATGCAATCATCAATTAGGAATTAGCACACGTATGGTTTCAATTATATTGATTTATCACCAGCAACTTTTTAATACAGAATTTAGTTACAGTCTATCATGCCTTGATAATTAAAATGCACTTTGGTTGATTGTTCCTTACTGACTTGTGGTAAAACAAGTAAAGTTATAAAAGCTTCTTGAACTGTCTGCTTATTTATTTCAGCTAATCATGAGTTAGAGTTTCCCTGTACCTAAAGCACTGGAAAATCCAAATAAGTATTATCACTCTCATTACCACCTCCAGCTCTCTATATATATTCCTCCACTACAGCATAATTATGAGCAATGTTTTCCTAAACTACACCATAGACAGGAAAACATAACTCTTAATTTTTTTTTTTTAAGATAAGAAGCACAGCCTGGGAAAAATCTGGAGACCTTCAAAGTCAGTCATCAGAGGCCCAGTATTCTGTTTTTTGTACCTGCTCCCCTCTCTTTGATAATATACATCCCCCTAAGCACCCAAGTTAGAACATCTACAGAGCCGTTCTGCTTTCTAATCCTTTACCACTAGCAAAAGTGAGAAATGGTTTGAGTTCACTCATTATGTCTGCTGATTTATTAAATATACTTAAGTGTGAACGGGCTTCATTGTATTATCAATCCTAGTTATCTGCATGGTATGCCTAGGCATAAAAGTACAAGATGAACACTTTCTCTCCTTCAAAGGACCAAGTAGGTAGTAATTTTTCCTTGTTGTCCTTGAAATATTATGACCACTTCTATGACTTGTTTGAAGTTTAACCCAAATTTGTTTATTTTAGAGGAGCATTTTGATAGCAAAAGTAATGATTCTGGAAATGACCTAGCTGCAGCTACCATGGTATTATTTCTAGAAATTGTTACGAGGTGGAAAATGCATATACAGTCACCCACATGCATGTCTACTGTTTCTGGACAGTGTTTCCTATAACTAAATCTACTCTAATCACCAACATTTCCATTTAATTGGTGACATCACTCTTTAGAACCCCCAACTTTCCTTCACCAGCCTTCTTGCCCCTAACAAAAACGTTATCTTTGTTCTCCCATAACTTTGTGCAAACTGGGTCCAGTACCCAGACCACAATCAGAATCTCTGGATTGCCACAATCCTGGCTCTGCCCAGCCAGGAAAGCTGGCTATCTAAGCATCAGATCCACAGAGACTCTAGCTCTCCAGACCTGGGATAGCTAAAGATAAGGGAACTAGGCTGAGGCAAGGATAATACCATAAGTTACAAATTATTGAGCAATAACTGTGTGTCAGAGCCTGGGCCATATTCTTTACATCTGTTAGCTATGTAATTCACACACCACCACTTCCAAGTAGGTCTCAGCTTTATCACATTTCAAAGAAACAGGTTCAGGAGCTTACATATAATGTTCAATTTCATCCAACTAGAAAGTAATCAAGAGATTAAACTCAAAGCCATATGTGCCTTACCCCATAGCCATATTTTTAAAATTACCTTTTATTTACTTCTTAGGTGGGGGAAGATTGTGTAGAAGGGAAAACAGATCTCAATCCTGGTGTGTGCCTGCAGAGACAGGAAGAGAAGAGACAATTGTAATAATAAAACTCTAACAGTGGAAGAGTCAGATTCAGACCTTGGTGGTGGGGAGAGTAGCTATGGGGTTAGAATGTATACATATGACCACAGACATACCAGAGACACAGTGGGTTCAGTTCTAGACCACCGCAGTAAAGGGAATATATTCAACTTAAAGGCACCAGCTGCATTAACCCCTAACAAGAGAGTCAGCCTGTCTCTGAATCTTTGAAGCCAGGCATTGACTTCTCCTTTCTAGGTATCAAAGAAGATGACATTTTCTTCCAATAGAAGGCTGTTTTGTCGATATTGAAAATCTGTTGTTTAGTGTAGCCACCTTCATTATCTTAGCTAGATCTTCTGGATAACTTGCTGCAGCTTTTACATCAGCACTTAATGCTTCACCTTGCATTTTGGTGTTATGGAGATGGCTTCTTTCCTTCAGCCTCATGAATCAACTTCTGCTAGCTTCAAAATTTTCTGAAGCTTCTTCATCTCTCTCAGTCTTGACAGAATTGAGGAGAATTAGGGAGTTAGGGCATTGCTCTGAATTAGGCTTTGGTTTAAGGGAATGTTGTGACTGGTTTGATCTTCTATCCAGACCACTAAAACTTTCCCCATATCAAAAATAAGTCTGTCTTGCTTTCTTATAATTTATGTGTCCACTGGAGTTACACTTTTAATTTCCTTCAAGAACTTTTCCTTTGCATCCACAACCTGGTTTGGCACAAAAGACCTAGCTTTCAGCCTATCTCAGCTTTGGACATGCATTCCTAAGCTTAATTATTTCTAACTTTTGATTTAAAATGAGAGAACTGCAATTCTTCCTCTCACTTGAACATTTATAAGCCATTGTACACTTATTAATTGACATAATTTCAATATTGTTGTGTCTCAGAGAATAGGGAGGTCTGAGGAGAGGGAAAAAGATGGCAATAGCTGATTGATGCAGCAGTCGGAATACACATGACATTTATTAAGTTTGCTGTCTTATATTGGTGCAGTTCATTGTGCCCCAAAACAATTACAATAGTAATATCAAAGATCACTGATCACAGATCACCATAACAAGTATAGTAATACTGAAAAGTGTGAAATACTAAAAGAATTACCAAAATTCTTTGGAGGCACAAAATGAGCAAATGTTGGGAAACTGGTGCTAACAAACTTCTTTGATGCAGGGTTGCCACAAATCTTCAATTTGTTAAAAAAGAAAAACAAAAAAACCCCACAATATCTGCAAAGCTCAATAAAACTAGGTACAATGGGGCTTCCGGGAAGATGGCGGAAGAGTAAGATGCAGAGATCACCTTCCTACCCACAGATACACCAGAAATACATCTACACGTGGAACAGCTCCTACAGAACATCTACTGAACGCTGGCAGAAGACCTCAAAGGCAAGAAACCTCCCACGTACCTGGGTACAGCAAAAGAAAAAAGAATGAACAGAGACAAAAGAATAGGGACAGGACCGGCACCAGTGGGAGGGAGCTGTAAAGGAGGAAACGTTTCCACACACTAGGAAGCCCCTTCGCAGGCGGCGCAGGGCAAAAGCTTCGGAGCCGCAGAGGAGACCACAGCAACAGGGGTGCGGAGGGCAAAGCGGAGAGATTCCCGCACAGAGGATCAGGGCCGACCGGCACTCACCAGCACGAGAGGCTTGTCTACTCACCCACCAGGGCGGGCGGGGCTGGGAGTTGAGGCTCGAGCTTTGGTCGGAGCGCCGGGAGAGGACTGGGGTTGGCGACGTGAACACAGCCTGCAGGGGGTTAGTACACAACGGCTAGCCGGGAGGGAATCCAGGGAAAAGTCTGGACCTGCCAAAGAGGCAAGAGACTTTTTCTTCCCTCTTTGTTTCCTGGTGCGCGAGGAGAGGGGATTAAGAGCGCTGCTTAAAGGAGCTCCAGAGACGGGCGTGAGCCGCGGCTAAAAGCGCAGACCCCAGAGACGGGCAGGAGACGCTAAGGCTGCTGCTGCCGCCACCGAAAAGCCTGTGTGCGAGCACAGGTCACTCTCCACATCCCCCTTCTGGGGAGCCTGTGCAGCCCACCACTGCCAGGGTCCTGGGTTCCAGGGACAACTTACCCGGGAGAACGCACGGCGCGCCTCAGGCTGGTGCGTCACGCCGGCCTCTGCCGCCTCAGGCCCGCCCCTCACTCCGTGCCCCTCCCTCCTCCTGGCCTGAGTGAGCCAGAGACCCCGAATCAGCGGCTCCTTTAACCCCATACTGTCTGAGCGAAGAACAGACGCCCTCTGGCAACCTACACACAGAGGCGGGGCCAAACCCAAAGCTGAGCCCCTGGGAGCTGTGAGAACAAAGAAGAGAAAGGGAAATCTCTCCCAGGACCCTCAGAAGCAGCGGATTAAAGCTCCACAATCAACTTGATGTACTCTGCATCTGTGGAATACATGAATAGACAACGAATCATCCCAAATTGAGGAGGTGGACTTTGAGAGCAAGATTTATGATTTTTTCCCCTTTTCCTCTTTTTGTGATTGTGTATGTGTATGCTTCTGTGTAGGATTTTGTCTGTATAGCTTTGCTTCCACCATTTGTCCTAGGGTTCTATCCATCTGTTTTTTTTAATAATAATTATTTTTTTATTTTAATAAATTTATTATATTTTATCTTTATTTTATTTACTTTATCTTCTTTCTTTCTTTCTTTTTTCCTTCCTTCCCTCCCTCCTTCCTTCCTTCCTCTCTCCCTCCCTCTGTCCCTCCGTCCCTCCTTTCTTTCTTTCTTTCTAATTCTACTAATTCTTTCTTTCTACTTTTGCTCCCTTTTATTCTGAGCCATGTGGATGAACAGCTCTTGGTGCTGCAGTCAGGAGTCAGTGCTGTGCCTCTGAGGTGGGAGAGCCAACTTCAGGACACTGGTCCACAAGAGACCTCCCAGTTCCACATAATATCAAACAGCGAAAATCTCCCAGAGATCTCCATCTCAACACCAGCACCCAGCTTCACTCAATGACCAGCAAGCTTTAGTGCTGGACATCCTATGCCAAACAACTAGCAAGACAGGAACACAACCCCACCCATTAGCAGAGAGGCTGCCTAAAATCATAATAAGTCCACAGACACCCCAAAACACACCACCAGACGTGGACCTGCCCACCAGAAAGACAAGATCCAGCCTCATCCACAAGAATACAGGCACTAGTCCCCTCCATCAGGAAGCCTACACAACCCACTGAATCAACCTTAGCCACTGGGGACAGACACCAAAAGCAACGGGAACTACGAACCTGCAGCCTGCAAAAAGGAGACCCCAAACACAGTAAGATAAGCAAAATGAGAAGACAGAAAAACACACAGCAGATGAAGGAGCAAGATAAAAACCCACCAGACCTAACAAATGAAGAGGAAATAGGCAGTCTACCTGAAAAAGAATTCAGAATAATGATAGTAAAGATGATCCAAAATCTTGGAAATAGAATAGACAAAATGCAAGAAATATTTAACAAGGACCTAGAAGAACTAAGGATGAAACAAACAACGATGAACAATACAATAAATGAAATGAAAAATACTCTAGATGGGATCAATAACAGAATAACTGAGGCAGAAGAATGGATAAGTGATCTGGAAGATAAAATAGTGGAAATAACTACTGCAGAGCAGAATGAAAAAAAAATGAAAAGAACTGAGGACAGTCTCAGAGACCTCTGGGACAACATCAAATGCACCAACATTCGAATTATAGGGGTTCCAGAAGAAGAAGAGAAAAAGAAAGGGACTGAGAAAATATTTGAAGAGATTATAGTTGAAAACTTCCCTAATATGGGAAAGGAAATAGTTAATCAAGTCCAGGAAGCACAGAAAGTCCCATACAGGATAAATCCAAGGAGAAATACACCAAGACACATATTAATCAAACTGTCAAAAATTAAATTCAAAGAAAACATATTAAAAACAGCAAGGGAAAAACAACAAATAAGGGAATCCCCATAAGGTTAACAGCTGATCTTTCAGCAGAAACTCTGCAAGCCAGAAGGGACTGGCAGGACATATTTAAAGTGATCAAGAAGAAAAACCTGCAACCAAGATTACTCTACCCAGCAAGGATCTCATTCAGATTTGATGGAGAAATTAAAACCTTTACATACAAGCAAAAGCTGAGAGAGTTCAGCACCACCAAACCAGCTTTACAACAACTGCTAAAGGAACTTCTCTAGGCAAGAAACACAAGAGAAGGAAAAGACCTACAATAACGAACCCAAAGCAATTAAGAAAATGGGAATAGGAACATACATATCAATAATTACCTTAAATGTAAATGGACTAAATGCTCCCACCAAAAGACACAGATTGGCTGAATGGATACAAAAACAAGACCCATATATTTGCTGTCTACAAGAGACCCACTTCAGACCTAGAGACACATACAGACTGAAGGTAAGGGGATGGAAAAAGATATTTCATGCAAATGGAACCTAAAAGAAAGTTGGAATAGCAATTCTTATATCAGACAAAATGGACTTTAAAATAAAGACTATTAGAAGAGACAAAGAAGGACACTACATAATGATCAAGGGGTCGATCCAAGAAGAAGATATAACAATTGTAAATATTTATGCACCCAACATAGGAGCACCTCAATACATAAGGCAAATACTAACAGCCATAAAGGGGAAATCAACAGTAACACATTCATAGTAGGGGTCTTTAACACCCCACTTTCACCAATGGACAGATAATCCAAAATGAAAATAAATAAGGAAACACAAGCTTTAAATGATACTTTAAACAAGATGGACTTAATTGATATTTATAGGACATTCCATCCAAAAACAACAGAATACACATTTTTCTCAAGTGCTCATGGAACATTCTCCAGGATAGATCATATCTTGGGTCACAAGTCAAGCCTTGGTAAATTTAAGAACATTGAAATTGTTTCAAGTATCTTTTCTGACCACAATGCTATGAGACTAGATATCAATTACAGGAAAAGAGCTCTAAAAAATACAAACATATGGAGGCTAAACAATACACTACTTAATAACAAGGTGATCACTAAAGAAATCAAAGAGGAAATCAAAAAGTACCTAGAAACAAATGACAATGGAGACATGACAACCCAAAATCTATGGAATGCAGCAAAAGCAGTTCTAAGAGGGAAGTTCATAGCAATACAATCCTAACTTAAAAAACAGGAAACATCTCAAATAAACAACCTAACCTTGCACCTAAAGCAATTAGAGAAAGAAGAACAAAAAAAACCCGAAGTTAGCAGAAGTAAAGAAATCATAAAAATCAGATCAGAAATAAATGAAAAAGAAATGAAGCAAACGATAGCAAAGACCAATAAAATTAAAAGCTGGTTCTTTGTGAAGATAAACAAAATTGATAAACCATTAGCCAGATTCATCAAGAAAAAAAGGGAGAAGACTAAAATCAATAGAATTAGAAATGAAAAAGGAGAAGTAACAACTGACACTGCAGAAATACAAAAGATCATGAGAGATTACTACAAGCAACTCTATGCCAATAAAATGGACAATCTGGAAGAAATGGACAAATTATTAGAAATGCACAACCTGCCAAGACTGAATCAGGAAAAAATAGAAAATATGAACAGACAAATCAGAAGCACTGAAATTGAAACTTTGATTAAAAATTATCCAACAAACAAAAACCCAGGACCAGATGGCTTCACAGGTGAATTCTATCAAACATTTAGAGAAGAGCTAACACCTATCCTTCTCAAACTCTTCCAAAATATAGCAGAGGGAGGAACACTCCCAAACTCATTCTACGAGGCCACCATCACCTTGATACCAAAACCAGACAAGGATGTCACAAAGAAAGACAACTACAGGCCAATACCACTGATGAACATAGATGCAAAAATCCTCAACAAAATACTAGCAAACAGAATCCAACAGCACATTGAAAGGATCATACACCATGAGCAAGTGGGGTTTATTTCAGGAATGCAATGATTCTTCAATATACGCAAAACAATCAATGTGATAAACCATATTAACAAATTGAAGGAGAAAAACCAGATGATCATCTCAATAGATGCACAGAAAGCTTTTGACAAAATTCAACACCCATTTATGATAAAAACCCTCCAGAAAGTAGGCATAGAGGGAACTTTCCTCAACATAATAAAGGCCATATATGACAAACCCACAGCCAACATCGTCCTCAATGGTGAAAAACTTAAAGCATTTCCAGTAAGATCAGGAACAAGACAAGGTTGCCCACTCTCACCACTCTTATTCAACATAGTTTTGGAAGTTTTAGCCACAGCAATCAGAGAAGAAAAGGAAATAAAAGGAATCCAAATTGGAAAAGGAGAAGTAAAGCTGTCACTATTTGCAGATGACATGATACTGTACATAGAGAATCCTAAAGATGCTACCAGAAAACTACTAGAGCTAATCAATGAATTTGGTAAAGTGGCAGGATACAAATTTAATGCACAGAAATCTCTGGCATTCCTATACACTAATGATGAAAAATCTGAAAGTGAAATCAAGAAAACACTCCCATTTACCATTGCAAAGAAAAGAATAAATTATCTAGGAATAAACCTACCTAAGGAGACAAAAGACCTGTATGCAGAAAATTATAAGACACTGATGAAAGAAATTAAAGATGATACAAATAGATGGAGAGATATACCATGTTCTTGGATTGGAAGAATCAACATTGTGAAAATGACTCTACTACCCAAAGCAATCTATGGATTCAATGCAATCCCTATCACACTACCACTGGCATTTTTCACAAAACTAGAACAAAAAATTTCACAATTTGTATGGAAACACAAAAGACCCTGACTAGCCAAAGCAATCTTGAGAACGAAAAACGGAGCTGGAAGAATCAGGCTCCCTGACTTCAGACTATACTACAAAGCTACAGTAATCAAGATAGTATGGTACTGGCACAAAAACAGAAATATAGATCAATGGAACAGGATAGAAAGCCCAGAGATAAACCCACGCACATATGGTCACCTTATCTTTGATAAAGGAGGCAGGAATGTACAGGAGTAAGGAAAGCCTCTTCAATAAGTGGTGCTGGGAAAACTGGACGGGTACATGTACAAGTATGAGATTAGATTACTCCCTAACACCATACAAAAAAATAAGCTAAAAATGGATTAAAGACCTAAATGTAAGGCCAGAAACTATCAAACTCTTAGAGGAAAACATAGGCAGAACACTGTATGACATAAATCACAGCAAGATCCTTTCTGACCCACCTCCCAGAGAAATGGAAATAAAAACAAAAATAAACAAATTGGAGCTAATGAAACTTAAAAGCTTTTGCACAGCAAAGGAAACCATAAACACGACCAAAAGACAACCCTCAGAATGGGAGAACATATTTGCAAATGAAGCAACTGACAAGGATTAATCTCCAAAATTTATAAGCAGCTTATGCAGCTCAATAAGAAAAAAAAAACAACCTAATCCAAAAATGGGCAGAAGACCTAAATAGACATTTCTCCAAAGAAGATATACAGACTGCCAACAAACACATTAAAGAATGCTCAACTTTATTAAGCAGTAGAGAAATGCAAATCAAAACTACAATGAGATATCATCTCACACCTGTCAGAATGGCCATCATCAAAAAATCTAGAAACAATAAATGCTGGAGAGGATGTGGAGAAAAGGGAACCCTCTTGCACTGTTCGTGGGAATGTAAATTGTTACAACCACTGTGGAGAACAGTATGGAGGTTCCTCCAAAAACTACAAATAGAACTACCATATGACCCAGCAATCCCACTACTGGGCCTGTACCCTGAGAAAACCATAATTCAAAAAGAGTCATGTACCAAAATATTCATTGCAGCTCTATTTATAGTAGCCCAGAGATGGAAACAACCTAAGTGTCCATCATCGGATGAATGGATAAAGAAGATGTGGCACATATATACAATGGAATATTACTCAGCCATAAAAAGAAACGAAATTGAGCTCTTTGTAATGAGGTGGATATACCTAGAGTCTGTCATACAGAGTGCAGTAAGTCAGAAAGAGAAAGACAAATACCGTATGCTAACACATATATATGGAATTTAAGAAAAAAAAATGTCATGAAGAACATAGGGGTAAGACAGGAATAAAAACACACACCTACTAGAGAATGGACTTGAGGATATGGGGAGGGGGAAGGGTAAGCTGTGACAGAGTGAGAGAGAGACATGGATATATATACACTACCAAACGTAAGGTAGATAGCTAGTGGGAAGCAGCCGCATAGCACAGGGAGATCAGCTCGGTGCTTTGTGACCGCCTGGAAGAGTGGGATAGGGAGGGTGGGAGGGAGTGAGACATCATAGGGAAGAGATATGGGAACATATGTATATGTATAACTGACTCACTTTGTTATAAAGCAGAAACTAACATGACATTGTAAAGCAATTATACTCCAATAAAGATGTAAAAAAAATTTTTAAAAACTGGGTACAATAAAATAAGGTATTCCTATAATGAGGTTTAAGTTTTACATGGTATCAGATAAAACTGTCAGCACTACCAGTCATGAAAATACTGAAGAAGCTACAAAGTAAAAAGAAGAAGTATAGAATTTTAGCTTAGCTGTGTAAAATTATAATCATCTGTTGTTCATTCAGGCTTAATTACCATGTAGCACAACAGCAATTATGCATATCATTAAATAGATGCTAAATTAATTATGTACATTTTATTTGATGAAAGCAGTAAAACGTGGTTTGCAGTATGTTCAGTCTTTATAGTTTGTGGCTTGTGTAACATAATAATTTACTCAGAGTTAAAAAATATTAGTAGATGTGTTGATTATGAAGCTTTATAATATTGTGTTGGCTGATCAATTTTATGACCTTATATAAACAGTGGAAATGCAGCTGTTAATCTGGTTATATGTAACATACTCTGACAAAATATTTCACAGGAAGAATCTTCCTTAATAGCAGAATTGTTGTCTGGCAATTATCTTTGGTATGTTTTTTTTAATTTATTTTTGGCTGCATTGGGTCTTTGTTGCTGTTCACAGGCTTTCTCTAGTTGCGTCGAGCAGGGTCTACTCTTCGTTGCAGTGTGTGAGCTTCTTATTGCAGTGGCTTCTCTTGCTGTGGAGCATGGGATGTAGGCGTGAGGGCTTCAGTGGTTCTGGCACATGGGCTCAGTAGTTGTGGCTCGTGGGCTCTAGAGCACAGGCTCAGTAGTTCTGGTACAAGGGTTTAGTTGCTCTATGGCATGTGGGATCTTCCCAGACCAGGGATCAAACCCATGTCCCCTGCAATGGCAGGCAGATCCTTAACCACTGTGCCAGCAGGGAAGTTTCTGGCAATTATCTCTGAACGTCAGCTTTTAACATGACTAACATTTTCTGATACCACTGAAAATATTGAATTTATTTTATCTAGGTAAAAAGCCTAGAAAAATAAAACTAAGCTAAGTTTAGCTAATACTATCTGAAAGTTGGGTATCATTTTTGCTATATATACTTCTGTATTAAAATTCCTGTTTTGGCAGAAGAAAGAAGACCTACAATCCTGCAGCTTGTGGAACAAAAACCACCTTCACAGAAAGATAGACACAATGAAAAGGCAGAGAGCTATGTACCAGATGAAGGAACAAGATAAACCCCCAGAAAAACAACTAAATGAAGTGGAGATAGGCAACCTTCCAGAAAAACAATTCAGAATAATGATAGTGAAGATGATCCAGGACCTTGGAAAAAGAATGGAGGCAAAGATTGAGAAGATGCAAGAAATGTTTAACCATGACCTAGAAGAATTTAAAAACAAACAGAGATAAACAATACAATAACTGAAATGAAAAATACACTAGAAGGAATCAATAGCAGAATAACCGATAACTGAAATGAAATATACAATAACTGAAATGAAAATAACTGAATAACTGAAATGAAATAACTGAATATGAATAACTGAAATGAAAAATAATAACTGAAATGAAAAATACACTAGAAGGAATCAATAGCAGAATAACCGAGGCAGAAGAACGGGTAAGAGACCTGAAAGACAGAATGGCAGAATTCATTGTTGCAGAACAGAATAAAGAGAAAAGAATGAAAAGAAATAAAGACAGCCTAAAAGACCTCTGGGACAACATTAAACACAACAACATTCGCATTATAGGGGTCCCAGAAGAAGAGAGAGAGAAAAGACTCGAGAAAATACTTGAAGAGATTATAGTCGAAAATTTCCCTAACATGGGAATGGAAATAGCAACCCAAGTCCAGGACGTGCAGAAACTCCCATACAGGATAAACCCAAGGAGACACATGCCGAGACACATAGTAATAAAATTGGAAAAACTTAAAGGCAAAGAAAAATTATTGAAGGTAGCAAGAGAAAAATGACAAATAGCATACAAGGGAACTCCCATAAGGTTAATGCTGATTTCTCAGCAGAAACTCTACAAGCCAGAATGGAGTGGCATGACCTATTTAAAGTGATGAAAGGGAAGAATCTGCAACCAAGATTACTCTACCCAGCAAGGATCTCATTCAGATTCGATGGAGAAATCAAAAGCTTTACAGACAAGCAAAAGTTAAGAGAATTCAGCACCACCAAACCAGCTCTACAACAAATGCTAAAGGAACTTCTCTAAGTAGGAGACACAAGAGAAGAAAAGGACCTACAAAAACAAACCCAAAACCATTAAGAAAATGCTAATAGGAACATACATATCAATAATTACCTTAAACATGAATGGATTAAATGCTCCAACCAAAAGACCCAGGCTTGCTGAATGGATACAGAAACAAGACCCATATATATAATGTCTACAAGAGACCCACTTCAGACCTAGGGACACATATAGACTAAAAGTGAAGGGATGAAAAAAGATATTCCATGCAAATGTAAATCAAAAGAAAGCTGGAGTAGCAATATTCATATCACATAAAATAGACTTTAAAATAAAGAATGTTATAAGAGACAAGGAAGGACACTACATAATGATCAAGGGATCCATCCAAGAAGAAGATATAACAATTATAAATATATATGCACCCAACTTAGGAGCACCTCAATACATAAGGCAACTGCTAACAGCTATAAAATAGGAAATTGACAGTAACACAATAATAGTGGGGGATTTTGACACCTCACTTACACCAATGGACAGATCATCCAAAACGAAAATAAATAAGGAAACAAACTTTAAATGACACAATAGACCAGATAGATTTAATTGATATTTACAGGACATTCCATTCAAAAACAACAGATTACACTTTCTTCTCAAGTGTGCACGGAACATCCTCCAGGATAGATCATATCTTGGGTCACAAATCAAACCTCAGTAAATTTAAGAAAATTGAAATCATCTTTTCTGACCACAAAGGTATGAGATTAGAAATCAATTACAGGGAAAAAAAACATAAAAACACAAACACATGGAGGCTAAACAATACGTTACTAAATAACCAAGAGATCACTAAAGAAATCATAGAGGAAACCAAAAAATACCTAGAGACAAATGACAATGAAAACACTATGATCCAAAACCTATGGGATGCAGCAAAAGCAGTTCTAAGAGGGAAGTTTATAGCAATACAATCCTACCTCAAGAAACAAGAAACATCTCAAATTAACAAACTACCACTACAACTAAAGCAATTAGAGAAAGAAGAACAACAACAACAACAAAAACCCGAATTTAACAAAAGGAAAGAAATCATAAACATCATATCAGAAATAAATGAAAAAGAAATGAAGGAAACAATAACAAACATCATTAAAAGTAAAGGCTGGTTCTTTGAGAAGATAAACAAAATTAATAAACCATTAGTGAGACTCATCAAGGAAAATAGGGGAGAAGACTCAAATCAATAAAATTAGAAATGAAAAAGAAGAAGTTGCAACAGACACTGCAGAAATACAAAGCATCCTAAGCGACTACTACAGGCAACTCTATGTCAATGAAATGGACAACCTGGAAGAAATGGACAAATTCTTAGAAAGGTATGACCTTCCAAGGCTGAATCAGGAAGAAATAGAAAATATGAACAGACCAATCACAAGGAATGAAGTTGAAACTGTGATTAAAATTCTCCCAACAAACAAAACTCCACGACCAGATAGCTTCACAGTGAATTCTATCAAACATTTAAAGAAGAGCTAACACCCATCCTACTCAAACTCTTCCAAAACATTGCAGAGGAAGGAACACTCTCAAACTCATTTTATGAGGCCACCATCACCTTGATACCAAAACCAGACAAAGATACTACAAAAAAAAATTGTAGACCAATATCACTGGTGAATATAGATGAAAAATCCTCAACCAAATACTAGCAAACAGAATCCAACAATGCATTAAAAGGGTCATACACCATGATCAAGTGGGATTTATCCTAGGGATGCAAGAATACTTCAATATATGCAAATCAATCAATGTGATAAACCATATTAACAAATTGAAGGAGAAAAACCGTATGATCATCTCAATAGATGCAGAAAAATCTTTTGACAAAATCAACACCTATTTATGATAAAAACTCTCCAGAAAGTGGGCATAGACAGAACCTATCTCAACATAATAAAGGCCATATATGACAAACCCACAGCAAACATCATTCTCAGTGGTGAAAAACTGAAAGCATTTCCTCTAAGATCAGGAACAAGACAAGGATGTCCACTCTTACCATATTATTCAACATAGTTTTGGAGTCCTAGCCACAGCAATCAGAGAAGAAAAAGAAATAAAGGAATAAAAATTGGAAAAGAAGAAGTAACACTGTGACTGTTTGCAGATGACATTATACTATACATAGAGAATCCTAAAGATGCCACCAGAATGCTACTAGAGCTAATCAATGAATTTGGTAAAGTTGCAGGATACAAAATTAATGCACAGAAATCTCTTGCATTCCTATACACTAATGATAAAAAATCTGAAAGAGAAATTAAGGAAACACTCCCATTTACCATTGCAACAAAAAAATAAAATACCTAGGAATAAACCTACCTAAGGAGACAAAAGACCTGTATGCAGAAAACTATGACACTGATGAAAGTAATTAAAGATGATACAAATCGATAGAGAGATATACCATGTTCTTGGATTGGAAGAATCAATATCGTGAAAATGACTAAACTACCCAAAGCAATCTGCAGATTTAATGCAATCCCTATCAAATTACCAATGGCATTTTGTACAGAACTAGAACAAAAATCTTAAAATTTGTACAGAGACACAAAAGACCGTGTTAGCCAAAGTAGTCTTGAGGGAAAAAAACGGAGCTGGAGGAATCAGACTCCCGTCTTCAGACTATACTACAAAGCTACAGTAATCAAGACAATATGGTAGTGGCACAAAAACAGAAATATAGATTAATGGAATAGGATAGAAGCCCAGAGATAAACCCACACACATATGGTCAACTAATCTATGACAAAGGAGGCAAGGGTATACAATGGAGAATAGACAGCCTCTTCAATAAGTGGTGCTGGGAAAACTGGATAGCTACATGTAAAAGAATGAAATTAGAACACTCCCTAACACCATACACAAAAATAAACTCAAAAGGGATTAGAGACCTAAATGTAAGACCAGACACTATGAAACTCTTAGAGGAAAACTTAGGAAGAGCACTCTTTGACATAAATCACAGCAAGATCTGTTTTGATCCACCTCCTAGAGTAATCAAAATAAAAATAAACAAATGGGACCTAATGAAACTTAAAAGATCCTGCACAGCAAAATAAACTTCAAACAAGACAAAAAGACAACCCTCAGAATGGGAGAAAGTATTTGCAAATGAATCAACGGACAAAGGATTAATCTCCAAAATATATAAATAGCTCATGCAGCTCATTATTAAAAAAACAAACAACCTAATCCAAAAACGGGCAGAAGACCTAAACAGACAGTTCTCCGAAGACATACAAATGGCCAGGAAGCACATGAACGCTGCTCAACATTACTAATTATTAGAGAAATGCAAATCAAAACTACAATGAGGTATCACCTCACACCAGTTAGAATGGGCATCATCAGAAAATCTACAAACAACAAATGCTGGAGAAGGTGTGGAGAAAAGGGAATCCTCTTGCATTGTTGGTGGGAATGTAAACTGATACAGCCACTATGGAGAACAGTATGGAGGTTCCTTAAAAAAACAAAAATAGAATTACCATATGACCCAGCAATCCCACTACTGGGCATATATCCAGAGAAAACCATAATTCTAAAAGACACATGCACCCCATAGTTCATTGTAGCACTATTTACAATAGCCAGGTCATGGAAACAATCTAAATGCCCATCAACAGACAAATGGATAAAGAAGATGTGGTACATATATATAATGGAATATTACTCAGCCATAAAATAAGAACGAAATTGGGTCTTTTATAGAGACATGGATGAATCCAGAGACTGTCATACAGAGTGAAGTAAGTCAGAAAGGGAAAAACAAATATCGTATATCAATGCGTATATATGGAATCAGAAATATGGTACAGATGAACCTGTTTGCAGGGCAGAAATTGAGACACAGTTGTACAGAACAAACGTATGGACACCAAGGGGGAAAGTGGTTGCGGGGGTGGTGGTGGTGGGATGAATTGGGAGATTGGGATTGACATGTATACATTAATATGTATAAAATGGATAACTAATAAGAACCTGCTGTACAAAAAAATAAATTCTTGTTTTAATTTTATAATAGAATATTGTAGAACTGACGTATCTGTGATATTTTCATCAGTTGAATGAGGTATTGCAATATAATGGTTAAACTCTTGAGCCCTGGGGAGATTTCTGAGCCTAAAGCTTAGTTCTTATCCTTCATACTATGTGACTGCCATATGTGTGAACTTCGGTTTCCTCATCAATAATATGCAGATTAATAATAGTACCAAATAGTGCCTATTGCATGAGGTCTCTGGGAAGACTGCATGAAATAGTCCATTTAATGCACTCAGTCCTTTCGCTGACATATGGTAAGTGATCATTAAATGTGACTAACTATTACTGAGTGCTTTGATTTTTCTAATTTTTCTTATCTTTTTTAGGTCTGTCTGACATTTTACAAATTCCATTAAAGGGAAAACTAAATTACAAACTGATCAATTGACAGGTGCTCTTATAAAACTCCTAAAAATACAGCTGCTTAAAATATTTAAAAAAAAAAACACTTTGTTGAATAAAACTGGCCATTGTAAAGCTAGCACAAATTCTACTACCTGCTGCTCAAGCCCCAAATGAATCCTCTGACAGATTCCTGGTGCCACACTAGTGAAAAGCCTTGAGAAAAGCAATGGGGAGGAAGGATGGTTAAGGAACCACCGGAGAACATGCTTTAAAGGAAGGTTAACAGCACATAGGGCATGCTGGTAAAAGACTGTTGAGAGAAGTAATACATGTCATTAATTAATTATTTTGAGCCTCAATTTTATCATCTGTAAATGGAAAGTTTTAACCTAAAATGATTAATAAGATCTCTTCTTCGTCTCTAAAGTTCTAAGAGTCTCAGAAAAACTTAAATGTCTATGATCTAAAATAGGGAAAAGAGTTGTTCTAGACTATTCCAGAGAACAAAATCAGAAGTAATTCATGGAAGTTAGAGGGGGGAAATTTTTATTATATTTTAAAGTAGAAATTTCGGATAACTAAAACAGAAAATAGAGCTAGATAATCAAATATTAGGGATCTTTTTTTTTTTTTTTTTTTTTTTGCGGTACGCGGGCCTCTCACTGTTGTGACCTCTCCCGTTGTGGAGCACAGGCTCCAGATGCGCAGGCTCAGCGGCCGTGGTTCATGGGCCCAGCCACTCCGTGGCATGTGGGATCTTCCCAGACCGGGGCACGAACCAGTGTCCCCTGCATCGGCAGGCGGACTCTCAACCACTGCACCACAAGGGAAGTCCTAGGGATCTTTAAACACATGAGCAGTGGTTAAAGTAGGAATTGGAAAAGTGAGTTCTATCATCACATCCAGCTTCTACCATATGTATTCATGTTAAAGAAAGAATTGCTAACATTATGTATAAATTTACTTGAAATCAGAGGTTCTCTACCTGAGATCTATGGACCCCAAGTATAGGGCTTCAAAGGATAAACCTTGAAATTATATATAAAAAAAATTGTGCACATGTGCATTTATCCGGGGAGGAATATCCTTCATTTTCATCAGATTCTCTGATTTAAATAATACTTTCTTTGATGTACAAAAAGCTAGAAGATAAAGCCAGTATATGAAATAAGATATTTCTTTAAAGGGTTTTATTAAAAAACATTTATCTGCAGGCATTTTTTTTACTAAATGCTTTGTGACAGAGCCTATTTTAAATGAATTTGTAGATTAGATTTGAAAAACGACCAAGTGAATGTAGTGATTAAATATCTAACAACTTTTAAAATCATATCTGATAAACCAAGATAGATGAAAATATTTCTGTCACCTGGTTATCTCATCATGTTTGACTTTCTTATCTTGTTTTGGTATGCACTATAAAAAAAGATTTAGATAATTATTCCTGAATCCTTATTTTCAGCTCTAAGTATGATAAGTCTTTTTAGCCTCCTAGTAATAAAAATATAGTTAGAAAAATTCTGATTTTGAACTAATATTGCCAAAAGAAAGCAAAACACCAATATGACAATATTCTTTCTTGCAATGTATGTATGTATGTGTGTGTGCATAATATGAGAAATAGAGATGTGCTACCTATTTGTTAAATTACCTGAGAGCATGTACTTGTCTACCTATTTAAAAGAGCAAGAATAGGCCTGAAGGAATGTTAGGCAAAGAGGCCAACCTTCCTTGATATTCCATTTAATTTGAATATCATTGGCAATGCAAAATAAAGACAGTACTGCCAAAGTCAATATCCCAGATCTCTATGTCTGTGCAGCAGCTTTCTCTGTGCTAATAGTGTTTATGCCATCTGTCTGTTTTCAATTAAAGTCCATTTCTGATTCAATGACCAGATGTTCCACATTGTGGGGCCGTTTTGTTACCCTCTCCCTATGCCTCAAAATTAGTGTGTTTACTTCAGTGTTGATGCTGTTTACTTTTTCTTTTTTCTTTCTTTTTGCATTTCAGATATCATAATCAACTATCTCTTTCATTTTTTGTAGGTCATGAAATAGATTTTCTATTTCCTCCTTTAGATTTTATTGCCTACAAAGTCAGTCTTCTGAATGTGTTCATATATCTAATTTTAGTTAATGAGTTTTCATTCACAATACCTGTTTATCTGATTTTTCATATAATAGCTATATGAATAAAATTTTCAAACTTAAAAATTCTGCATAAGTAATACATTTTAAATGAAAATCACTAAATCTGTAATTCTTCAAGGAAGGTCAAAATACTGTATCAATCACTGTTTTTTCTGTGTTTTGTTACTTTTAAATATTTTCTGAATTCTATCCATAAACCTTGTATATTTCCAATCCTAACTCCTTGAAAAATCAACTTTGATCATCTTTAGGTAATAAAATAAAACCCCAAAATTTTAAAGTTTAGATTACATTATGATCTCATTTTCTCCTCAGATTTTATTGAATTTTCTAATACTGAAGGAAATTTTTCAAAACTGTGCTTGATGATGGGTTTTGGGTGTTATTATTCTCAAAGCCTCGGCATGCTGCCATTTCATGAAGGATAGATATATAACAGCTGTAGTTTTTTATCTTCTATTTTGTCATTGGCATCAGAGAAAAAGTTGGAACTTCTTTGGAAATGTCCCTGTGCTTGGAATATAATCATGGGCAATTTGAATATCCTTTCTGGCATAAGGGTCAGGTTCTAATCTTATCTCATATCTATAGAGGTCTGGCTCTAGAAAAGGCAATGTTTTGGTAAAGAAGCAAAAATAATAATATTTTAGGATGTAAAACAAGGAAGAGATAATAACAACCTTTAACATATACCCCTATAACATATGCCTGCCTACTACAGTAGTGGCTGCCTTGGTTAAGTTACTTTAGAGCAGAGCTTTTGACTAGAATAAAACCATGGATTTCAATTTCTCATTTAATTTCTCACATCATACACAGAACCATGTATTTGAATTTTTTTAAACCTTGGTATGAAGAAAAAAATGCATATTTTGTTATCAGAGTTCATTTAGTTCCCTATTCTAGGCTTTTGTTCTCCCTCAGGGGACTCTCAGCTCCTCTAACACCCATATCCAGTGGTACCAGATTCTCCTCTGGAGTTTCCATATATCCAAATTCTTTCCACTTTAAAGGTCAGGATTAAATGTTAGGTCCTCCAAGGAACCTTATGAGCTGTTTCAGCTGAGGAATTGCTGCCTCTTCTGTACTCTTCATACATTTCTTGTGGCAGTGTACACCTAATATGATGGAATATATTGGTACATAGCTTACCTCTTTTATGTATTTTAAATCCCATGTGGGGGACAAAGTTTATCTCTGTGCTTTCCCATAACATCTATTACAATTTCAAGAATCCTTTGTGAATTGAAATGATGGATTAATTGCTCAATCTGTGCTTAGCTGAGTTTCCTTGTGCTCTGAACTCTCTCCACAGATAATACTCAACTATTTCTGATTGAATCATTCGGGTCTTGCTATGTTACAGAAATTAGTCTAATAAAATAATTCATGACAAAGTGTGAATAGCTATAAATTTTTCCTTTCTTAAATAGGCATTTTCATTTTAACTCAATCTTGATTTCATTAAACCTAAAATATTGAAAGAAAAGGATTTCCAAGTCCAAAAATAAGGTCAATAGGAGAGACTTTGGCATTAAAAGATGACACCCTATCTCATAATGTTGCTTACTTTCCTTCAGGTAAAGCTGCTACTATTTATTTTAAATCAAACTATACTTTAAATACTGTACGACTATTTACACAAAGACTATTAAAGTCTGCTTTAGATGATACCATTAAATTTCATTACAAACATTAATTAATGATTTTCAAACTTTAGCATATATAAAATAACTCACCCTTAGTTTTTTAAATACAGATTTCTATGCCCCATCCCCAGAGACTTAATTTTATAGGTATGAGTTTCAGGAATCTCAGTTTTCACAAAGACCCAGTTGAGTCTGATACTGGTAGTCAGAGGATTATCCAGGGAGAAATGATGCTTTAGATGACCTAAAGATGATGCCCTTGACATTAAAATTTATTGCCCAAGAACAGTGATTAACACATTTTTATGTTCTTCAGTGACTTTATTTTTTAGTTCATCCCATTCCATAAAATATGAATATAATGTGCTGTAAAATTTTGATGCAGAAAGGATAGAAAAGAGAAGCTGAAATTTTAAGGATGAAAACATGGAGATTTAAAAAGTATGCATTTACCCACATTTTATACAAATTTTATAATTAAGAGTAAAACATAAAAGTTATTAAGAATATACATTGCAATAAAGGCATAAGCATATATTTTAAATTCACTTATTTATATGTCTAGTAAATGATGTTTTTCAAAATGAAAAGGGAAATAATATTGAATCTCATCACTGGGGATTTTTTATTAATTTTTTTGTTCCCTTTATGCGATGTCAAATCATAGATTTGAAGAACTCAGTGAGATAGTTTTCAACAATGCTATGGTGAATCTTAGAGGCATTCTTTTTCAAATTCACAGGGAAAAACTAGCATAGTGCCCTATGACTCACGAAATTTTGAGTGAATGAATGAACAAATGAATTTTTCCAAAAGTCTCATTTCAATTGTATCAACTATTGTTACATTCTCTAATCTTAAGTGCAGAGATTAAAACTCCCACTCTTGCCCATATCTTACTTCAATTTCATGGATCATGGGTAAAAATAAGAAAGATGGGAATATCTTGAAAGTCAAAATTATCTTTCTTTTTATAGTTCTTTCATTTCACATCAATTCATAGAGAAAATTCTTATCAATGCTCCACTATGTGCTAGGCATGTCTTTGGAACTGGAGCGAAAGTGACAGAGAAGATAAATAATATTTTGGTTCTCAAAGAAATTAAATTCTCATTAGAGAAATAGAGAACTAAATAAATTCTAGATAAGGAAGAAGGGAATTGACAGTGAAAGCTATGCAGATAATTAAGAAACATATAGCTGAGATCCAAAGGGAGTCCGGACATTACTCTTGATTTGGCTGGTAAAGGGAGGTAGTGCTGAGATATCAATGTCCAGGTAGTCAACCATGGTGTGACCAAAAGCAGAGCACCTTAGAGAGGATAGCCTGAAAAAATACTCAGAGTTAGATTGTTCTGTTCTGTTAGAAAAATAAAAGGAGTTAGAGTGATTAAGCATAGTGGATGAGGGGAGGAAACATGTGAAACAAGGTCAGGAGATAAGTAGAAGCCAGGTTAAATAGAACTTGTAAAACAGGATAAGAAGTTTGAACTTTGTTCTATGACCAATGGAAGTTACTGAGAATTTGGGTTTAAAGCAAAAGAGTGGCACGACCTAATTTACATTTTAAATAAATTCTGCTAGCTGCTCCTCAAAGAAGCAGTTGATAAGAGGACAACCTGAAAGGCAAATTAGGGGACTACTAAAGAAAGGCAATGATGGCTTTGACTATGGTGGTAATTCCAAGATTAAATAAAATGGACTAATTTAGAATCTATATAAACAAATTTAGCATATACTTTCAATTAAATAAACCACATACTTTTGATAAAGCAGATACGACCTGATATGTATGGTGAGAGAGAGACATATAAATCATGACTTTAGACCAGCACTATTCAATAAAATTTTCTGCCATGATGGAAATGTTCTATATCTGTACTGTCTAATATGGTAGCCACTAGCCATATGTGGCTATTGAGCACTCAAAATGTGACTACTGCAACTGAGAAATGTAATTTTTTGTTTTGCTTAATTTTAATTAATTTGAATTTAAATAACCGCATGCCAGTGGTGGCTACTATACTGGATAGCACAGCTCTAGAAGCTTGGCTGGAACAAATGAGTGAATGGTAGTGCCATTTACAGAAATGAGCAAGAGTAAGGGAAAAGTAGACTTGGAATAAAAATCAAGAGTTCTATTTGGATCACGTTAAGTTTGATATGCCTAGTGGTTATCCATGTGGATATATCAAGTAGCAGGCAGAGTATGTGAATCTGGAGTCCCTGGGAAGATCAGGGATATAGCTATATATTTGAGAATTATCAACACACAGATATCATTTATACCCATGAAACTCAATGGAGTCACCTAGAGAGAGTGTATAAAAAGATTTCAATGACAAAGGGCAGCATTCTAACATGCGATAGTCAAATAAAATAGAATCCAGCATAAAACACTGAGAAAGGAAAGTCAGTCTCATCAGGTACACATTGAAATACAGCCAAACAGGGCCAAGGACCCTGCTCTTCAAGAAGTGTCATTCTTTCCACACCAGTTTTGGAAAGCACCCTCGCCCTTGTAATGCAAGCAGGACCACAATGGGGCCCAGGGTGAAAAAAAGCCTTAGCTTGATAGGCTTTAAGGTTATGGGGCAATGAATGGATTTTGCTAGGAATTTGGACCTGAAGCTGTTGCTAAAATAAAGTGTAATATTAATTTTTCATAGCTCATTCTCAAACCATGATGCAGAAACATCCATGGTTCCAGAAACAAGAAGCAGCTGGAAGATGATTTAAAACCTTCCCATTTCCCTTTCAGAAATAGCTAACTATAAATTTCTCTTAATAATAATTATGAACATAGAGTATATTTTTCTTAACAAAAACTTTGTATTACTCTTTCAAGAACAGATCCTCTAAAGGTAAACATCAAAAACCTCTGAGTTTGTGTCACACCTTAAAGTTTCAGGAGGACCAGCTGTACACCAAGATTTGTACCACATATAAAGAAGATAATGCAGGATTTTATCAGATATAAAGAAGTTATAAGGCCTTTTAAAAAATTAAAGAGAAGTAGAAAAAAAATTTTAAGCAACAGAAAATAGCTTTATCTTTCTCACATAGGTTTTTCCTAGAATTTTGTCTGAATTCTTTTTAAAGTAATTCTCTTTGAAGTAAATCCCTAGGTTTAATATGGGATAGTTGTGGGATTCACAACTGTATGATATTGTTTGAGCTTGATAGAAAAGAGATATTTTTCATTCTGAGGACTTATGTATTTACTTCTATCTTCAGAAAAAATAAAAATAATATCAGTAGCAAAGGAAGATAGACTGAAAACTGCTACCACAGACTGATGAACTACATAAATATCACTCTATTATGATAAACTATCATTTGAACATACACAGAATTTTTTTTCTAGGATCATAATGAGCATTTCATAGTACATTCAGGAGTTGTTGCTCATTTTGATGTCTCTATAAAATAAATAGCAAATTCAGATCACATTTAGAGGAAAGATACATATTGCTATCCTTTATTTAGCAAACCACCTGTTTTGTTTTCTGTGAGAAGTGGCCAGTCATATCGCTTCCATGCTACATATAGGAAATATATATACAGACATACATATACACACATACATACATATACACATGTACATACATATATTTATAAAATAATAGTACTTATAAATATATAGATAAAAATAAAAAGATAGGTAAGGTAGATAAATATTTAATTTCAATTTTTAACTATCTAAGCTTACCAGACACTGAAAGTGAAAGTGTGGAGATGTTCTTATGGTCTATACAACAGTGAGCATGAAAAGATTAAATAGTAAAACTTCAAGATGCTACAGCCAGAAGGCATGTTTAATTCTATAATGCAGGACATACCTTTCTATGACTCTGTCTAATAGGATTATTTTATACCTCTGATTCAAATTGGAAGTCATTCTCTACCCACAAAATGAATAAAATGAAAAACACCTGACTAGGACAACAGAACCAATTGATCAAATAATGCACAGACGGATTAAAAGAAGTCAATGTAAGACAGAGGTATAATAGGCTTTTGCCCAGATGCAGAAATGCAAATCAGACTATAATCAAGAGATGGAGAAAAGTGATAGCCCCAAGACAAAGGTAGTGAAGCCATGTGATAATGAACAGGTATTCTTCACAATTTCAGGAAGAAGCAAAATGTCATTAAAATGCTGTTGATTTAGACTTGAATTTAAAATCTAAATTGTAAGTAGTTACAAACAAGGAAGCTTCTTTTACTGTTATAATAATGTCAGCCCAGTGGTCTAACATAGCAAGAGACACAGAAATGGACACCTAGAACTTGACTACAAAGAGAAAAGACAAACTTTTTATTTGCCCACATCTGATTGATTATGAGTATTTCCACTTCTCTGATGATAAAGAATAGAAATTCTAGAATTAAAACTCAATGAATATTATTTGGAGTTGGTTACTTGTGTAATTAAAAGAATTAAATAATAAAGTTGTGTTATTATAATGTCTGGTTTAATTATAGATAATATTGTGATAATGACTTTGATCACACATCTTTAATTCTTTATGGAAAAAGGCTACAAATAGATACACAGATATATTATAAGTCTTTTTATTGCACAAGAGTTGCCATCATAGTGTGTAAGTAAATCAAAAGAGTTTGTTTCATTACAGGTTGAATTAAAACAATATGAAAAAGAATATATATATATATATATACACACACACACATATATACATATGTATAACTGAATCACTTTGCTGTACACTTGAAACATTGTAAATCAACTATACTTTAATTTTAAAAAGAAGATCAAAAGGAAATAAAAGGATGAGAAGGCAAAAAAAAGAGTTCACTTCAGTAGCAAATCTTAAAAATATAGGATGTGGATACATAAAGATAATAAATAGATGAAAAACACTGTATATTATATTTTGACTTAAAACATAAACATCCATTCACCAGTTTGATATTGGCCAGAGATAAATTGGAATATTGACAAGTCTTGGTTGTTTGCGTAAACCATCTCTAATGCATCATCTCCAATTTCCAGTGTCAATGTCTTTAAAGTAAAAATAGAACTTAGACACATTTTTAAAGCAATATGAGTGTCAGACCTTTCCAATTTTTACTGTTTCTTCAGTCTTTTAAAATCATCACATAATTTTTAGTCATTTACATATATCAAGTCTTTCCAAAGCCTTCATTTTAGATTTCATTGCAATAGCTTTTTCCTTAGATATTTCATCACTTTATATTATAGTTATTTAAACTTTTGCGGTTGCAGCAAGTCTTCAATCCAAGGTAGAAATAAATATTCCATGGCAAAATAGAGCATATCCTATGAGCAATACATTTTCAGCATGCCAAGGGCATTAGATAGAATATGTTATATGGAAAACTTAATTCATCTGTTAAAATGATTAAAAAGAGGTTTATTAAGAGATCTACTACAGATAATTAATTAATTGATGGATGACTATATAAATGTATACATTAATATAGACAAGAATCTAATGTAAGGAATAGGTAGAAAAGAAAAATGTCACATCTTAAAAAATTGTCAAGAATTTCTAAATTAGAAAACAAGATTGGGATTCAGTTTTTTCAATATTTTTTTAAAGAGCAGGAAAATATAGTTTCTACAGTTGTTTATAACTCATACAATTATATGGGAAAAAATGTAGGAAAAAGAAGAATCAGTTTATTTCTGAAATCCACATGTATTCTCTCACTTCATATTGTTAATTTGCAGTAATAAGAAAAACAAACAAACTATTAGTATTCTTTGTAGTAAAATTGCTACTTAGAATCTGTGGTCTTCATGTGGTTGTTCTTTCTTTCTAAGCAAGATACAAAGTATAACATCCATCTGTGGTTGGTTTAACATTTTTGAGGTCAATCGTGGCAATGTTCACTTGTTTTACATAGAGATCAATTTCTCTGAACTGAAGAGAGTCCGTAGAACAAGTTCACCCACCTGGTAAGAAACTATTATTAGACAAATCCAGCCCCAGGAATCCGTAAACAGGAAAAAGCCATGGAATATTGGATATCAAGATTAGCTAATAATTTTTTTTTACTCAAACTGCTACTTAGAATACAGACAGGGTATAGATTAAAAGTAGCAGTTAATTAATTAATCCGTTAATCAATAAGCATTACAAACCTGTCCCAAGTTCAGATAAACGCATATCTAGATATTTTCCTTTATTATTTACTTAGGGTAGTGAGAGAAATGGGGTTAATCATTTATATCATTAAAGTGTCTAGTTTACAACAGACAAAATTAAAGTCCTTATTCTGGTCCAAATGTGATGGGCTACAGAGTGAAGAAAACATATGCTAAATTGATGATTAATATTTGTTTCAATTTTAGCAGTTTAACTTACTTCACATTGGACGAGCCCAGCATAAAGAAAGCCAAAGTCTGTTTATTTCTAATCCATAAATTTTGCATAGCTCTCACTTTCTTATTCATACATTTACCCCTCCAACCTCTTTATGTAAAAATCCAAGATAGGATGCTACAGGCTGAAGCATGGACAGTGCACCTGCTTCAACAGCACATGTTATTAAAATAAGAACAGTAACAAGAGGTCCCAGTTGGAACCATGACTGGTGCTCAAAGGCTCTGACCAAGGTCTGCCAACACCCCACCACAAATTGTCACATATCTAGATGTGTGTGTCACCTTCCCCATAGACTAGTAAGATTTTAGTCACAAATCTGGGAAGGCACTCTCCCTTTCCCAAAGGATTACTAGGTTTTTGTCTTGAAAGGAAAGAACCCTTAAAAAGCTGGACTTTAGATCAAGAACAAAGGCTTAGCCAAGTCAAAGGCAAAGAAAACCTTTATAAAACTGCCTGCTGTAAGTTAGGGCTGAGCCCATCTTTATCCACCATGAACTCTCAAACTGTGATATCATTTTCATGTCTACCAAAAGGGCTATGGCTCCTGGGCTTGCTTACATCTGCTGCCTACCTTTCAACCTAAGTCTTCCTACTGACTGTGCCTGTAACGCCTTTACACATCTGGGTCCACCTCACTATTTATTGTCTTCATGTTTCCAGTTTTCCTGTGAAGTAGGTATAGCCATTAAAAATAAAGAAGCCCTAAACTATAAGACATTGAGAAATTTAAGTTGTTAAAGAGAGCCAGTCTTTATATTTTACCTTGTAAATTACAATAGTAGATAACATCTACACTGAAGTTCATCCTCAAACGTATCAAAATCTTCATCCTCAACCACATCAAAATTATGCACTGAACTAGTGCAAATTAGAAGATTCAAAAAAGAGGGTGGAAATTTGAGGGTGTTATCAGCATACAGCAGCCAGTATCATGAAATAAACATCCTAACATCCTATAGATGTATATATAAAACATGTGATATACAATACGTGTTTTATTTATATATATAGGTATATATTTTATATATACATTGTGTATATATACATAATCATAGATATGTGTATACATACATACAATCTTACATGTATATACATATATATATATATATATATATATATATATACATAATGAGTTGGCATAATTCTCCATTGAAGTACACTTAACAACGAACTTTTAGAAACATGATTATCAAACAAACAAAATTTCTCAAGAAAAAACTTCCAAAAAATGCTTGTCTCCTTTCTCTAAAGGAGACTCCTTTCACTAAAATATATAACTTATTTCTTGGAATGGATACATAGGCCTTAACATATTTTGTTTAAAAGTAATACCTTCAACCAATTAAATGTATTTTCTCCCTATAAAAAGGAAACAAAATCAGGTCCAATTTGGGAGATTGTCCTGAGGTCCTCCCATAACAATTACAAAATGCAGATTTTTCTATACCCTTACTTGTTTTTATATATTTGATTTGTCAAAGTTGTCAAAAAAGAGTTGAAGTTTTCCACCACAATTGTGTTCAATTTGTTCTATATTTTTCAGTGTCATTGTCTTGTTTGCTATAATAGGCATAGTCTGTGGAGACACTCAGAACTCTCTTCGTACTATTGCTCCATCCCTTGTGATCTGTATAATTAGAGTCCTCAGTTTTTTACTCAGTGAAAAGGCCTTGATAATCAATGTTTTCTGAAAATGAAATGAAATAATGAATTTTCCATAATGCCTGACATATGTTAAACATTTGAATTATAGCTATTGCCATTACATATTTTCATTATACTTTGCATGTAAAGGCTTATGAATTTTATTACTTTCATTTTATGTTTCATTTTATCAATTTAAAATTAACCTTTAGTCACTGATTTGATTGTCTTGATTTTCACTTTGCTTGAAATTAATATTTTTACTCTGGGTCCTTTTGTTTCATTTGCCCTTTATTTTATTACTAATCTTTCTGTGTCGTTATGATTGGATATTATTCTTAGTGCAATGAAAAAGAATTGAAAGTTTTTAGCAAGGGAGTGACATGATCTGATTTATCTTTGTTAGAAAATTACTCTGGCTCTTAGTTAGCAAATGGACTATCAGTGATGAACAATAGGAAGCAGAGAAATGCTTGAAAAGGCGAAAAAAGAAGATACTGACTTGGACCAGGATGGGAGTAATGTTTTGGCTGGGCAGGGGGAGGAAGCCAGTAAAAGAAAGACAAGGTTCTAGGTTCCCTAAACTGAGTAATTGCGAGGCATGTGGGAAAATTTATTAAAATGAGAACAATTCAGGGGGGAATGGGTATAGAGGAATACAGAATTTTGGGGGGGGGGTGTGTCCTGTTAAATTTGAGAGTTTATTTGATTTCCTAGTCAAAGAGTCATATGAAAAATAACAATTATGAATCAGAGATCTAAATTTGTCAATTGAAATTAGTGAGATCACTAGAGAGATGGTCATGTGATTGTAGAGAAAGGAGGTCATCCTGACTGCACTGCACATTTCAGTATTTGATAATTGAACAAAGGAGGAGACATCAAAGAAGACAGAAAAAGCAGCCAGAAAAGTAGAATATTCAGAAGTGTTGTGTTATGGAAGTAAAGAGAAGGAAGATTTTCAAGAAGGAAGGTACTGATAAGTAGACTTAAATAAAGTCTACAAAGTGACCACTAACTTTAGCCTAAGGAAATAGCTATGGTTTTAGTTCCAGTAGATTCAGTAGAATAATAATGAGGAGAACCTAGGGGTAAGGCAGGAATAAAGATGCAGACCTACTAGAGAACAGACTTGAGGTTATGGGGAGGGGGAAGGGTGAGCTGTGACAGGCCGAGAGAGAGTCATGGACATATACACACTAACAAACGTAGTAAGGTAGATAGCTAGTGGGAAGCAGCCACATGGCACAGGGATATTGGCTCGGTGCTTTGTGACAGCCTGGAAGGGTGGGATAGGGAGGGTGGGAGGAAGGGAGATGCAAGAGGGAAGACATATGGGAACATATGTATATGTATAACTGATTCACTTTGTTATAAAGCAGAAACTAACACACCATTGTTAAGCAATTATACCCCAATAAAGATGTTTAAAAAAAAAAGAATAATAATGAGGGAGACCTATGTACAGATGGTTAAGCAGAGAATGGTGGGTTGATCAGAATGAACTGAAAACTTTAGAAAAGAATGGATAGAAACTGGCTCCAAGGTGTTTCCTCTCTTAGTATCACTTATCCATGCTAGGTTATCTCTTCATTCTCTTTCCTCCATATTTATCAGCATCTTGTCCCTTTAGTTCTTATATTTTACATTCAACGAAAGTTCATCTTCCCCATTACTAATTAAATTTTGACATTGTTTTTGCTCTTTGTTTAAACCAGGATACACTTTAACGCTATAATTGAAAATTAAATATCCTAATATTACTTTCTAAATCTTAATAAGATCAATTTTAATATCAACAAATAGTCCTTGAAACTTACCTAGTTATATTGTCATATGGCCTGGTCTGTCTCCTGTATCATAATGGGCATATCCTTTTTCTAAAATATTTTTCCGGTTCTTATAATAAATCATTTTAGAGATTTATATGTATTTCCTCTGAGTCTTCAGAATAATTTCCTCTTCTTTCAACTATTGTAATTTCCCCAGAGGCCTCATGAGATATCTAGTAAAATCTGATGGTTGACAAAATACACTAGGCAAGTCTAGCTCTTTCCCTACATATTTGTCTATTTGGGGACTAGTTGAAACCCCATCTTAAATCTACAGCCAGTGGATCGATGTATATGAACTTTAATCTAATTTCTAGTGTTTATTAGATTTTTATGTATCAAGACTCTGCTGGTCTGAGATGAACTATTTCCTCATCTAAACCAATAAAGCATCTGAAAACCTGTTGTCAGATGGGCCATGTTTTTCTGCTCTATGTGAAAAAAAATTATTGATATGTACCCTTTTTACTTCTACTTTGCTAAATGTTTTTCCATGGATTTTGTATTAGTGAGTATTCCTCCCAGAGCCTAAAAGTAAATTGACTGTGTTTCATAGAATTTAGTATTAGAGTATATTCTCATCTTGTTATCTTTGTCTATTTTTAGGTATCCCACTAAGAATTTGTGTCATTTTGAATAAGCTTTTTTTAGCCAAAAGGTATTTTAATCAGGATTCCCACAATTCATACTCAAGCTGATCTACAAAGTATTTTTTTAATTTGGGGAATTTTAAAAGATTTGTATAGATTAGTGTGGAGAAAATACTACTATTTTAAAAATGAATTTTAAAGATCTCTTAGAGTAAAAATAAATCACTAACAGTCTACATGCCAATAAGATAATTTATGTGAATAATTAAAATGAAATAAGAAATAAAAATAATTTATATTTATATCAAGAGATTGAGAGTATTGTGTAATTTGTAAAAATAATTGTCCTTTTTAAGCCTTCCAAAACAGGATTCAATGTACTTCAGAGGAATCCCAATTGACTAATAATTCTTTTTCTTTTTTAAAAATATTTATTTATTTTTTTTAACATTGTGGAAGTGCCTTTAAATTTATTTATTTATTTATTTTTGGCTTCATTGAGTCTTCGTTGCTGCGCACGGGCTTTCTCCAGTTGCGGCGAGCAGGGGTTACTCTTGGTTGCGGTGCGCAGACTTCTCATTGTGGTGGCTTCTCTTCTTGCAGAGTACAGGTTCTAGGCACACAGGCTTCAGTAGTTGTGGCACGTGGGCTCAGTAGCTGTGGCTCGCGGGCTCTAGAGCGCAGGCTCAGTAGTTGTGGCACACGGGCTTAGTTGTGCCACGGCATGTGGGATCCTCCTGGAGCAGTGCTGGAACCCATGTCCTTTGCATTGGCAGGTGGATTCCTAACCACTGTGTCACCAGGGAAGTCCCCCAATCCACTAATAATTCTTATGCCTTTTCTATATATTATTAATTCAATTTACCCTGGCATAAAGAATAATCCTGGAGTTGTGGCAATCTCATTTTGGAAGTTGAGTTGTTTGTTATTTTCACTCACACTTAAGCAGAAATAGTCTGCTGTTAACTGCATATTATATGACTTTAAAGCACCAAATTGTCATTGTTACTTTCAGTGTCTACGCATTCTTGTCACATGGGACTGTTATCAGTCTTCTGTAATGAGAAGCTTAGTGAAGAGAAACTTTGTTTACCATTGACTGTCACACAGTTTTGCTCAGAAGGAAAGAGTCTGTGAATTTTAAAATTACACATAACTCCCTAAATCACTAACATCTTTTCCTAGTCACTGGGGCAAAGTTTCAGTTTATAAAAACAATTCCAAAGAACATAACTTTGGATCCATGGTGACAAGAGTACTCATAAGCTTAATGGTGTGAATGCATGATGATTTATGCACCAGAGACAAACAAAAAACAAAGGAGAAATCAATAATTGGAATGGAAAATACAAAATGTGCCAAATGATTATCCTAAGTATTGAGGGAAAAAAGGTTAACCATAATGCTGTACTTTATACAAATTAAAATGTCCAGTGTATTCCTTTCCCAAAGCAGAATAACACGTTAATGACTCTACTCAATATCATTTTTGTTAATGTGACATCCAGGGAAGCACTCCTTCTGGAGCCATAAACCATGTTCAAGAACAAAGATCAAAACTGTTACCCATTGTTTCTCACTGGTAGCTGGAACTGAAGCCCTGGGTCAGAATGGTCAGCATTACTGTAAGTGGCTGCTTAGCCATTTAGAACTAGGGCTGTAGCCTAGCTTCATTGTTTCCTCTCCTGAGGAATAGCAACCATGTGTACATATTTACAGAACATTTTCAGTGTAACACTCCAGGACTTCCAAAAGAAGAAGACCTCTCTCCTTTCTTCTGGAAATTTCTGCATATTTAATTCCTACTTCTTCAGAAATCAACTCTAATCTCTTTCTTTTGTAAATGTTTTTTCTGCATTGAGAGAAACACATTTCAGAATCTATGTGGAGGTGGAACAAATTAGGATAATAATGGGTGTTAGTAATAGTTAGTTGAGCATGGGGTTCAGGGAATGGAGATGGGAGTGGTGATGTAGAAATCTTCATCCTAACATCCTCGGTGTGGAGACTGAAATCACTTGGGCTGATAATGTGGTTCAGAAAAGATAGAAAGACTGTGGACCTGGGGCTAAGAGGCTGAGGACTGTGGTCAATTGCCCTTGATTTGTGTGCTTCTCAACATGGCCAGATATACCATCATTGCCCACTAGGGACTGTAAGCGAACCACGCTGAAGTGCTCAGGAGTTTGAAATTCCTTAAAATCCCCTTCATGGTGCTCTGTCCATTAACTTCCTTCTCATATCTCAGCCTGGGTTCTGAGTGTTTCTTAGTGTACCCTCTTATGATTTTTATTCTATGTCTTGTGGCCATCTGACTATTCAAGACAAGCTAAAATACATGTATTTCTTAATTTGTACTAAGAACTTTAAATATGATAGTATTGATGGGTGTAATTTTCATAACAACTCTCTGGTGCAAGATTATCTCCCCCATTTTAGAGGTAAGGCCACTACGTCTTAACACAGTTAAGTAATGTGCCTAGATTAGTAAGAAATGAGCCATGGCTCATAATCAAGTCTATATTACACTAAAGCCTGTTTGACTGTTGTGCATACAACTCCATCTGCTTTATTTGTTCAAGAGAGGATGTCTCTCAGCTGTTTGATATCTTTGCCCAAAAGGAAGAGCGTACCATTCTTACATGGTCAGAGAAACAAAGCAGCTAGAGATGTATGTGTATGTGGGTGTGTATGTGTGTACTTGTGTGTGTGTGTGTGTATGTGTGTGTTTAAAATTGGAGACACATCTCAACCAAAATCGATGTTTCCAAAGAGTGATAGAATGTAATGAAAAGTTCATCCCCTTTGCAATATTTTCAATATTAATTTCAACACCTAATTTCAATTTTCAGAGCTTTTCTAAAGTGAATTACTCTTTATATCTTAAAATATATTTCATGTCATTTATGATATGTGTTGTGTAGATGTTGGTTTTTTAAAAGGGGCTGTGTACAAAAATCATAGGGCAATGTGGGCTAAAAAGAAACTGATATGTAGCAGTTTCTGATTTGGGTAAAATGAATGTAATGAGAATTTCTGTTTATGAGGAAAAAATTATATTTAGACAAATGTTTGCATTATTTTATTCTAATACACTATTGAGCAGACCATTATTAACATTTGAACCAAACAAGTTTTATGGGTCAAAGAAATTTTTGAAAAGGATTTCAATTACACCTTAAGGCTGTGGACATTCAAATGTTAGCAAATATCATTTATAAAAATTAATTAGTAATAAAAATAAGAAAATAATAGTAATTTTAATAATATCCTTATTATGTGGCAATAATAGCATAACTAAAGTTGATAACGTTTAGTGGGTTTTTCTTTAGTGCACCCACCTGCTCCATGGTTTCTCCTTTCTCCCACCAGCAGTATTCTAGCCCTCAAATTTTCTCCTCAGACACCCAGTGTTCTTCAGTTCAACTGGTCTATTCATAACCCATATCACACTACTACATTTAAAATAGATAACCAACAAGGACATGTTGTATAGTGCAGGGAACTCTGCTCAGTATTTTGTACTAACCTAAATGGGAAAACAATATGAAAAGTTATACATTTACATGTATAACTGAATCACTTTGCTGTATACCTGAAACTAACACAACATTGTTAATCAACTAAACGCCAGTATAAAATAAAAATTAAAAAAAAACATATCTGAGGAACCAGAGATACAGACTGAGGAGTAAATAACTTAATAGTCTAAAATTGTCCTCATAGAAAATTTTACTTTGTAATAATTTCTGTATAGTGGAAATCCAGGTAACTATTATTATCATTATTATTTTATTTCCATTCATTTAATGCTTATTATGTGCCTACTAAACATTAAGTGTTGCTGCAACTGCAGGTACTGTTATCATCTTCATTTTACAAATAAGGAAGCCAAAGATTTCAGCTGACTCGTGCAAGTTCATACAGTTAGTAAGTGGAGAACTCTATATTTTAAAATTATTTCTGTGTGTATATGTGTGTTTGTGTGTAAAATATGTGTATTTTTTACAGAAGTAGCCATTTAAAAAAATAAACTATTTTGTCTACATGTAAGGTCGCTCAATTCAAATACATAGAAACTTTCACTGAATTTACAGTTGCATAACTTGCTTTTCTACTCTAATTTTGTATATATTTTCCACATAGTCTCTGGTCTTACCATCCTATTTGGAATTAAAGCAATTTTAATTTTATAAATATGCTATTTGTTTTCCCAAGTATTATAATAATAAGTATTTATTAGAGAGGTATATCTGCATTTAAAAAGTATTTAGTAACCAATAATAATAAATCAAAACATCAGATACAGAACTTAGAGATTTTTGAGTTTAAGATCATTAGTTTGGTTTGTCTAGATAGGAAGTACATACAAAATCATTACCTTACAGCTTCCTCATCACAATTATATGTGAAGTGAGTAGGTAGGACACTCTATTTCTTTAAAAATAATACCCTGTCAAAATCATAAAACTTTGCTATCACAACTGACACTAATTGGCATCCTTGTTAGCACTCTCGAAAGAGAGGTCAAAACTGGAGGTTCATAGAAGCTGAATTGCCCCTTCTTCTAAGTGGTTCCTCTGGGTTGAAGAGCAGAGATGTGGAAACCTTAGAAAAAGTTTGGAATGAACTTTTATTATAAGGAAAACAAAAGATGTTGATGTTGATATGTGAGAAATGATGGATATCTTGGTAGAGAGTTATATAGGAAACTTACAAACAGATGTCTAAAATAACTGAAAAGATGAGATAATAGTAATTCAGTTCCACAATGTCTTACTCACAGCCTTTGAGGCTGGATGTGATTATGTATAGAACTTCAGAGAGGTATGTGGGGGAGAAAAAGTACATATACTTTATGTAACACCACAGGATGGCAAGGGGCAACATTACATTAATATTTTTACAACAAAATTATATGACTATGCATAACAAGTGCAATAAAGGCTATAAATATCCTCATGTTAGTTTAGATCAAAGTATGCCACCAAAAAAGTGAGTTTATGTGAGGTTAAGATTTGCTACCAAATGCGTCATTTTTTAAATTTCTGTTGTAAAAGATTTTGGAATTTCTGAATTGCAGATATGGTATTGTAGACTTGTACAAGAATTGGAATTATTTTATTAGAAGGAAAGGTACTGAAAATTAATTAAAATGTGGACTTCATTTTTTAGTTTACGTTTTCAACAAATATCTATCAAGCACCTACTACATGCCAGTTACTATGATAGGTGAGACAGTGATGAACGAGACAAATGTGGTCTTATACTTGAACAGTGTTTTGTAACCAGCTTTCTTCGTCTCCAGTGAAATCAGAAAAGGAAGCAAACATTTTAACTCATAGAAATTAAGTAAAAATGGAATAACGCTTCTCAGTTCCAGGGTTATTTAGTACAGGAAAAGTTTACCTAAGTAGCTTATGGAATCCACTCTTTTCTGGAAATCTTTCTTAAGCTTCTTATTAACCAAGACAATAATTCAATGTTAATTTTCCAAACTCTGATTCTTATCAATTCTTATAACAGAATAGTTTTCAGAGTACCAGGTCTATATGTTTATATGATTGTAGAAATTAATTATTTTGCACACACACATGCACACACACACACACACATACAAATTAAATAGCCACTAGTCAAGAGATTTGATATATATATATAAATCAATAAAAATCCAAGTAAATTTTGGCTATCTAAACTGACTAAAAGTAAACATGATAAAGATATAAACTAATACATGAAAAAGTCAATATATTAATTCTGATTTCTCTCATTTTCAGTTAAAAATTTTTGACAAACGGGAATAAAGCCCTATTATTGTCATTTGAAACATATTACCAAGGACTTTGTTGTTGTTGTTGTTAGTATTTTGATATCCAGAAACCAGTGACTCGGGAAACCAACAATATAAACACCTACACCACTGTTTATTTATACGGAAAAGACATTTTCTATTCTATATCCTTCTAGAAATACCATTACCCTCTCACTAAGATTTTTAGAGAATCTGTATGTGCCAAAAAATATTCGCATATGCAATAGTGATTCTAACTTTTCCTAAAGTTTTTTTCTTCCTTAATATTCAGTAATGATCATTTTCTGTAGCCATGCATATACAAATGATTAAACCAAACAGGCCAACTGAGTAGCTGTTTTTCACACATATACACTTTTGCAAATATATACCTACATTTGATAGACAAATAAACATTGGATTTTATTTGTTGAGATTTGATGACCAAAGCTGTAATGCTACCATCATGCAGCCCCTTGCTAGGGTATACTGGAATGCCATGAGGCATCTTTCCAAAAGATGTCTCTAAAGATGCTAGGATATGAGTGACTCTTGTAGAAAAATAATGATTGTTACCTCTAGAGCAAAATAAAACATCTTTGGAATGGGTCAGGTCCAAGGTCATTCCATAAAAAAGATTTTCCCATATAAATGGAAATTGAGACATTCCTTAGACTATATTGTACCAGCATGGGAGAAATTTGAGGTTGTTTACAGTTCCACTGAGGCACATATTCTAGACCACCAGGGAAAATTATACAACTCTAAGATTCTTCTAAGTCATTAATCTAAGCCTTCTCATAGGTAGGAGAGCGATACAATCAGCAGGACAAAATGTTTGATGTGTTTTTTACTCTCAGTCACAAAGACAGGAAAGGAGAGGAAAGCAATGCTCATTCAAGAATATTAAGCAAACCCTTTGATCAGTGCACAATGAAAGTAAATGTGATTAAAGCAAGTGGTTGATATATTAAGCATAGCTCCACTGGCTGCTAGACCTTGGTCTTGTTTCTCAGAAAGAGCCACCTCGTAGATGCACTCCCTCCCTATTGGGTTGCCTTGGATTGCATATAATCCTGGCCTTGCTGGACATGTACTAGATAGTTTCCTGATAATCAGTATTGATACTAAACATGGAAGATAAAACTTAATCCTAGAGATTGAGTGTTGAGCAGATGTTGATGATTAAAAAATCTAAGAGTTCATAAGGAAACGATGAAAGAGAACCTCCCCAGACAAATAACAAAGATTGCAAGACCAAGCTGATTAATCCTAAATTCCCTAAAAATGTTTTCTCCAACTGACTTGTATGGGTGGGTACAGGGTTGTAAAAGAGTCATATTGAAAGACTGTGCAATTTTGTACTGGGGAAAGGTGTTTCTTGTGAGACTCTCAAAAATATCCATTAAAATTGGCTTGAGGTGATGGACTGTCTCTCTTTATCTCTTATTCTGCACAAAGATAAAAATAGTCAAGTGACTTCTGCCTGATTAGTCTTTGTCTTATTTCAAGTTATCCCTGTAGTTGTTACCTCAAAGGCCCACAAAAAAATTAGATGGATCTTGGATGATAAATAGATTTACCTTCTGTGAAATCTAGTCTAATCACCTAAAAAAAGGGGGCATTAATAAACCCTCCCATCATATAGTTGTTGTGACAAAGAAGTGAGCTAATGCAATGTAGAAAGTTTGGTACAGTGCCCAGGGAAATCTCAATACATTTGAGTTATCATCATTATTTTAAGAATTGTGAGGTATGCTGCTTTGCACACATGTACTGTATTCCTCCTTTAAGTTCCACTTTCTTAACTGATGCTTATGCATTGATAAGAGTACTATACTGTGTTAAAAATACCCCTAGACCGAAGGTAAGTAAAATTCTATTGTGGTTCCTGCCTTACCAGGGACTGACTTTTTATATGATCCAGTACAAGTGCCTTCAAAACTACAGAATTTTTTCCTTGTCTGTGATATGCAGAATCTGGTTCAACAGCTCTTAAGTTGCCTTCTTAACCTCTGGAATTATTTAATTCTTATGATCAAAATATACTATATTGTTTATGCAATAATAACCTAAACTGAGTAAATATAGTCATCCTTCTGGTTTTCTAGATGAGATCTGAACAAATATAATTTTCATGGTTTCCACATCTATCTACAATTTTTTAAATGCTTCGCTATCATGTCTTTACACGAATGTCAAAGTTGCTAGCAACCACACCCACACCACTATCCTCTCTTAGAAGATTAAATGTATACCTTTAATACTATAGAAATTGAATACCACCTCACTTTGGATATATGAATCACATAGTTAGCCGGTTCTACTTTTTTATTATTCAAGCACCTCCCTTAAACTAGTATGTTGTTTTATTACCTATCTGGCCAGAACAGTTAGAGAATATCTGCAATTTTTGACTTCAATAAACCTTAAATGATCTGAATATATACTGTTGGTTGTCTGAAAGCCATCCTTCTTTTCTTCTTTGCTAAAAAAATCCTGGTTTTGTTTAGGTATTACTGACCACATATTTTAGAAAAGACTTAAGTTCCCAGGGGCTACATCTTGATTAGTTACACCATACCCCTTTGGAGTGATTGGTTCAGAAAAAGCCATATGACCAAATTTTGGGAAATGAAACATAAGATAAAGTCTGCAAGGTGGCTTCTAGGGAAGATTTCTTTGCTCTTAATAAAAGAGAAAAGGGGAGAAATGTAGTTTTACTCCCTCCGGCCATTATTTTCTCTGTATGGTGTCTGGAACTGCAGGAAGTGTTTTGTGTCCAAGATGTGAGCCAGACTAAGAGGCTGCAGAAAAAGATGCAAAATGGAAAAAAAAAAATCTGCAGCGGAAAGATGCAAAAATCTGGATACTTCAGGACTTGGCTGAGTCACTAAATTTGTCAACACTGGAATTTAACCAACTCTAGACTAGTTGTTGTGTGAGATTATAAATGACTTTACTTACATCTGAAAGCATCCTGCCTAGTACATAATATATCAGTCAAAAAAGCTAGCTACTATAACAAACATCCAAGATCTCAGTGTCTTAACCCAGTAGGAATTCATTCCATGATCACTGCAGTCAGGTTTGGGTTAGCAGAAGTCTGTACTCCATGTAATCATCCACAACCCAGGCTTCTTCCAGTATGGTTCCACCTCTCTTATATGCAGCCAAGTAATGGGGAGAGAGAGGTAATGGGGAAAAGTTCCAATACCTGAACTTTGTCATGTAACCCAGTCTAATCAGTTGGGAAATGCAGTCAAGTTATGTGCCCAGGAGTAAGAAGAAATTGGTTTGGCAAATACATAGTGTTGTCTCTAATTTTCCTTTAGCAGTTCTAATATGGTAACAAGTTTTTAAACAACATATCAGTGTTGGCTTAATCACATGGGGCAGCAAGTGCAACAATCACCTGCTTTACCACCTATCCCACTGAAAAAATGCTTTACCATAACAGTGTCATGTTTTGAAAATAAATTTGCTGTTTACATATAAAGTTCATAAAGAATCCTTCTTCCTCCTCCAATAAAATCAGATATATTCTCTCTACACACTGGATGATGCAAAATGGATGGGATTAATTATATGGCATCTTCCCAAAGATCGTTTATTTTTGAATGGAAAGAAGTCTGTTCAGTCAGACTGAGTATTTAACAAAGTGAATAATAAAAAAGGGTAACTTCAGATATTTAGTTTAGGATGCAAAAGTGAATGCTATGTTTATTAAGTGAATCCTAGCCAATAGAATCTACTTTCTCTGGATGGTTTGTGAAAACCCAAAAAATATCTCTAATATCACTTTTGATTTGTTTCTCCTTTAATGTTCCTTTGTTATACTACCAACATCAAAGAGCAAAAGAAATTGTTGGATAAATTGTCTATGGTCTCTCATATACATCTTTAGGTGTGTATGTGTGTATGTGTTTGTGTATTCTCAGTGGCCTTATTTTACATACTCTATTTCAGAAATAAAGTTTTTCATGCAATAGAGAAATGCACAGATCAATCACAAAACTATCTTATCATTGTCAGTAGCCAATATCTAATGTTTATAGGAAAAACAAAAACTCAGGAAAAAAGATAACACTGAGCCACTCGTGGGAGATTTTTCATGTCTGGTGGGTGACAGAGAAAGTGAAGCAAGACCAATCCCATTACCACTAGTTATGCTTCAGCCACCTCAATTTCATTCATTTTGTTTTTATTTCTGATGTGCAGAAGCCGTTTGATAAATTCCCTTCTGGGGACAGACTAGTCTTGGAAGGATGTACATTAAAAAGTTATGAAGAGTATATAATTTATTAAACCCAACTCATTATTGGAAACCGTTAGCATACAATTCATTTAATAGGAATCATTGGTGGAGAAAATGACTGTTGTTTTGATCTGATCGCATAAGCTATGGCGTAATTTTCCTTGTCTGTGGTGATTTACCTAATCTTGAACAACATGAATACTGACTTAAACTCTGCTTGCTACTGGAAAACAGACACATATATTCTGTTATTTATTAATGGCTTTGGCTTTACATTTTTATTATGTTCTGTTACAAATAGACTCTCCAAGTTTTCATCAAAATGATTGAATAATTGAATAGAGTAGCTATACCCCTCAGTGCACAATGGGACGGGAAAAGGAAACGGTTTTACTGACAAATACCAAGTCCTCAGGCCTGTCATCTATTAACAACTTTCACTCAGGGAAACAACCGATCAATCAAAAAAGATCGCCTGTCTGCCTACTATGTACAAAGAGTAAGCCTTAACATTGTGAAGAGAAAACGTAAAATGTCAAGGGACTAAGGAGGCAAGAAATATACATAAAAATAGCTAGCTAGAAATATAAAGCAGTATGTCATCAAATCCTAGACGATACAGAAAAATACTAGAAGAGGTTAGGGGAGGTGAGAACTCAGTAATCCTGGAGGCCAGGGATAATCTTTACCTTATAGCTTCATCTCTGACCCTACTGAATCTTTCTTCATGTAATTTTGAGCATTATTTTGTGAGCCAAAAGTTATAGAACTAAGTCTTTTAATGCCAGGATAATTTCAAGTGATATATCAAAATGTATTTAGCCACTCTCTTATTAGCAAGCATTTATTTTATTTGCAGCTTTTCCCACTACAAAGATACTGTAATAATCAATCCTGTTAAGATTTTTGTTCTTACTTCTATAGGATACATTCCCAAAAGTGGAATTGCTGGGTCAAAAAGTATATGTATTTTTTTATTCTTATTATGTTGTCATATAGCTTTCTAAGTAGGCATTCAAGCTCGCCTCTTCCACTGCAAGATCAGTAAGTACCATTTTGCCAACATCACTGCCAGAGGTCTTGCTATCACTCTTTTAGTTTTGCCAGTCTGATGAGTGGGAAGTAATCTCGCATTTTGACTTTTGTTCTCATTTGCCAAAACTCTCAGTGGGTTTGGTACCCTTTCAAATACATTGAATGGCCATTTGGATTTGCTCTTTCATGAAATTCTTATTTTTGTCCTTTGCCTATTTTCCTATTGTGTTGTCTTTCTTCTAATAAATAAAAAATCTAAAATTTTACTTGCAGATTTTTAACATTTAATCAAGTTATCTATAAGCAGATCAAAAATTACCTATTCAATAGTGTTGCTGAGCATCAGCTGTTTACAGTGTCCAGTGCTAGAGACCCGCCTTGGGGGATATAACATGCTCAGATATGGTAATAGAGCCAAGACAGGTATTGAAACATGTATACTACCAAGCAGTCTGTAATAAACACAATAAAATAAAATATATCACACAATTATAATTGGAGTTAAGAAGGAGAATCTATTTCAGGTTAATATGGTCAAGAGAAATTTCTCAGGAAAAGAATATGAGTCTGATTTTAATAGATTGGAATGATTTTGATGAGTTAGTTATATGAGGAGAGAGCAATTTATATAGGAAGAATAATATATACGTATTTTAAAACAAGTAATTAAAATGCCAGAAGAGTTGACCTAAGAACCATGACCATTTTAATTTTGGGTAAAATTTCTTATTGTAAAAATATAATGTGGGGCTTCCCTGGTGGCGCAGTGGTTGAGAGTCCACCTGCCAATGCAGGGGATACGGCTTCGTGCCCCGGTCCAGGAAGATCCCACATGCCGCGGAGCGGCTGGGCCCGTGAGACATGGCCGTTGAGTCTGCGCGTCCGGAGCCTGTGCTCCGCAACGGGAGAGGCCACAACAGTGAGAGGCCCGCGTACCGCAAAAAAAAAAGAGAGGTTTAAAGTAGAATTCCACATCCTGGTGAAACTTGCAGTGCTGCAGCCTCTAAAGAATCCAAAAATTCTTGCCAAGAAAACAAGTCAGCTTTGAACATCGGGATTCCCATGAAGTTCCAATACTAGGTCACGTTAGATGCAACTTGTTAAGACTTTTTCTTCATGTTAGCTCTCCTTGCTCAGCTTCCATAGTCTCAAGCTCCAGTTCTGGAAAGGATCAGAAACTGGGTCAGTAAGCAAGGAGGAAGACTACAAGGCCCAGGAAATATGAAAGATGCTGATAATATTACTTTACCCGCTGTGGACTTTGAGCCTGAAGACGGATCAAAGTGGAGGAAAGGAGAAGCTTTAACTTTAAAGCATTTATAAACATTTTATTTCCTAAAACAAGATCCTGTGATTAAAATTGCCAGAAAATTGTTTTAACTATCATAGAGTGACCAGAAAAGTCATGAGACCTGCACTAGGGGAAAAGAACTACTCCTACAGAGCAAGTTAAAATGAGCAATGGATAGAAAAAGTAGTTTCTTTGTTTTTTTTCCTGGGAACCAACCTTTCTTTTTCTTTCCTTTCAATGTAATGATTATTGAATTTCACTATCTGTCAAGCACTCTTCTTACCTAAGAAGATGAAAAGAAATATATTGGTAAACCTAATCATCAAAACAATGCTATGAGATGAACACTATTATCATCAACCCTATTTTATAGATAAGAATATTTAGGTACAAAAAGTCAAGATAATTTGTCAAAGGTCACTCAGCTAGTGAGTGGCAGAGCTGGGATAGACTGTTCCCTATAAGAATGAGTAATAATAGAAGCAACATAGGCCATGGAGAAATTCTGAATTTCAAAGAATGCAGTCTTCACTTCTGTAAAGATTATTAATTGCTTTTCTTTAAAATAGACTAAAGAGCAAAAAACATTTTAAAATATCTCCTTTATGTTCACATAGAGGCACTGAACTTATGAATCTAGAATAAATTACCAGTAAAATGGAAAATTAAGGTAAGGAATGATTGAACACATTTTATTTATTTCTAAATTATGGTTTCTGAATTTTATATATAATTAAGTGGAAAGCATATTAGATGTTACAGAAAATCAAATTAATGATTGGAAGAAAATATGAGAAATTATTCTAAAACATAAAGAGAAGGAATAAAAGAATTAAAATGAGAAGAAAGAATGAGCCATATGGAAAACAGATTGCCAAAGTTTAATCAAAGTATATAAGAATAGATGGAACAGAAACAATAGTCAAATAAATAATGGGAAACTTTCTTCACCTAATAAAACCTTATTTTGAAATCTGAGAGTAAGTGCTATATTTCAGGAAATCAATAAAAAGAAAACAACATCAAAACATATCTAGTGGAATTGTCACAGTTAAAAGGTAAAAAAGAATCCTACAGCCATCTACGGAAAAAAAAATAATAACTTACAAAGAAATAAGATACAATTGGCCCAGATTTCCCTGCAACACTAAAGGCCAGGAGACTGTGAGGCAATATTTATCAAATTTTGAGGAAGTTATTCAAGAATTCTGTTTCGAGGAAAACTGTCAATGTGTGAAGGCAGCAGAAAGATAGTGGATATGCAAGAGTGCAGAAAACATTTCCAAGATATATTTCCTGACCATATGAATCAAAGACACTCTGAAGGACAAGAATAAAAATCCAGGAATGCAAATTTCATGCCTAGAAAGGGGTGGCAGCAAGCACTGACAATCAGTTAACCATACTGAGATACTTTCTAATACAATAAGAGCTCTCTTAATTGAACTGAACTAATTTAAAAGGACCTCCAATCCCGTGTAAATCATACTGATTCTCAGTGTTTGTATTAGTCTTCTAGGGCTGCCATAACAAAACAACACAGACCATGTGGCTTAAATCACAGAAGTTTATTTTCTTATTTAATTTGTTGCATAAGTGTGTGTAGTCAGCGAAGTAGATGTTAAGAGAAATGAGGGCATGGGCATGGTTGAGGTGGTAGGGAAAAGTGTAGTTTACAGAGCTAAACAAGACTGCAATCTAGCCGGGATATACAGAGTTTAGTAACTCAGGCTGACAGGGAGGGTTTTGTTTGTTTGTTTATTGTTTTTTTCAGGTAGTCATTTTTGAGCAACAATGCCATGATTTCTTCTGCAATTCAACTAAATTACCATGTGTGTCTAGTTCTGACCAAGTAAACCTTACTTTCTATTATAACCAGATATCTCACAGAGCTCAAGAATAATGAGAAAATAAATCTCAGATCAAACCAAAAGGAAAGAAACATACCATTCAACAAACTTAATCAATTTGATTTTTAGCTTAGCTTCATAACACACTTGAGATGAATGTGTATTTTCTGTAACAGTATACATTTCCAGGAAGAGAGCATGCCCAGAAAATAAAGATTTGGGGTTTTCAGTGGGAAAGTCATCCTCAGGATGTCAGCAAAATCACTCCTTAACAGTCCAGGCCCTAAACACTTTCCTGGGATTACAGGGGGAAGAGGTGGGGTACAATTCAGGATGGTTCTAGGGTCACAGAATTAAAATTTCTTTGCTTGAAGTAATAAATTTTTCAGTGTGGTAGTTTTAGTTTGAGTATTATGCATTCAGAAGATAATCTTAGAAGATTAATTCATTAGAAGGAGAAAATGTAAGAAAAAGTAACATCATTTGGCATCATTTGGGAAGAGAATAGTGTGTATTTTATGATTTCATAAAATGTAAAGTTGGTTTGTACAAATATTTTATTAATAATAATAGGAAATGGGGATGTTTCAGATGTTTTGAAGTTTATACATATTGAATATACTGATATCAGCTTAATATAGATTTATTTACAGTGTGTAGTAAGTGAATTTCTGGAAACATTTTTGAAAAATAGATTTCCCAATATATTTTTATATTTCCAGAGAAATTCTTCACTTCAGGCTATATCTACCACAAATGAAAGACATATGCAGTGTTGCATTTTGAATTTTTGTGCGATGAATTACAAACAAAAGGGTCTTTATCATCAATTACTTTCTAATTTATTTATCATTTTCTCAGAAATCTAAATTGGAAAATCTGGTTATCAAATATGCTCTGAAAATATAAATTAACTTCAAAAGATTAATGGAAACTCTTTGCATTCTTTCTACTTAAATATCAAAAACTTGAATAAATTCAATCACTTTCCGTTTTGTTCACAAACGTGACTAATGTATGCTAGTAAAAGATGATACTCAAGCAAAAGAATAATTTCAGAGTAATTAAGTAGTTTCCTACATTTAAGTTTATTAAAATGCTTCTTCTAAAATGGTTTATGTCCTTTATTTACACACATCTTTTTTTCCACATGTAAAAAGAATATTTCAATGTAGTTATACAGCTTAATAATCCACATAAATTAGTACTATTAGATTATTAAGAAGATACCATTCATATAACAACATTTATGACAAATGAATGTTTTTTCATTTTTTGATTCTAAGTATATTGAAGCTAGCTTACTTTCTATATGTATATATTCTTTTTTCCCAATGCAAGTATGATATACATTTTGATATTTAGTTTTCCACTGTGGTTTATATGTTTACTCAAACATTTTTAAAAATTCTATTTGTTTAGGGTGCAAAGAAACACTATTATGTACTGCAACCTCAACCATTAAGGCTAAAGCATTTCAAAAGCGGCTAAGGGGAAAAATATGAATGTGATATTCCCAGACAACAGCAAAGCACTAAATGAATTTCAGAGCTGTAGCAAAACTTTTCTTTTAAAATAGGAGAAAGATATTTATATCAAACTTCATCATCATAATCAAATATAGAATTATTATACTGAATATTGACTTTATACATCATAAAAGACCTTGCTATTGCTGAACTGTATTGTTGAAAGTAGAGTGACAGGTGTGACAAAATCTATTGCTCATGTGCCTTCAACTACATTGTTTCATCACAATCTGAAAGAAAAATGTATCACATGAGATAAAGAATAAAAAGAACAACTCCAAGGGTTATTATCTTGTCACTTCCTATATATCCAGACTTACTCTATAGCCATTCTTTTAAGTGAATGAAGAACTATAATACATCATAGGCTATAGTATGTTTTTTCCTCTCTTTCAATTTACCCTCCGTTCTTAAATAATCATATCCAAGTCCATTGCCTCAAATCAATTCTAAATTGAAGAGGCTCTAAATTAGTTCTATCTCAGAATTCTTCTCTGAGGTCTATATCCACTATGGGCAATGTCTATTCAATATCTCTATTTGGATGTCTGGAGCTGCTCAATTTCAACACATTCAAAACTGAACCAAAGTTCATCAGTCCCCAAGAACTTCCAGTTTTACCTCCTAAATATCATTTTCATGTTCATTTATCTTCATCTCCATTGTGAACACCCCAATCCAATCTACTATTATCTGTCATCAAACTTTACTATCACCAACAGCCTTCCCACAGGTCTCCTAGAATCCATTCTTGGCCCTCTCTGCATCATTCTTAACAGCCAGAAGCAGTAATTTATTTATTTATTTATTTATTTATTTATTTATTTATTTATTTTGTTTTGCGGTATGCAGGCCTCTCACTGTTGTGGCCTCTCCCGTTGCGGAGCACAGGCTCCGGATGCGCAGGCTCAGCGGCCATGGCTCACGGGCCCAGCCGCTCCGCGGCATGTGGGATCTTCCTGGACCGGGGCACGAACCCGTGTCCCCTGCATCGGCAGGCAGACTCAACCACTGCACCACCAGGGAAGCCCCAGAAGCAGTATTTTTAAGACAAAGAAAAAAAGGAGCTTGGGACAAAGGGAATGGTCAAATAGATCTTGCACTACTTTCAAATAAGATAAGCGACCAGAGAAAAATGAACAGAGAAGCTGACAAAATGTAGAACACGGTGAGGTTGACAAGATTAAGTAGAGTGGTAGAGGTGGAAGCCAGAATGGAATGAGATGGAGCAAATAATAGATAAGGAAGTAGAGATACTATATGAAGACAATGAATTTAAAGAGTTTATGGACTGAAGCAGAGAAACAGGGCACTAGTAACATTGAAATATTGAATCAAGAGAGACTTTTTTTAGGGGTCAGAGTAATATAAAATATTTCTATGCTGGTGGATCCATCATGCCCCAATAGGACAGAACCAGGACAGATAAAAAAAAGTCAGGTTTCTGGGTTTTGAGAGGGAAATTATTTTACATAAAATTTGTGGTTCACAAAACACTTCTTCATCCAAAACTTTGGCCCTATAGACGAGACCGTGGTCAAAAAGGGGCAATTTAGCAGCTAGAATAATGGATTCCCACTCCCTTCCCTCTCGTCTCACTCCAGGGCTGATGAATGTAAGGTGCCAAACTATTTGAAATGGCTCTTCACTAAGAACTCTAACTGAAAGGCATTAGAGAATGATTATCATAGAACTCCACCAGATTATGAGCTACTGCCACTTGCTCCTTCCTCTGAATGCTAGTAATACTCAACTGTATTGATCCTTACTAACTATATAAATAACAAATGAAGGACAATTCGCATCAGCCTAATGGAGTGCCTAGTGACCACATTTTCTCAGATTTCTGGCTGTAGGAGTTATACTCCTAATATCCACACACTTTCTGACATGAAATTATACCAAAATGTGAAAGTAAAAGCAGTGGAGCCCTAGAGCCAGCCCCAAACAGTAGATGAAGGCATGAAATAATGAAAACAGTACAAAGTTTCTTTCCTTGTAAACTTGCAACTTCCATATGTTTTTATTTAAAAGCCCAGGCACTCATATTAAGCTGAGTTCAAAACCCATATAGACCCCACCACTTACCTGTAGGGTAACTTTGAACAATCAGTGTTCTGGAAAGGTCAGATTTCCTTGCCTGAACAATAGTACCAATTTTTTTTTCAAGTTCACATTGACATATTTATTAACATCAGCTGACTTTAATTATTATTATTTTTTAAAACAGCAGCACAAAACTGTTCCAAGTAAGCAGTCTCACATTCTGATGACTTTCTGAGATACTGTTCCACCACACCACATATGAATTCCTATTAATAACACATGAAAAAATTTTCTTCAAGAGAAAAAAAAGGAAAATGAAAGAAAGGATAAAAGGTAGGGAAAGAAGAAAGAAATAAGATGTAGAGTTAAAACTCACTGGATTAGATAGGTGAGGTTTGCTGGAAGGATATACTGTTGAAGCAGAGTGGCACATCCAGGCTTATAGTCTTAGTGGTTTATTTTAACCAGTTACTACTAATATATAGGCCCTGTAGCAGTTACCACTGACTGACTTCTCACATGCCCAAAATGAGCCAGGAGAAGCCAGTGCTGATACTGTCACAAAGAGGTTCAATAGTTGGCCTATCAGACAACTAATATTATCTTCAGCAGAATAACTCCTTCAGAAAGACCTGGCTGAAAACCTTTTCATTTCTATTGTCTAACCTATATGCATTTCAGGTTTCTTAAAAGTCATCTTAAAAAAAAAAAAAAGAATGTATATCAGTTTCTTATTCAATGTGTTAATGTGGTTGTAAAAATTTTACATTGTAAAATGTAAAAGGCATTTAACAAAAAACATTTGCCAAACCTTGTTCTAGATTTATTTAGAAAGAAAAAGCTAACACTCTATCTGTAAACCAATGAACCTAATGTTTCTGTTTCATTTATTATTGTATTATCTAAATATAAGTATGCCTATAATAAGGAGAAGTCAACTAAAGTTACTCTTTTATTATGTAATATTATGAATACAAGAAATTGATGAACTGGTGAAATACTATGTATCCATTTGTGTTAATAATATGAATGCTTGTAAATCTTTGACTGACAAATGTAAAAGTAAAACATTTTTGTCTCCCAAACTTGCTATTTTAAGGATAATGATAATAAAATGAATCTCTCAAAACTAAGTGTAGATTTTTATTGTCAGTCTTTGAAGGTTGGTGTCTTCCTTCACATTTTACTGCGTTGGCAGTAGAAAGTTGAGTATTTTATCAGATTCTGGAGAAAAGGTAGCATTCTAAACAGGAATAATGGTTGACATACTTTTTTTAAAAATAATGAGCAGCTTATTTCCATTAAGACAAGAAAATTACTATTGCAGACCATCATAACTTGTAACTCTAATTTCAAGCATTCTGAAATGTCTGTTTAGGAAAATTACCTTTAGAATATTTAAGGACTGCTTTGAGATATACAAATTACAGATTGACAAAATTTCTTCTAGGAAGCTAATAAATTATAGATTAAATACAGCTTGATCAACAGTTCAAAATAAGTTGCTCCATTAACTTTAAAGAAGGTAAGTATATTTTATTCCATTACCTATACTTAGTGTTTGTTTTAAAACAGCTCAGACATATGTCTGACAGAACTTAACTCAGTGCCTCAATCTAGAAATAACTGTCAAATTTAATGAATGAATGATTCAATGAATCGATTGACTAAACAGGTAAGTATGTAGTAGAGAACATTTTTAGAGTCAAAAATAGGTGCTTCATTAAAGGACTTTTTGCATTTAAGATGTTAATCTTCGTTGTATCAAAATTTCCTGACTCGTGTCATCCCTTGCATCTCTGCCATTGCCTGGGCTTGGTGTTCTTCCCCTAAGTGCCCACAGCATGCTATGACCACTTTATCATTTATTGAACTTTGTTATAATTATCTTTAGTGTCCTCTACTAGTCCGTAACCTACCTTAGAGCTAAGGTCTGTATTCCTAGTAACCAAGTAATATATCTAGTATTTATCATTGTGCCACATAATATGCATTAAAATAATTTGAATGAATTAATAAGCAAGCTCATCTGGAATGGAGTGAGTGACTTGGTATAGAGAGACTGGAAGGGCCAGGGAAGGCTGCCCTCAGGATATAGTAGTACATCCTAAAGATGAGGAGTCTTTCACCAAGCAAAAGGGAAAAGGCACATAGCTTAGGCAAGAAGAATATTGAAACATATGAAAATTGCAACCTGAAAATTTTTGCTAAGCCAATAATTCATTGTATCTAAAGACCAAATGCACTAGGAACTTAGAAAGATCTTGCAGTCTTTGGTGTTGGTGCCCTGGCCAGATTCCCTCAGCTTTTCTGGTGCTCCACTGTTATGGGTTAAATTGTGCCTCCCAAAAAGATATGTTGAAGTCAGAACACCTGGTACCTGTGAATATGACCTTATTTGGAAATAAGGTCTTTGCAGATATAATCAAGTTAAGATGAGGATATTAGGATGGGTCTAATATGACTGGTTTTCTTTCAAAAAGAAGAACATTTGGGCATAAGACACACAGAATGCCATGTAACAACTGAGACACAAGCCCACTGCCTGATCCCAAAATCAATGGCAGCACCTCATTCTGTTTCAGTTATATATTGACGCATTAAAAACCACCTCAAACTTAGTGGTGTAAATGACCATTTCATTATGCTGATAGAAGTTAGATATACTCTGGAATAAAGTTTCACTGATGAAATCCATGCAGATTCTGATCTTTAAGAACCATATCCATGTGCACCCCCAAGGTGATAGGGTGCCACTATCAGAGACAGACTACTGGACTGGGAAGACTAGTGGTTTCACAAGCTTGAAAGTTTTTTGGCTGTAGCTTGTATGTCTGCATCTGTATCTCTTTTATCCTTAGAAAACAGAATTTAATGATCAACAAGAAAAACTGAAATCTGCATTGCTAGCAGGTAGAACATGTTCCTAATACAACAATTCTGCTTTTTTACTATGGTTCATTTTCTGCTTAATCTCTTTAAATTATTTTATAGTTCAAAGTTACACACAGTTGTAATTAAAATCCAATAAAAATCCATCATTCTTTATGATTTCTGGTCCCATTTATGCATATATAGGCAAGAATATTCACAGACATAGCAAACTGGGCATTTTTTAAATGTGCTGGTAAAGAGAAAGAGAAAGCTAAGGAATATTAGCCACTTTCCTTTTTTCATTTACATTTTTATTAGTTCTGACATATTCTTTGTACTACACAATATAAGTATGTGAATTCAATTGGTTGAAAGTATTGACAATCATTAGGAAAACTCAGAATCGAGATAATTAAATGTTGAACATCTTCCAAAACATTCTCTTCTACCCTCTGGTTGCGTAAGAGTAAGCTCAAAAGAAGTTCAGCAATTACCTCTCATTTCTCACTGTGCTGCCTAAAACAAGCGCTCATTTAATAATATAATGGGATTAACTTTTTAAGGTTATATAATTTGGGAGATTTTTCTTCAGTCCCTTCATATTTTAATTACTTAATCCATTTCTTCCTTTAAAAAAAAAAGCTACCACATACTTAAGGAAATAGATGTTTGTTTTAAATAAACAAAATATTAGGCTGAATAAGATTAATAAAATTTCATACTCTATTCTTTTTTGTGTCAGTACTGAAGCACTTGTTAGCCCATCTTATTTTTTTATTTTTATTTTTTTTTGTGGTACGCGGGCCTCTCACTGTTGTGGCCTCTCCCGTTGCGGAGCACAGGCTCCGGACGCGCAGGCTCAGCAGCCATGGCTCACGGGCCCAGCCGCTTCACGGCATGTGGGATCTTCCCGGACCGGGGCACGAACCCGTATCCCCTGCATCAGCAGGCAGACTCTCAACCACTGCACCACCAGGGAAGCCCCAGCCCATCTTATTTTTAAAACCACATTACAGTTTTTTACCAATAAAATTTGAAAAGGAGCAAACAAGTTTAAGCAACATTATCCTTTTTTTCTTATCAACTGAAAATTGATGAACTTAGAAACTGTAGCTTTGGTCTCTTATAGGCCAATTGTTATTCAAAGAAAATCTATGCACTGTTAAATTTTAGATAACACTGGAAACTGTCTATGTACTTCCATCTTAAAATTAGCTAGTTATTAATAGACATCTAAAATATTGTATCCTATTGAAGAAAAGTTAACTGTTACTTATTGGTTCTCCTTAAGAGAACCAATAAGAGAGAACTTAAGAGAACTTCTCCTTTCAAAATAAATTTTTAGATTTAATTTTTGTTGTTTTCAAAAATTTTTAATTAAAAATTCATAATATGCTTATTCCTACAGGCACCAAAATGAAGTGAAATGGAGTATTAAGGCTTGTGCTAAAATCTATTTGTTTTTTCAGTTATTTGCATATTTCAAAAGGAAAAGATTTGACCTAAATCCTATATTCCACTTTGGTTACTTTTTTACTTTTAATATTATTCCATTATTCCCTTAAAATCATTTTGTATACTATAACCAAAATGTAATATATTACATATTTTTAAAAATATGAGGTAGCATTTTCTGGGGAAAATCATTATAAATTTTCTATATTTGTTTTCTCCAGCATATCCAAATTTTCCTTACACTATTTACAATCTTAACTGGCTCATTAATAAAATCACATACCCTTAGACTATCATATCTAACATTAGGTACTGCATTCACAAATAGAATCATTAGTACAAAAACAAGCTAAAATTATAAAGTTTCAACATGGATGCCTTAAATTTCTCTTTAAAGTTATATTTGCACAGTAATATGTTTGAAAGAGATAAAAATGATTTAATATTGCCAGAAACAATAATATTTTATTAAAACTTAATTAAAATATATCGTGTTTTCTTATATTTTCAAGTTGAACATACCTTTCTAACCAACATAGAAAAATTGAAACTGTTGCATTGTTTAAAGATTATTATTGAAGCTGTTAACTTCAAATACCGAAATAAAAAACATTATAATCTAAAATATGACATGTAAGACTTCCCTGGTGGTGCAGTGGTTAAGAATCCGCCTGCCAATGCAGGGGACTCGGGTTTGAGCCCTGGTCCGGGAAGATCCCACATGCCGCGGAGCAACTAAGCCCGTGCGCCACAACTACTGAGCCTGTGCTCTAGAGCCCACATGCCACAACTACTGAAGCCCGCGTGCCTATAGCCTGTGCACCGCAACAAGAGAAGCCACAGCAATGAGAAGCCCTCATGCCTCAACAAAGAGTAGCCCCCGCTTGCTGCAACTAGAGAAAGCCCAAAGGCAGCAACGAAGACCCAACGCAGCCAAAAATAAATAAATAAACAAATTAATTTTAAAAATAAAGTAAAATAAAATATGACATGTAAATTATATAGTTGAACTCATGCCAAGGAAAGAAACTATCTAAAAATGACTATAACTTTATAATACTTACATGGTACAGAAACCACCTGAATATTTTAAATTTTGTCCACAACATTTCTCCTGATTAAACAAAAACGTGCACAAAGAATTTTCCTCCTCCTCATGTTGTGTGAAATTATCTGTAGAAGCATTATTCCTTTTACTTATGCTTCAATTCCTGTTAACTTGGAAAGTCTTCAGAGAACATTCATGCTCCAATATAATATCAATGGTCTACATATTAAAAATTTATTAATTTTAGATCTCATTATTTTTTTTTTTCTCAAAAAGAGGGTGTGTTTTCTGGAATCGTGGAGAGGAACATGCAGAAAAGAAGAGCTCACAGAGTGGTAGGAGTGGAGTAGCGTTCAGAAGCTGGAAGACTAACAGCAACATTTTTCTACCTACGAATTGTATTTAGTGTATGTACTGTTTTCATAAACAACCAGGCGTGACCTTGAAATCAGAAGCTAGAAAATCAGTGTAAATCTTCTAACTTAGAGCAATGCTGGAGGAATACTTTCCTATCTTCCTTCTACTTGAACTAAGACAGAAATAACCAGCTATTATCTGCACTAAGATACCCACTTAAAATGGTCATCATTGTAACACTGGGTAACTGTGTGCACAGGAGAGGAAAAGAAGACTCAGTCTTGGGTCTAGATGCTCCTATTTCTACTTATTTATAACATTCTATGATTGTTTTTTCCTCTATCAATCTGGACGTTCTCTCCACCCTACCCCATTAAGTGGTAAGTCCCTTGAAAAGAGAAAAAGGAGTCAAGGACAGTTCTCAGATTCTGGGTTTGGATGACCAGGAAAAGGGAATGACACCCATAAAAAGGAAAATTGGGAAGAAGAGTAGCTTTGTGGTATAGGTTGGAGGTACACTAATGGAACACATTCACTTCTACAAAGACTGAGTCTATGGTGCCATTAGGACTTCATGGGAGAGCTTATCATTAAAACTCTTCAATGATGGCAGCATTGACAGAAGTCAGGTTAAGTACAAGAGATGGAGGGCGTTGCTTTTACAAAGAAGATGGCCAATTTGGCACCTACGAGGGAAAGGTATGAGAATGTTTATCTTATTTTTTTATCCTATTATTTTTATCAAATCACCCTGTCAGACTTCTTTGGTCTTTATGACTCAGACTTTTGAATCTATCATTTTATTTTTCTGATATATTTAAACTTGGCATCCTTAATCTTTAACACCTCTTTCTAGAATTATTTTTGTGGAATTACAACTTATTTAAAGCTGTAAAGTTATTTCGATTCTGTAACTGTGTATTTTCCACCAAATTTTCATTTTTGCTTTCTCTCTCTTTCTCTTATACAAAGAAAGAAAAAAATCTTGTTCTAAACAAAATTATGCAATTTCTGCAAATATTTTTTTTTCATCTTGCATGTTGCTCTAATCCCTTGCTGCTTCTAGATGTCAACCCCTCCCCCCTTTCCCTGGTAATCTTGCCTTCTAGAAAGGCCTTAGAGTGTGAATTTAAATAAAACTCTTACTTCTCTTAATATGTATCTAAGCCTTTGTGTCAAATATTAGAAACAAAGATTTTACTTTCCTCTTGAAAATGATAGGAAAAGTATTGGATTTCTTAAAATTATTTATTTATTTTTGGCTGTGTTGGGTCTTCGTTTCTGTGCGAGGGCTTCCTCTAGTTGTGGCAAGCGGGGGCCACTCTTTTTTTTTTTACGGTACGCGGGCCTCTCACCGCTGTGGCCTCTCCCGTCACGGAGCAGGACACTCAAAATAGACGTTTTACTGCATGTAACATGTGCCTCAATAAAGTGGATTTTAAAAACTAAATCATAATCTACACTCAGAACATAGTATTTTCATTTAAATTCAAACTACTACACTATTCATTAATTGTTTTCAGCATTCATTCATTGAATGTCTTTATGGAGGATACTTAGGATGATACATAAGTGATCAGAAAAAAAAAAAAAACCACTCTCTTCCCTCAAAGAGCTTACATTACAGTAGTTTATCAGTTTTTTAAAAATATTTCAGACCTACATATTCCAGTGGCCAAACTGTTGAGAAAAGACAGAAAGATAATTAAAAAGTGGCAAGTGGAGGGGGATTCCCCAAAGGGGGTTGTCACTGGCCCATTGCTAATAGAACACTCTGAAGCAGCAAATATCTCAATTGACCCTTTGTATGGTCAGGCCACTCAATATGGCTGTTCTCTTGCTCTCTGTACATCCCCTACTCGACCAGTCCTTGCTTCACTCACATGACTATCCAATCCTCTTAATCGTAGGGCTTAATCAGTAAACTCCCTACATGCTTGTCCCCTGCCCCAGCTGCTGGTTTCCCTAGTAACTGATGAGCCTATCTGAAGTCAATTCCTCCTTATAAATGGTAGCCTGCTTCTCCCCCAGTATTGAGAGTAGTGAGATTGCTGTTGTGTCCTTCCTGCCATGTCCTTCCTGCCATCTGCCACCTGCCTTCTATGGTCTGCCGTGGGGTGTCACTCCAGGACATTTTGCTGCAAACTCAGTAAGCTCCCCTATCCACTAAACTGTTGATGTTTCTGTCTCTATCTCTGGGTGCTTACTTTGGTTTGGAAGTTGGGTAGTTACAAGGCTTGCAGGCCTGAGGGGTGCAGCCGAACACCCTTCTAACAACCCTGCAAAGTATGTAAGATTACTGTCCCCATTTGAAAGATGAGGAAAGGTCGTACAACTTGCCCAAAGCTAAACAGTTAATGTAGATCTTGGATTTGAACCCATTTCATTCTGATTCCAGGTACAGTATATTGCCTGGAGTGTGCAACTCTGGGGAAATGTGCAGGAACAGGAAATTACAGAAGAATTATGAGGATTTGCAGCCACTGTAGCAAAGCGCCAAGATAACATACAACCACTGAATATTGAATTCTTGCAGAAGTATTCCATAAGATTCCAGCAAGGCACTAGAAGGTCTCTGTAGAGGAGATGCTATGTGTTCAACCAAACCATTTCCAATTTCCTCTCAGACACACAGAAATCTGTGTAGCATGTGATTGGTTTGGATAATAGAATATAGGCACAAATAGTGCATGCCACCTACTAACCTGACCCTTGTGTGTGCCTCTACCTTCTTAGCATGGTGGCAGGCAGGGTCGATCCAGAGGATTGAGTGGAGGCCCAAGAAGATGACAGCACTAGAATTACCAAGTGGAAGATTGCATGCTGAACATCTGATTCAGATTGTGACATAAGTGAGAAATAAATCTTTATTGTGTTAAGCCATTAAAATTTGGGGATCATTTGTTACATTAGGTAGTTTTAATTACCTTACCTAGCCCAGGCTCCAGAAAGCAAAGAGAAAAATCAATAAAGTAAGTAACACTACAACAACTTTCTATGTGAGGAGAATTTATAATTTATTAGCTTATTTACATGCTAAACATTTGAGGTATAGAACAAAGACACATACTATATAACAAGATAAAATAAAATTGGGTAGAAAAGTGAAGCAAAGCTAAATAAAGAAGAGAAGATGGAGCTAGGAGTAAAGTATACAAAATACATTCACAGTCTCCACATTTGGCTCTAAGCTTTCTAGGAATCAGTATAAGGAAGAAATCGCAATAAAGTTTGTTATTCACAGCACTCATAAGGCAAAAGCAAATCAGCTACTCAGGAGAAGCATGTTTATTTTAGACCAGAGAGAAATTTCTCCTATGGGTCCTCATAAAAATGACACCATGAAATATACTGAAACACATCCTCAAAGGAAAAAAAAAATCCGCATAGTAAACCCAGCAAGAGTTTCATAAGTCTGTTGCTTATAATATCCCTTAGTACAAAGTGGTAAGGAGATGCTGAACACAATTCAGGGACAATGATACAGTTTTAAATGTTGTTAGTGAGGGTATAGCTTAATTGAAGGATGTGAAGAGAACTGGAAATTAAACCTAACCCACTTTGTATAATTTTATAATTCGTTGAAATGTTTAAAAGAACTGTTTGGTGAATTCACTAATAATTTACTCAAAGTACATAAATGTTATTCTCAAGAAAACCCATTTTTCTTAATTATAAGCCCAAACCGAAAGGCCAAATACAAAAGCTGTTATAGCATAAACAAACATCTTTCTGGACTGTAAAGAGGAACATTGTCTAGAGGAACAAAGTGCCTTTGATCAGATTCCTGCAATCTCACCTGAATCTGGAAGAAATATAGCAGCACTTTATATGCACTGATCAACAAAAAAGGGCCTAGTTATAAACCAAGACTTCCAGATAGTCCTTATTTGCACAATTCTTGACAAAACAACGTAAGTAATGCAAGAAAGTTGGTTTACTTTCAAATATCTCCTATGTTTCTCTTACTTCTAACAAAAAAGGATTTCTTTTTAGAATGATGCATTAAATTCATTTTCAGATTCCCCTTCCTCATTTACATTATGTTTCCTTAAAATAAATGAATGGAACTATTTGATTATTTAGTATTCCAGTTATAGACACAAGCAGGAAATGCCATAGTGAATTTAAAGAAAACTAGTCAAAGCAATACCAGTATCATTGCAAGCTAAGTCAAGAAGGAGATGGAACATAAATATAAATACAATCATTGATTTTCAAATTGAGAAATGTTATTTTCTGTGTTCACCTTGTAAAAATGTACCTACCTATATTTGGCTATTCTCAATGACAAATAACTAAACTATAAATTAATCTTTAAAAAGTGAATCATCCTTAAAGCTTCATTGAGATTAAGCAATAAAGTTGGAATAAAAAACATGAAAGGCTTTTAAGGAAAAAATGGTGTTCAAAAGTAATAAAGCAAGATGAAGAGTAAAATATACAGCTTGATCACATAAACATTTTTTTTTCTTTTTTGCAGAAATTTTTCTTCCAGTTGGTCATCACTACATCATTTGTAAGGCTGGCAGCATATTTTCCAACCCTAACTGCCTCAGTGGAATCACATTTTCTCCTTTCGTAAAACCAGTTTTTTTTTCCCTCTACAAATGTAAAATTTCAAAAAAAAGTTAACACAGCATTCCGACTTTAATGCTACAGTAGCAGGAAATTCTAAAAACTTGAGACCAAAAGAAACTTGAAAACTTGAGTGTTTCAATGTAGGACAGAAACATATAATTTCTTCAGTAAACAATTTAAGTAAACTCTAACCTAGTTCCTAAAAATCTAATATAGTAGCTGTTGAGAGACATGACAAATATTGTACTTTAATTTTTAGATATATTGTTCTATATAATGTAATTTCAGCTTCCAAAGATTCATGTGGGTCTAAAAAGCAGATTGCTTACTCTATGATATACATCCTATTCACTATTAAAATAATTGGATTTTATTTTTAAAGTCCAACTTGGGAGTAAACCTCGTGTCCCTAAAGATATTTTCTGTTTTGTTCCAATCCATGAAATGTCTCATTTCTCTTAAAATTCATTTTATAGCAAAAGAGTATCATACTGAATCAAAAGGTTCTCAAGGGTGATTTGCATTTTCCTTGCCAGCCATTTTGACTGAATTTAGATTGTTAGCCTATATATATATAAGAAACTGTGCATGATACATATTCCAGGTTTCTACTCCTTTATCACAAACTACCCTAAAATTTAGCAGCTTAAAACAACTTATTATTTTCTCTTATAGTTTTGGAGGCTGGTGGGTTCAGCTGAGCAGTTCTTATTCCAGTTATTTACTATTGCATAACAAACTACCCCAAACTTAATGGCTTGAAAGAACAACCATTTAATTATGTCTCCCAAATCTGTAGATCAGCATTTTGGGCAGGGCTAAACTGGGCTACTCTTCTCTACACAGCATTGACCGGGGGCCCTCAGTGATATTCAGCTGGTACCTGGACTGGACTGGAGAATCCAAGATAGCTTCACTCACATACCTGACACCTGAGCCCGACCCCCCACTGTTTTTCGGTGCATTCTTGAGTACTCTTCAGGAGGCCTCTCCAGCAGAGTGAGTAGTCAAACTTCTTACATGAAGCTCAGCGTTGCAGGGGCAAATGTTCCAAAAGACAGGAAAGGAAGCTGCCAATATCATAAGGCCTGGGCAGGATACTGGCACAGCGTTACTTATGGCAAATTCTTTTGGTCAAAATAGCCACACAGAGTCCATCCAGATTCAGGGAGAAAAGGCATAGACCCTATCTCTTGATGAAAAGAATTTGCCACTGTCTTTAATTGGTCACAGAGCCCATGAGGAGGCAGATAATTTCAAAGCCATATGCTAGAATCTCTCCTGGAGTTCCCTTTGGAGGTAGCTGAAAGCCAGATACAGAGACGAGCATCAATTAATGTGAATTAGAAGTAACGATAAACCAAATATACAGGAGATATTACTTACATTAGACTGAAAAAGAGAATTCAGAAAACATTAACTATTAACTGTGAAAACATCTCCCAATTATAGTTAAATCATAATCCTTTAATACATAAAGACATTGATGGGGACTTTTTAAAAAACTGAATATCATAATCCTCTATCAATTAGGAGGAGAACACCAATTATGCATTACATGCATCTCTACTCAATTACAAGTTACTTGTAGAAATAGAACTTCTTCACTTTTGTTCATGTTTTTTGTCGAGGTGAAACATGGCTTTTCTCTTTCAAAAGCTAAAGAAAGATTAAAGCATACACTTTATAACCAGTTTTCAAAGCAAGACTTAAATCCTACTTGACTTTATTCACTACTGCTGTATAAATGAGTTATCTGACGCAATGTACACTCTGCCACAGATGAAAACTTAGGTTAGCAGGGCCTTTCACAATCTAACCTAATACTTTCCCAGTCTCATTTATGACCATTTTCTTCCAATACCCACTAGTCAAAGACTATCAGGAATACATCTGTAAATGAAGAAGCTGGGTTTATTACTCATTGCAGTAAGGGTGACCGAATACCCAGAGAAACCCTGCGGATCTCAGTAAGATGTTAGGACTTAACAGGCTTTGGGCTTCTTTCCGGTGACTTTTGCTCTCTTACTAAATTCTACATAGGAGGAAGGAAGACTAGCCTACGGTTAAGGTTGTAATTGATAAAGAAGCAGAAGTCATCGTATTGACTGGGTATGGTGATGTTTGGTCATTTTTGTGACTTGAACAATGTTCATGTTTTGTCTATTTTCATATATAATAGAGTGATCTTATTTCCTTGAGCCATCACTGACATGAGAAACTTTGACCTGCATGTCCTCTTAAATTGTTTAGGTTCAGCAGGAGAACATCCATTCCTGGTCCAGGCTGGCTCCGAATCAGAGGCTGCTTTCTCTTCCACACTCCCAACATGCCATACTCATACTGGCCCTGAGTTTTCTCTTCCCTCTCTTCCTATTTCTGTTCTACTTAGTTCTCTATATCTCCAGGAATCCTTCCCTTCGCACTTCAACTCAGTTTTCTCTCTGAAACCCTTTGTACTGCATATTATTTGGTTACTCGTGTTTACGCTTCGTTTCCTTCCGGTGAGATAAGAG